>NC_142649.1:187583928-187910000 GCF_055504915.1 Nelumbo nucifera | reverse complement strand
GAGGTGAGGAATAGAAAATTTCATGAAAAACTTGGTTCCAGATCCTACCCGGGTTGTGAAATCAATTCATCCATCAGTTGCTACACATATAGATACAGAAGCTTCTTTCCAATGTGGTTGGGACTAGAGGAAACTTATTAAGAAAAAAATCAGTAAAGTTCTTGTCTATGAGAAGTACGGATTTGCCCTTTCTAATTTATGTTGTAGAGTTATAAACATTAAAAAAAGGGAGTGATGAAGGGCGATTTGGCCCGACCTAGTAACAGGGGGACACGTGGACACGACCTAACTAGTAAGATGACAGCTCAGCCCGACATGCCAAGACCGCAATAGATCGAGCTCGGATAATCAAACCACCTCGGGACGAGTTCACCTCGGTGTAAGGTCACATCAGGGCCACCTTGGTCCCAAGGCACTTTGCGTTCGCCCCAGGTCGGATCTAAAGAGTAGTAGCTTGGGTAATATTGACAGATCACTACATGGCAACCCCGAAAATCTCGCCATCAGATTCCGAGCCTCGTGGGATCACGCCTCGTAACAGTAAGCCTTATCTTCTTCCCATCCGGTTCGAGCGGAATTGATAGGCCCCATCAGTTATTCCCCATTAATGCGGAAACGGATCTCATCGTGGTAAGGATTCCGGAACCGCTCCGCGAAACCCGCGAGGACTCCACTATATAAAGGCTCTACCCCTGGAGGCCAAGGTACGCGTGATTTCTCTGCTCTCTAGCTCTTAACACTCAAAAGCTTTTCAGCTCGCAATCAAGTATATTGACTTAAGTATCGGAGCGATCTCACCGGGTTCTTTGATTCTTCTTTTGCAGATCGACCTAGTCCGCCATTTACTGGAAGTCAGATCACCTCCAGCAGGGAGCAGCCAGATCGCGCTTCATCATTTGGCGTCGTCTGTGGGAACTCGCTACAAAAAGCCTCTTTCCACCAACAAACATAGACTCAGATCCATGGCATCCTCCAGCAACACTGGACAAAACAACAAGATGAATGTCTCTGGGGGGCAGCCTCAGTTCCCTTCTGTCTGCATCGGTCAGTTCACCATCCCGCTTATCACAGCTGGGGTTCCAACACTGACTGTGCCCCAAGCGACCATGCAAGTGAACGCGCCACTCCCTCCTGTAGTCGGCGCGATGTTCGCTGAACCGTCTGTGGTTCCCCCTAGAGCCGGACAATCCCAACTTGATGACTTGGTACACTGTGTTCGGGCTATTCAGGTCCAAATGCAGCATGTCCAACAATATCAACTATACCAGCAGCAAGTACTTCATCAGTTCTATCAGCAACTACCAGTAGCAGTTCCCTCCACTATAGCAGAATCAACAGCCGGATCCACCTCGACACCCGACAGTGCAACAGAATCAGTCCCGTCGTCACCACACTTGCCCTCATCGCCGGGGAGAGATTTCCCAGGTTCCACATCCTCTTGGGAGCCAGGTCTCGTCCTGCGGCAGGAGGGACAGACAAGTCACTCCTCCCGCTTCGCAGAACGTGAACAGATCGAGAGACACTCAGCCCGCCAGAGCCATTTCACCCCGACCTTTGCATCATGAAGGTTCGCTTGCAGAGAACCGGTTCGGGGTTCTGGCTGCAGACTCCAGACGAGGCCCTTCCGTTCACGACATCCAGCATTAGAAGTCTGAGCCACTCGTGCCAGGATGATACCCGACCACACAGAGGTCAACAACACCAATGCAGAGCCGATCAGGAAGCAGCAACAAAAGCATCGAAAGGCACGACGGACTACAGTTCACAGCCAGCTCGTCATTCCCAGCCAACCAGAACAAGTGAAAGGTAAAGAGGAGGCAAGCTCAGCGGCCACAAAGACTGCTCCTCTCTTGTCAGGGCCGTCTCCTTTGTCCTCCAAGCTCCCGGTGGCCTCTATGCCAAAAGACTTTAAAATGCCTCCTTTGGACAAGTACGACGGATCCTTCAATCCGAATGACCATGTGGACTCATTTCAGTCCCAAATGCATCTAGCTGGGGCTGACGAGTCCTGCATGTGCGTTGCCTTCTCCACGACATTCAAAGGGGTAGCTCGCACTTCGTGCAGATGTTCACCTCGCACTTCATCATCAGCAAGAAGTGTCTGAGGTCTCAAGAAAGCCTCCTCAGCATAGTCCAAAGAGAAGGGGAGCCGATTCGAAGTTACATAAAACGCTTCAACGACACCTGTTTACAGATCCCCAACCTAGATTCCACTGTAAGACTCACGACAGCAAGGAGAGGAATTACACACAGGGAATTCAAGTGGCATGTGGTAGCCAACAAGCCCAAGGACATCATTGAATTCCTCAAGCTCGTCGACCAGTTCATTGGGACGGAAGAGGAGATGAACCAAAAGAGCGAAAACCCAGCGGAGAAGAGAAAAAGAGAAGGTGACAACTCGAATAACGGTGGCAGTAAACGAAGAAAAAGCAAGTCCCCGACCAGGGGAGGAAACAAGTCCGGGAGCCGATCTCCTAAGTTAGGTTGGCGTTTCCGAACTCCGCCGGTCGAAAGAACGAGCTACACGCCCCTCAACGCGAAGCGGGAAGAGATTCTTATGGCGATCAAAGACGCCTCCTATGTGAAGTGGCTACCTCGGTTGAGGGGAGATCGAAGAGTACAAAAATGTATACTGTCATTTTCATAAAGATCACGGTCATAGTACAAAAAACTATAGAAATCTCCGCGACGAGATCGAAGAGCTCATCCGTCGTGGGTATTTGAAAAATTTTGTACAAAAAGAAAATAAAAACCGGACAAATCGGCAAGGGGAGCAAAGGAGAAATGCTCCCGAGTCCAGCAGCAGGTAGAGTGAAAAGCCGCAGAGACAGTTACCAGAAAAAAGACCGATCCGTGGAGTAATCAACATGATTACTGGCGGGTCCATCGTCGCGGGCTGCACCTCAGCAGTGGGGAAAACCTCGGTTCGTGAACTGGAATGTGAAGATCAGAATCCACCGAAGTGACCTAGGCTCGAAGACCCAATATATTTTACAGAAGATGATGCATGCGGGGTTCAGTACCCCCACGACGACGCGTTGGTCATAAAATTGAGAATAAATGACTTTGAATTAAAGCGCGTCCTGGTAGATTCGGGCAGTTCAACTGACATATTGTTCAAGGACGCCTTCTTCAAGCTCCAGATCTAGGAAGGCGATCTCAAGCCCACAAATACTCCTCTGGTAGGCTTTAGCAGAGAAGAAGTCAGGCCTCTAGGGCGAGTCACAGTACCTGTAGAGGTCAGCACATGGCTTAACATTGCGCGGTTCCATTACACTTTCTTGGTGGTCGCGACTCCCTCTCTGTACAACGCCATAGTAGGTCGGCCCATTACCCACACACTTCGCGTAGTAGTATCCACCTATTACTTGGTCATTAAGTTCCCTATAGACTATGGAGTACGGGTAGTGCGAGGCAACCAACTCGAGTCTCACAAATGCTAGGTCGCCGCCCTCAAAGGGAAAGCCAAGCTAGCGGCTAACATCGAGCTCGAGCAACCTACGGAGTACACTGAGGAGCGAGCCACACCAACAGAAGAGACGGTCCACATTCCGGTCTCAGTAGAAGATCCAGCCATAACTCTCTAGATTGGCGCATCGATCGAGAAACCACTCCGTTCTCAGCTGGTAAGTTTTTTAATTAAAAATTTAGATGTGTTTGCATGATCCACGGTAGAGATGCCCGGCATAGATCCAAAAATTATAACTCACAAGTTAAACACTGATCCTTTAGTCAGGGCCGTTAGACAGAAAAAATGCAACCTCACCCCGGAGCACTGGAGGATAGTTGACGCGGAGGTTGGGAAACTCTTTGCAGTCGATTTCATCAAGGAGGTCCATTACCCAAGCTGAGTAACAAACCCAGTTCTGGTAAAAAAGGCCAACGGTAAATGGCGCATGCGTGTTGATTATACTGACCTAAATTGAGCTTGCCTGAAGGACTATTTCCCACTGTCCAAGATCGACCGTGTAGTGGACGCAACCTCAGGGCACGAGTTGCTGAGCTTTCTGGATGCATACTTAGGATACAACCAGATTAACATGAACCCTGCCGATGAAGAAAAAATGGCCTTCATCACTGAGCTCGGCCTGTATTGTGATAAGGCCATGCCCTTTGGACTAAAAAATGCCGACGCGACCTTTCAAAGACTTGTAAATAGGATTTTTGAGCCATTGATCGGCAATAAGATTGGATGTTATGTAGATGATATCATTATAAAGACCGAGTTTTCAAAATTTTTATGGAATGATTTGCAAAGTGTTTTTGAAATTTTGCGTAAATATAACATGAAACTAAATCCCAACAAATGTGTCTTCGGTGTCACCTCGGGTAAATTCCTGGGCTACATAGTCAATTGACGTGGCATCGAAGCCAATCCCGAAAAAATAAGGGCCATCTTAGACATGAGACCACCTCGTAAGCTAAAAGAGGTTTAGAGACTAAACGATAGGATAACCGCTCTGAGCCGTTTCATGTCCAAGTCGACAGATCGCTGCCTGCCTTTCTTCAAGGCAATAAAGAAAAGTTGGCGTATGCGCTCGTCACAGCAGCTCGGAAGCTTCGTCCCTACTTCCAAGCCCACACCGTCGTCGTCCTCACCAACAAGCCTTTGAGGAAAGTCCTATTCAAGCCCGAGGTATCTAGCAGGCTGATGAAGTGGGCCATCGAACTCAGCGAGTACGACATTCGATATGAACCTCGAACGGCAATTAAGGCCCAAGCCTTAGCCAACTTTGTAGCAGAATGCATGCTCAGCACCATGACCCTCGAACTAGTCGAGCTCGGGCATGCGGGGGAAGCTTCAACCAGCGCGGCACCAGTCCCATTCCGAGCAAGACCGACTTGGGACAAGGAGCCCTGGATCCTCCACGTCAACGGCTCGTCTAACCAACAGGGAAGTAGAGCGGGCATAATTATGTACGGACCAAGCAAGGTGAGACTGGAATACATGCTCCGGTTCGAATTTGCAGCATCCAACAACGAAGCAGAGTACGAGGCGTTGATAGCCGGGTTCACCTTAGCCAAAGAAGTAAAAGCCAAATACCTCATCATCTACAACGACTCCCAGCTCGTGGTCAACCAGATCAACGGCGAGTATGAAGTTCGCGACCCCACCATGGTTGCCTATTTAGCCAAGGTTAGAGAAGTTCTGCGCAACTTTTTATCCTACTTCATCAGGAAGATCCCAAGGTCCAAGAACGCTGAGGCCAACACCCTGTCCCTGTTAGCCAGCACAAGTAGTATCACAATGAGGACTGTGTACATAGAGGACTTGTGCCTCAGCCTAGCATTCTCGGGGGGGGGGGGGGGGGGGGGGGGGGGGGGGGGCAGAAGAGGTCGTTCCTGTAGCACAAGCAGAGCCGATTTGGATTGACCCACTCGTGGGCTACTTGCTTCACGGGACCCTCCTTGCAGATCGTAATGCGGCCTGAAGGGTAGAGCGCCAGTCAGCAAAGTATGTCATCATAGACGGACAGCTGTACCGGAGATCCTTCACACTCCCCTACTTGCGCTGCTTGCGATCCTCAGAGGTCGAGCTCGTTCTCTATGACACTCATGAAGGCTTGTGTGGCGGTCACGTGGGGGGTAGGGCTCTCGCCCAGAAAGCGTTGTGATAGGGGTACTATTGGCCCACGATGAAGGCAGACATACTCGAGCTCGTCAAGAAGTGCGATCAGTGTCAAAGGCACACCAACATCCACCATCGACCTGCTGCCGACCTCAAATATCTCACTAGCCTGTGGCCCTTCGCACAATGGGGAATCGATATTCTTTGCCCTTTCCCACCAGTGACAGGACTGAGGAGATTCCTAGTGGTAGCAGTAGATTACTTCACGAAGTGGGTGGAGGCGGAACCCCTAACAACGATCACAGCCCACAACATACAAAATTTCTTTTGGAAGAATATAGTATGTCATTTCGGGCTACCTCGGGTACTTATCTCTAACAACGGAAAGCAGTTCGAGGACATCAAGTTCCAGAGTTGGTGCGCCGAGATGGGGATACAGCAGAATTTCACTTCGGTGGCACACCCTCAGGCAAACGGGAAAGCATAAGTCACAAACAGAGCAATACTCCGTGGACTAAAGGCCTGCTTAGCCCGAGCTAAGGGACTATGGGTAGACGAGCTGCCTAGTGTATTATGGGCTTACCGAACTACCGTTAAGACCGCCACGGGTGAAACCCCCTTCAACCTCACCTATGCACGGAAGCGGTGATCCCAGTCGAGATCGAGGTGCCTACACTACGCCTGGAGGCATACAACGAAGAAGCAAATGACGACGAGCTTTGTACCAACCTCGACCTGGTAGAAGAAGTACAGGACCTAGCATACATCCGGGCTGCAGCATACCAGCAGAGAGTGGCTCGGTACTATAATGCCCGGGTCAAGAAACGACATTTCTGTGTCGGTGACCTGGTTCTTCGGAAAGTTATGGTACCTGAGCCCAGTGTCGGTAAGCTTGGACCGAACTAGGAAGGTCTGTACCAAATAAGGCGGGTACTCAGGGAAGGTACGTACGAACTCGAAACCCTAGAAGGAAAACAGGTACGTTGAGCGTGGAACATCAGCAACTTAAGGCGATACTACCTGTGATCGTTGGACTGGAGAGAGGACTTCGAGTCACCCCCAGAAGTCCAAGGACTAAAGTGCCGAGCTGATAAAATACCTCGGCACTACGATACAGTCGCCTCCTCGGCATGGGCACATAAGTCCCAGTTGCCTCTTCACCATGGGCAAAACCAAAGGTAAGGGGTGGAATGTGAATCGCTCCCAAAGCCTAAGGGCTAAGGTACCGAGCTGACAAAAGACCTCGGCACCACATAAGTCACAATCACCTCTTCGGCATGGGCGAACAAATCCCAGTTGCCTCCTCGACATGGGTAAATAAGTCCTATTCGCCTCTTCGGCATAGACAAAGTACCTCTAATGCCTAAGGCGTAGACAACTTGGATATGAGCCCTACGATGTCTAGTCCACTTCGGCATATAACAATGGGTTGAGCCTGTTAAGGACAACCGACATCTAAATGAGTAGTTCGTGTGCGGACAAGCCGGGTATATACCACGCAATGTCGCTCACCTCGGCGTACATTATGTGAAGTTACCCCTACTAGTAGTCCGGGTAGATAGTTCGGGGTGACATCCACTTAGAAAAATTTTACTTTTGGTTATCATTACTTGTTGTCCAGTTCGGTAGCTCGACAATTCAGGGTAACCCATACACCTGCTCCTATCTTTTCCTGGTTTAGATCGTCAGATCGAGAGTCACTTACACTTAGAATATTTTTGCATAAGAATTAGTAAAAAAAAAGCTTGTATTTCATTGATGAAAAGATTTTAAGTACAAAGATCTCATTATAACCCCAGCTCGGTAGCCTCGAGGTGTACATCTAAACAGTAAAAAGAAGAAAAAGCAGGGATCATGCATGTGGACTGCCAGGTAGGCCGGTCTCCATATGGTTCGCATCCTCTTGACCCGATGGGCCCGCCTCTAAGACTTCGTCATCACTTTCTTCTTCAGATGAGCCGGGCTCTTCGTTCGTCGCCTCCGCCACCTCGAGAGTAAGATCAGACATAGAGACGACTCTGAGGTCAAGATCGGGGAATTTCTGCTGCATTAGATACTTGCACAACTTGAAGCTGGAACGATAGGAGCTCGATCCATATTCGACCTGGAGATCATGGAACTCTGAGGATTCCTTGAAGCGGTCAATGGTGTGGCTTCTTTCTTCAGCTCACGCCTCTTGGATGGCGGTCTTGAAGATCTCAGTTCGCTCTTGGATCATTGCTTCGAGATTCTCGATCTCTCGTTGAAGCTTCGCCTTCTCCTCGGTCATTGCTGAGATCAGCTTCTGGATCATGAGCCCAAGGATACTGACCTAGAGGAATACTAAAGACTAAGCTATCGGGAAGACGATAGCGAGCTACTAAATACATTAACCTATCCGAGGTCAAGATAGAAGGACCGAAGTCATCCGGATCCCGACCCCGGGAAGAAGATGGGACCTCCGTCCTAGAGGTCAGTCCCTCCTCGTGAGCCTCGAGCTCGCCAGGCCGAGATGGCCCAACTTCAGGTACAAAAGTTTCTGCTAAAGACCGAAGAGGGGAGTCGCTCGGCGACGAGCTGACCTCCCTAACAGGGGCCGCGGACTGCACCTCGACACCCTCGACCTCACTAGAGTCACCTAAGAGCCTATCTATACTAGAGCTAGACATGATTAAAAAATAAAGGAGAACAAACTAAGGAAAACACGAAGTCACCAAGAGAAGGACGACCTCGGAACACAAAGAAAGAGCGAGCTGAAAGACTCCAACGCGACCTCGGGAGAGCTCAATCATCGAATTTTTGGAAAAGAAGAGGGGTCCCTCGGCCCCCTATTTATAGTTCACCGCGAGGTGGTTAACAACTGAGATCTGCTCGATCCAACGACTCATGAAAACCGGTTACATGATGCCCAAGGACGAAATCGGTTGAGTGCGTTTTTGATGTCCGCGGAGTCCATAAATAGCGTGACGTCCGCACGCACACCCAACGCGACGTGGGCTACGGCTGGTTAAACCGAAGGTTCGAACAGGTCCGACTGGCTGATCCGCTCGATAAATCTCTTAGACCTCGTGCCAAATCCACCTGGACTCGTCATGAACTCCCCGCACTAGGTCGGGACCCCTGGCACGGGGAGTGGGGGGCAATTGATGAAGGGCGATTTGGCCCGACCTAGTAACAGGGGGACACGTGGACACGACCTAACTATTAAGATGACAAATCAGCCCGACATGCCAAGACCGCAACAGATCGAACTCGGATAATCAAACCACCTCGGGATGAGTTCACCTCGGTGTAAGGTCGCTTCAGGACCACCTCGGTCCCAAGGCACTTCGGCATTCGCCTTAGGTCAGATCTAAAGACCAGTAGCTCGGGTAATATTGACAGACCACTACATGGCAACCCTGAAGATCTCGCCATCAGATTTCGAGCCTTGCGGGATCACGCCTCATAACAGTAAGACTTATCTCATTCCCGTCCGGTTTGGGCGGAATTGATAGGCCCCATCAATTATCCCCCATTAACGCGGAAACGGATCTCATCGTGGCGAGGATATCGGAACTGCTCCGCGAAACCCGCGATGACTCCACTATATAAAGGTTCTACCCCTGGAGGCCAAGGTACGCGTGATTTCTCTGCTCTCTAGCTCTTAACACTCAAAAGCTTTTTAGCTTGCATTCAAGTATACTGACTTAAGTATCGGAGCGACCTCGCCGGGTTAGCCACCCCGGGTTCTCTGATTCTTCTTTTGCAGATCGACCTAGTCCGCCGTTTACTGGAAGCCAGATCACTCCAACAGGGAGCAGCCGGATCACGCTTCATCAAGGAGAATGACAAATCAGCCCATATCAGAATTTTATAGCCCCAAAGTACAGGGGAAATGCATCCTTACTGTGAATTGATGCCAAATTCACGGGTAGGATGTGATAGGGGGAAGAGGGCTAGTAGTAGGGGGGGCTGGAATTCAGAATTCTGCATAGTATGTATCCATACTTGTCCCTTGAAAAAAAACACAACCTACACTTTATGCATCAATGCCCACAAATGAATTTACATCAATTCCTAGCTGCCACCTACCCCAACAGTAATTTGAGCCTATAAATTTTGACCGCTGATCGGTCATTCTCCCTTCCTTTAATATCCAAGGAATAGTCCTATCTAAATTCGACACAAGCTGGTAACAGGGCAAGTCGTCAAGGCCCAGTTCTAAGCCCAAAGTCATCGAAAAACTCGGGTTGGGCCTCCATTGTTGATACAGCAAGTGCCAAGTGAGTGGCTACGAGCCTACGATAGATCTCCGCCTTTGTCTCTCGAACAACGCACTACGCGGCAAGTCGCCATTTCGCCAAGTTCCTTCGCTTCCACCGCGATTCGGTCCCCGTCCTCATCAAATGCTGAATTGAGAAGTTTGGCTTCTCGTGATTTAATTGTACTGCAACTGAAGTGGGAAGTGATAGTGACCACTCAAGTGAGAACTGAGAACTCTTCCCCCCCTCCCCTGCAACATCAGCAAACACACCCTTCTTCTTCTTCTTCTTCTTCTTCTTCAGAACTCGTACTTCTTTCTCTCAGTAAAGTGAGGACGGGTACAGCATAGGAAGGGTACACAGGTTCGGCAACCAAAGAAAGCCTTAGGATTCCGGTTAAAGGCCCAGGAATCGAGACCCACAATACAAATCTGATCAGGTGATTCAGATCTGATCTCGTTTTAACAATGGGGGGGCAATTGAATCTCCCATTTTCGAAGCGAAATGCTCGACAATGGAGGCTTCTCGATCTCGTCTCCGCTGCTTTCTTTGGGGCCATCTTCGTTTTCTTCCTCCTCGTCTTTACTCCCCTAGGCGACTCGCTCGCCGCCTCCGGACGTCAGACGCTTGTCCTCTCCACGGGGGATCCTCGCCAGAGGCAAAGGATGGTTGCCCTAATTGAGGCTGGGAAGCAGCAGTCTATTGAAGCCTGCCCTGCCGAGGCAGTTGATCACATGCCCTGTGAAGATCCCAGGAGGAACAGTCAGCTTAGCAGAGAGATGAATTTCTACCGTGAGCGGAATTGCCCATTGCCCGAGGAGACTCCGCTCTGCTTGATCCCTCCACCCGAGGGATACCGGATCTCAGTCCAGTGGCCCGAAAGCTTGCATAAGGTATATTTTTCTCTTTGTGGTTTTTATCATAGTCTCGAGGTTGGTATTTATTTATACATTTTTCTTCGCGGAAGGTTTAGTTTCAATATTTCAACATCTTCGGTTGTTAAATTCAGATAGATTGTCAATTATTCAATTTGAGTTTTAAAATCAACATGTTGAAATTTTGGGAAAAGTTATTATCTCATTTACACTCCAAAACAGAATCTTTTGTTATGGAGTATAACTGGACATGCTTGGTTTTTGCAGTTAGGACCTTTAGATGCACTTCAAACGAGACATAGTGGGGACAGTTCTAGAAGCATCAATCCCCTCCCCCTCCCCCATGTATGAATAATTGTCAGATTTCATTTATTAAAGGAGGTTAACAAGGACTTTCTATTAACAGAATCGGTAGTTATTCTCAGTGTAGCAACAAGGATCCTCATTATACTTGTTTTCAACTCCAGTGGGGCTTTAGTGAAATATCTTAACGTGCCTGCAATTTTGAACCAGCTCTTACTAGTTTTAGCTGAAACATTGCTGGTGCATTTTCAAGAAGGATGTAAGCTAGATACTATAGCATTTTCATGGCTTCATTTTTTTAGGTCAGAAGGTGCACACCCTGGTGACAAATTTCATGCTGTGAGTGTGTGGACAATGAGATTTACCATTCCATGATTCATGCTGATTCCCAAGATTGATCTATCATAACCTTTCTTCTGCATACCTGTTTGATATCTCAGAAATTCCATTTCATATAGGGGTAACCGAAATGTAGGCTCTTTTGAAACCAAACTGGTACCACCCGTTTTGCAATTTCTTGATATGAAACTGGATTGACAGTGTAAGACAAGCTCACACTGGCAGTGTAATGCCCTAGAAACAAGAGGTTTTAAAATAAGTAGGACTAAAATTGACTATATGACATGTAAATTTAGCAGTAATAGGAGTGTAAATCAGGACACTCTTAGGATTGGAGACCAAGAGATAACTCAATGCGACCATTTTCGGTACCTTGGTTCAATAATTCATAATAAAGGAGAGGTTGAGGAGGATGTCACCTAGAGAATTAGAGAAGGTTGGGAAAAATGGGGGGGCGCATCTAGGATTTTGTGTGATAGGAGAATACCATGTAGATTAAAAGGAAAATTTCTATAAAATAGTTGTAAGGCCAGCTATATTGTATGGAGTAGAGTGTTAGGCAGTCAAGAAACAACATGTTCAAAAAATTAGTGTAGTAGAAATGCAAATGCTAAGATGGACGAGTGGAGAAACTAGAAAGGATAGGATCAGGAATGAAGCCATCCGTAGAAACCTAGGAGGGAAGAGAGAGAGAGTAGGCTAAGATGGTTTGGTCGCGTGCATAGAAGACCACCAACAGCTTCGATTAGATGATTAGTTACAAGTTGATGGGGGCTAGATTAAAAGGAAAATTCTATAAAATAGTTGTAAGGCCAACTATGTTGTATGGAGCAGAGTGTTAGGCAGTCAAGAAACAACATGTTCAAAAAATGAGTGTAGTAGAAATGCGAATGTTAAGATGGATGAGTGGAAAGGATCAGGAATGAAGCTATTTGTAGAAACCTAGGAGTAGCTCCAATAAGTGATAATATGAGAGAGTAGGCTAAGATGGTTTGGTCATGTGCATAGAAGACCACCAACAACTTCAATTAGAAGAAGTGATTTGTTACAAGTTGATGGGGGCTAGAAGAGCTAGGGGTAGACCAAAAAGGACATGGGTAGAAGTAGTAAAAAATGATTTAAGCACTAATAGTTTAATAGTAGATATGGTTTTAAATAGAACAAAGTGGCGAAACAGGATTCATGTAACTGACCCCATATAGTTGGGATAAGGCATGAATGATGATGTTGGTATTATATATATATTTATAATATATTATATATTATAAATAAATAAATACACATAATATACATAAAAATATATCCCGGTCAGTTTGGTTAAACATCAGTTTTTTTCCTCGGTTAACTAAGAACCAAATGCGTTCAGTTTTTATGAATAGCAAATCGAAACTGAACCGATCAGTTTGGTTAACCACATTTTTCGGTTCAGCTTGGTTTTTCAGTTTTTTATGAGCACCACTAATTTCATATGCTGTTTGGTTCTGTAATATGTACAGCTGCCTGATTGTCATATAATAATAGAATAACTATATAGGCTCTGTAACAGGAAACCAATCTCATCTAGCAAGTGTTTCAACCACATCAGCTCACAAGTGGCATGAGCCATTGCTCTATACTCGGTCTCTGCATTATGCCTAGCTATGACACTTTGTTTCTTACTTTGAGACACATTGCTCATCAGCATCCCTCCTCTTTGAGATAACAAATGGAGGGTCATCAATCCACCTCCAATCACTGTAACTGATTGGTTTCTCAGACCTGGTTCTCTTAATAATAGGAGAGAAACCAGACCTGAAAAGAGGAAAAAAAGTGAAATGGAGATTACAAGAGAGAGCGAGAAGCAGCTGGCCACACCATATGCTCTGATACCATGTAACAATGGTTCAGACCAATGAAGCAGTGAAAGTGGAGAAGTGAAATAACTTCTGCTGGAAGAGAGGAAAGCCTAGCTTCTGTTTCTTATGTTGCATGAACCAGGTGGGAAGGTACATATATATTACTATAATAGAGTTGGGATTACCAAGGTTGAAAATTTTGATACAATACACCCTGTATTGAGCATATGGTATTGTATCGGGATCTCTCCGATACCCAAATAAGGGGTGTTTTGGATTTTGAGCACTTTCAGGGTGTTGGCATGCCGTAAACCGATCCCCTGAAGCAATACTAAAACAAGTTATTATTGAAACACCAGTTACGCCTGTTTGTGTGTATTGGGTGAATCGATATTCAATACTGTGAACCTTGGGGATTACAAATATACCCCTGTTTAGTATAAAACTAGGACTGGAGTTTCCTTACACAATCAAGATAGTTAACCCAACCACCCTGCTGCCCACTTAATATGCTGAATGGCTAAATCCTGTTTCATTTTCAAGAGTATCAAAATCCCTGGAAGGAAGATATTACACATCCATTAACCCCAGAATTTTCATAAGGAATGTTGCCATCTTATTAGATGTCATTGATTTATCGACACTTTTTGTAGAGTATTTTTATCGAGTTTCTGAATTTTTGGCAGTAAGTTGGTTCAAAGGTTTTCTTGATGGCTCAATCTATGTCATCACTAAGGCGGGGTGGAAGGGAGAGCTGGTCATCGCCAAGAAAAGTTTCTCGGTGGAGAAGAAAATTAATAACAGGGATGCTTTTGTCCAGTTTACTTGGAAGTCTTTGGAAACGGTAAAAAACAAGTTATTTGTATTCTAGAAGTGAAGACTAAGCAAGGTTGGATTCAGGTCGCGGAAGCTTTAGAGGACTTCGATCATTGAAGGTGGTTATGTGAAAGGAAATCGAATAGTCCAGTTGCTGATCACAAAACGAACAGTCCAGTTACTGTTCACGAAATTTCAGCAACAGAAAACCCTTCTGTTTCACTTGGTGAAGTGGAGAGGGTGGAAGAAACCAGAGGAGTGAGTGTAGCTCTTGCTTGCCCGAAGTTGTTGATAGAAGGAGGTTTGCAGAACTAGGAGAAAAGGAAAGTTCTAGGATTAGAAAAGAAGGTGGATGATTGGAGCGGAGTATTACATGATATAGTGAAGGTGTTCAGTGTTCCCAATGGTAGAAATAGCCTTTTTGATTCTGTTCGGGTGGACTGCAGCTATTCTTGACCTCGACTGTCATTTCGAGAAAGTGAGTAGAGTACAAACTTGTGAAGGCTGTGTGATGCTGGAAAACTGGAATCCGTCTTGCAACGAGCTTGAATTAGAGGAAGAGACGCTGCAAATAAAATTATTAGGGCTTCCATTTAATCTTTGGAAGCAGGAGATTTTCTCTGAAGTGGTGGTTCTCTATGGGGGATCCTTGGTAGCGATGAACACCTCATCCTTGAAAGCGGCTAGAATAGATTGTAGGAAACCAAAGAAGCAATGGGGTTGGGTTTGGATGGGGAATTAGGGTCTGCAGAACTTCAGGCTGAGGAAAGATCAAGAGAGGATGAACTAATTAGAGAGAAGGAAGGAACCAATGAGGTAAAAAGGAATACAAGAAGTGGGGAAAACCAGAATGAGAGGTTCCTGTGATGGAGTTGGTTGACAAGATGGGGTTGAAAGTGGAGAAAGATAAGGAAAGGAAACCTCAAAATAAAGTGATTAAAGATAAGGAAGGAAAGAGGAGAAGGAAATTAAATGGAGTGGAGAAACTTATTAAGATGTTGAAAGGGATAAGGAGTTCAGTGGTAGAGGAGGTAGGAGAAAGGGGGGGGGGGGGGTTATAGGGTAGAGGGCTTGGGTTCAGTTATTTTCATGATTATGAAGATCATTAGTTGGAATGTAAGAGGTCTAGGGAGTGCCACAAAAAGGAGAGCAGTTAAAGAGGTATTGGGGAAAGAGAGACCAAATTTTGTTTTGATCCAAGAATCTAAAATTCAGGTAGTCAATAGGAAATGGATAAGAAGCATTTGGGGTGATGAGAGGAATATTAATTGGAGTTTTGCTTCTTCTTGGAGTTTATCGAGGGGAATAATAACAATCTGGAAAGAAGAGGTTAAGGAAATTGCAAGATGGGTTTGAATGGATTCTCACAAATGTCTATGGGCCAAATTCTTATAGAGAAAGGAGTAAATTGTGGGAAGAGCTAGAGGACATTAGGGGTCTGTGAATGGCCTTGGTGTATTGGGGGAGACTTCAATGTTATAAGATTTGTGGGTGAGTCAATTGGAGGTAGGCAAAGGATAACATCAAGCATGAGGAAGTTTAATTCTTTTATTAAGGAATTTGAATCGAGAGACTTTCAATCGGGACAATCTTGTTTCACTTGATCAAATCTCCAAGAAAACCCCATCTTGTCTAAAGCTTGACAGGTTCTTAGTCTCCCTAGATTGGGAAGAACATTGGATTGGCCTAGCTGGGAGAACTCTACCTAGAATTACTTCAGACCATTGGCCCATTTGTTTGTTTCAGAAGAGTATTGATAGTGGCCCAATTCCTTTTAGGTTTGAAAATATGTAGCTCACTCATTCAGATTTCAAAGGGAAGGTCAAAGTTTGGTGGAATAGCTTGGAATAATCAATATTGTGGGAGGGCCAAAGTTTCCTAAAAAAAACTTCAGTTGGTGGAGAAGGAGATTTGAGAGTGGAATAGGGAGAAATTTGGAAGACTGGAGGAGAAAAAAAGTTGATTTGGTCTCCCAAATTGAGGTGATTGATAGCAAAGAAGTGGCGGGTTCTCTTGATGAGGGTGATAGGGAATTGAGATAGTCTCTGAAGAGGGAGCTAGGGGAAACCTTGCTAAGAGAGGAAATAAGTTGGAAGGAAAAATCAAGAGAAAGGTGGATCAAAAAAGGGGATGGTAATACAAAATTTTTCCATGCCATTGCAAATGGAAGGAGAAGGAAGAGATTGATTAGTTCTCTAATGGTGGGGGAAGTGAGGTTACAGATCAGACAGAAATCGTAGTCTTTCTCAGAGCATTTCAGGTCTACTTATAGGAGGCCTTTAAATGAAAGGTGGTTGGTTGAAGGGTTGGAGTGGGGGACTTTGGGGGGAGGCTCAAGTGCACTTTTTGGAGAGAAGCTTTGAAGAGGAAGAGATCAAGGAAGCAGTTTTCTCTATGAATAGATCAAAAGCCCTTGGGCCTAATGGATTCACCATGGCATTCTATCAAGATTGCTGGAATATAATTAAGGATGATCTTCTTAAAGTTTTTCGTGAATTCTATAGATGGGGGGGAGGGTAATCAATTTGGGGATGAATTCTACTTTTTTAGTGTTGATTCCAAAGAAGAACAATGCTTTACAGCCCAGAGACTTTAAACCTATCAGCCTAGTGACAAGCATTTATAAGGTTATAGCAAAAGTGTTGTCTCTGAGGGGGTGGAAAACTTGAAGTTGGTGGTGAAACTATTTGAGAGACTGTCTAACTTGAGGATTAATTGGTTGAAGAGCTTAGTGGTTGGGACCAATATCAATAAGGAACTTTTGAGAAGCTTGGCAGACTCCTTAGGTTGTGAGAAAGGTGAGTGGCTTATGAAATACTTAGGCTTGCCTCTAGGGGATAATCCTAGATCAGCTAGTTTTTGGGCCCCAATGGTGGAAAGGGTTGAGAAGAGATTAGTTGGGTGGAAGAGGAACTACATCTTAATGGGGGGGGGGGGATTAACCCTTATTAAATCTACCTTAGCAAACCTTCTAGTGTACCACATGTCAGTGTTTAGGATGCCACAGGAGGTAGTGAAGAAAATTTAAATAACCATGAGGGATTTTCTTTGGGAGCCAGGGGAAAAGAAGAAAGAAATGATTACTGGATTACTTGGTGAAATGGGAAATGGTGGTGAAATTGAAAACAGAAGGAGGGTTAGGAATTGGTAATTTTAAGATGAAGAATCGGGCTTTACTCAGGAAATGGTATTGGAGGTTTCCTAATGAAAATGAGAAGTTATGGCACAAGGTTGTGGCGAGTATTCATGGCATATCATGCAATGGATGGGATGCTGGATGTCTTCGTAGAGCTACCTTGGATGCCCCCCTCTTCCCCTCCCAGAAGGCCATCCATGATTTTCTTCCTACCTTCTTACTTCATATCAGGTATGACTTGGCCTGTGGTAAAAAAAATCATGTTTTGGGAGGATCTGTGGATTGGGGATACCCCTTTGGGTATTAAATTCCCTTCTCTTTTTGATATTTTCAGGTGTAAGTGTAGGCCTATTTCTGACTTCGTTACTCGGCATCACTTCTCTTCAGGATTGAATTGGAATTTTGGCTTCATTAGGAACCTTAGAGAATCTGAACTTTCTTTGATGACTGATCTTTTGAGCTTGCTGAATTCAGTTTTGGTTCGGATTCTAGAGTATGGGGTCCTAACTTTGATGGGGAGTTCTCTTGTAAGTCTTTTCATTCTCTGGTTGCCGCCCCTTCTTCCTCTTCTTTCCCAGTCAAGGAAATTTGGTGTTCTCCCATTCCTCCTAAAATCAGTGTGTTCTGTTGGGAAGTGTTTCATGGAAGCATTAATACCATTGATATACTTCAAAGGAGGAGACCAAATTGGTGTTTGTCCCCCAACCGGTGTGTACTTTGTAAATTGAATGGTGAGACTATATTTTATCTTCTTATCTCTTGCCCTTTTGTTAGCTTCTTTGGGATTGTTTTACTTCTCTCTTTGGATGCAGTTGGTCTTCTCCTGATAGGTTGGAGGATTTGTTTAGCCCTACTGGCATTAGTTGTACAAAAAAGAGGGGTAGGACCTTGTGGAGATGCACTAGAGGCTAGAGCAGCACTACTTTGGACCGTGTGGGAGGAAAGAAATGCAAGAATATTTGAAGAGAAGGAAAGAAGCAAGGAGCCTTGCTTGAAACTATAGCATTGAGAGTAGCAAGCACATTGGGGTATCATTGCTGCATCTTCAACTACAAGAGAGATCTTTTGAGGTTTGGTCTCCCCCAATAAATGGCTGGAAGAAACTGAATTTTGATGGGAGCTGTTTGGGTAACCCAGGCCCCTCAGGTATTGGGGGTGGGGGGGCATTAGGGATGAAGAGGGGAACATAATTGCTTTATACTCTGGCCCTGTGGAGCAGGGTGATGTGGCAAGATCAAAGTTTTTGGCTGCAGTTTTTGGGATTGAGATGGCAAAAGAAGTAAAGAACTGGGTATTAGTAGGCTGACTATTGAGGGAGACTCTAAAACTGTGGTTAAGTAGCTCTGGTAAAGGGGGAGGGGGTGGCATGGCATTTGAGGAATGAATTCAGAAAATTCAAATGGCTGTGACAGGACATGTTAATCCAAGTGAAATGGGTGAGGAGGACTGCTAATAGCTTGACAGATAACTTAGCCAAGCAAGGGATACATAGAACGCATATGTTTTGGGCCCAAATGTAATACTGAACCGGGGCAGCTTCTATAGCTGGTTTCTTTCACAACTTCTTGTTGTTATCATGTTTTTCAGAAAAAAAAAAAACAGATCTGCTGTAGACCTCTCCAACTAATAACTTTGCTGTAGACCCAATGACTGATCACCGCCTGTTCTTTGCACAGGTGGTGGTCTTCTCATGTGTGGTTTACTTAACAGAGTCCACCGTTAGGATTTAACAGTAATATTAGTTTACTTTTTGTTGTTTATCTTTTAATTTGTATAGCCTAAGAATCCCAAAATTGTATGTTTTCTTCTTCCCATCATATTTTCAATCTTCATCTCTTACTCATCCCCTCTTCTCCCAAAATTTCTTCTGTACGGACTCAACTGAAGTAACCAGAACTCCTTTAATTAAAAGAATCCATCCCATCAATTCCAAAGCAAGTCAGAGATCCATACTGATTAACAGCTGAGATGTTTTTACTTCTAATCGGGTTTCTAATCTTTGTCTGATTAGATTTCTAGGCTGCAGCATAATCTTGCTTGGAACGTAACCTGAAGATAGACAACTGTTATACATTGATTCATTGCAGAACACTTTGAATACAGATATCCGTGTTGGATACGTGTTCATTGGATTAATTGGACTTCTAGGCTTCTGTATACAATGATTCGACCAAAGCAACCAGAACACTTTGAATACAGATATCTGTTTCGGATTCTTTTAATCAAAGGAGTTCTGGTTGCTTCAGTTGAGTTCATACAGAAGAAAATTTGGGGGAAGGAAGAGAGGATGAGGAAGAGATAAAGAGTGAAAATAGGATGGGAAGAAGAAAACATACAATTCTGGGTTTCTTAGGCTATACAAAATAAAAGATAAATAACAAAAAGTAAATTAATATTACTGTTAAATCCTAAGGGTGGGCTCTGTTAAGTAAACCACACATGAGAAGACCACCACCTGTGCAAAGAACAGGTGGTGATCAGTCATTGGGTCTACAGCGAAGTCATTAGCTATAGGTCTACAGCAGATCTAGGTTCCTGAACGTCAATTTTTCCTGCCTGGAAATACACCATAAATACACATACCAACATGAGATCTTACTATCTACAACATGGATATCTTCATATCTTTGATTGCTATTTATTGATTGAAGTGAAATAATGTCATTTGCGTGTGATACATTTGGTGAACATTCTATCTTAAGCACATTAGGGGGATGACGCAGAAGTAATATGTCTCTATCGTGTATCTAAAACTTAATCTTGTTAGATGGAAATGCTTTAGAGTAGGGGTGTTCAAATTCGGCTATCAAACCAAAAACTGAACCGAACCAAATTGAATTATCCAATTTGGTTTGGTTTGAGAAAAATTTAACTGAACCGAACTGAAAACTGAATTAACCAAAATAAATACATATATTTATATTTTAATTATAAATATTAATATTAACATAAAAAATTTATTAATAACTGAAATTTTGGTTCGGTTCATGAAAATGGCCTAACTGAAATGTTGGTTAGGTTCTCTTTCCAAATTGAACTGAATCAAACCGACTGAATGAACACCCCTACTTTAGAGATCATGCCAATGTTAAAAATTACTAGAATTCATTATAACAGTTGTATATGGTGAGTTATTACCCAAACCACCAAGATTTGTCAATCTGCCAGCTTGTTTTACTCCTTGAATACTGCTATATTTAAAGAGTTTCCATTTCATTTTTTAATGCAAGCAGACAGTGTGAGACATCTCTTGTCAATATTTAATAGTTCTCTTTTTGTATGTAGATATGGCACAGCAATATGCCACACAATAAAATTGCTGATAGAAAAGGTCACCAGGGATGGATGAAGGAACAAGGGCCATACTTTATTTTCCCTGGTGGTGGTACAATGTTTCCTGATGGTGCTGTACAATATATTCAAAAATTGGGACAATACATCCCAATAACTGGAGGAGTTTTGAGAACAGCGCTGGATATGGGATGTGGGGTAGGTTGTGTTCCTCTATTACTTCAAAAGCTCTTTTATATATGTATTTTTGGAGGTAGCATAATTCAATTCTCATGCAGGTTGCCAGCTTTGGCGGGTACCTACTTCATGAAGATATTTTGACACTCTCATTTGCCCCTAGAGATTCACATAAAGCACAGATACAGTTTGCATTAGAAAGGGGAATACCAGCATTTGTTGCTATGCTTGGTACTCGCAGGTTACCATTTCCTGCGTACTCCTTTGATCTAATTCATTGCTCTCGTTGTCTGATCCCGTTTACTGCCTACAGTAAGTTCTTCCTTCTCTGTGGAACACTTTTCTATTTTGTTGCTCATATTGATGTTTTTCTGACCAATAAGGAAATTTGGTTGCAGATACAACATACTTTGTTGAAGTTGATAGGTTGCTACGACCAGGAGGTTATCTGGTCATCTCTGGTCCCCCTGTACAATGGCCTAAACAAGGTAAAGAATGGGGAGATCTGCAGGCTGTAGCAAGGGTGTTGTGTTATGAGCTGATTGTTGTAGATGGAAATACTGTCATTTGGAAAAAACCTTCAGATGATTCATGTATGTCCGGTCAGAATGCGTTTGGACTTGAATTGTGCACCGACTCTGATGACCCAAATTATGCATGGTAAGCTTCATAAGTATCCATGGTTAGTTTCTCAATTTGGTTTCAATACACCCTTGGTTGCAGGAGTAGGATCTTAACATATTAAGGTGTCACTGTGCCTTTTTGTTTCTGTTTAGCTTACTTGCATATTATGCATGTATTATTCTTTTTATCAATATATTATGCACATATAATCATATTATGTACAAACTTCACAATCGACATGTTTTGGAGTAAACATTTAGAACTCCACACGGTTGATAATTTCTAATAAGTAATAAGTATTATTTTTTTTTTGTTTTTATAGATCATTTCTATATGCAAATAATTTGCCATTTTCAGAGAACGAATATGGAGTTCGTATATAATAATGTTTTCTTCACCTTTATAGATCATTTCTATGCAAATAATTTTAAAGAAAATATTTTTTTGTCTTTTCTATGTATGTAATCATATATTATACATCTTGCATATTTTACATGATTTGGTCAGTAATCTAGTTAGAAAGAAATGAGAAAATAGAGGGAAAAATAGAAGAGAGAAAGTATAAAGCTGAAGAAAACAGTCTGAAAAAAAGGATGGGCGTACAGTCCCTTTACATTATATGAACTCCTTTTCAAATATAATTGAAAACAACTAGTATACCCGTGATTGTACTCCCTTAAACTGTAAATCATAAGAAATAATCAATGACAAGAACTTAAATGAACCCAGGAATACACCTGTACACATAAACTCCCTACTCTCAAACACTATACAAGACAGATATATGGAGCATTTCTCAACAATATGCATTAACATGTAAAATATATGCATATAAGATAAAATGAAAGAAAACCATACACGAAAGCTACTTGTACTGTAATTTTGCTGTATGCCAAATTGCTAATTTTTTTTGGAAATTCCAAATTGCTAATTATGTTCTTGGTTTGTCAGCATATCTGCTTTCTGAATTGGAGTATGATAACTGTTTGTTCCCTGCACCCTCTTACCCTCCCCATCCTCCAATCCCGCTTCATGCTCAGCATTATCTTTTAATGAGTAAAATCATGAGCTAGTCTTTGTTACTCTTTCTGCTGCTGTTTTGTGTGTTATTTTTTTTCTCCTTTTGACATAATCTGGGCTCTGACATACAACCTCAATTGTCCAAACCTTGGCTTTTATGAAAAGCTCAACCTAGAGGATATATCTGAAATGCATGTCTAACCTGAACGATTATGCAGGTACTCCAAGTTGAAGAACTGTGTTAGTAAGATGTCCTCCCATGTGGGAGAATATGCTGTTGGGAGCATTCCTAATTGGCCAAAGAGGCTAACAAAAGCTCCCTCAAGAGCAACACTCCTGAAAAATGGAGTTGATGTGTTTGATGCTGATACACGGCGTTGGGCAAGAAGGGTTGTGCACTACAAGGAATCTCTTAACTTGAAGCTTGGCACTCCATCCATACGCAACGTTATGGACATGAATGCATTGTATGGAGGCTTTGCAGCAGCATTGTTCTCAGATCCTGTATGGGTAATGAACGTTGTTCCTCCTCACAGTCCTACAATTGGTGTGATTTATGACAGAGGCCTGATTGGAGTGTATCATGATTGGTGAGCAATTGATTCAGATATTTTGAGTCTTTCTAAAATAGATGCAATTTAAAGTGATCTAAATTTGTCGTATTCCCCATAAACCTCTCTATTTTGTTTTGGATTTTACTTTATTCTGCTTCTTGTCTTAATTTACTTTATTTGTACTGCAGCCAAACAAAAGAAGCTAAAATTTGAAATAAAAATAGGTCAGAATTTACACTCAAATCATTTGCACTGCCATGGTTTTGCATCAGTGCAAATTTATTTGCATTGCAACCAAACACAGGCTAAGGAAATTAAGTGAATAGTATTTCCATACATGCCGAAGCTATGCCAATGTATATTACTATTGAGTAGGTTTATCCTTTGTTAACTAGTAGTTCATCATGCAAATGAGAATGCAAATGTTTTTTACTGCACCAAGCTTCTGTACCCTATCTTGAGAATAATCATTTATTTAATTGAATATTGCCTGACTATGTAATCCTAAAATATGCTCTTTGGGTAACATCAAAATTATTCTCAGATCATATTTTGCACTATGTATTTCTTACAACCAACACATGTCTCACTATCTATTTAAAGAAAAGCACAGAAGCTTTCAATTGGTGGTAATCCACAAACAAGAACTGTTAGAAAACCAAAGAAACAAGGCATATTATCGCAATAAACTCACATACTCTTATTTCAATACTTTCTTATTGCTTTTCTGTATAATGGTCTCTTCTATTGACTTGATCCAGAATGCGA
Source organism: Nelumbo nucifera (assembly GCF_055504915.1). Lineage (NCBI taxonomy): Eukaryota > Viridiplantae > Streptophyta > Magnoliopsida > Proteales > Nelumbonaceae > Nelumbo > Nelumbo nucifera. The sequence goes on along the minus strand of NC_142649.1, from coordinate 187,886,470 downwards.
TGTCCAAACCTCTTGTAGATGCACTTGATCAATTTGCTAACAGTTATTTGTTTGTTGCTGGTAGGTGTGAGCCATTCTCGACATACCCTCGAACTTATGATTTCATTCATGTGAACAGCATTGACTCACTTGTGAAGTATCCAGGCTCAGGCAGGAACAGGTACTTCTAAATGCAACCCACTCTTCTCTATTTTATTTATTTATTTTTTGATCAGTGAAAACCCACTCTTCTCTATTATTGTTCAATGTCTAAAATTCCTTTTGTTTTGTTTTTCCCTTTCCTTGACTTCTCTTGAATGCTTCTGGTTGAACACGTAAAATTATCTATAGATGAGATAATAGGGAGAAATAGAAAGTGGGGAATGTAAATGGAAATATTCCATTAAAGTAAAATGACTCCCTTTTGTGTTAACTTATTGAAAGAAAATCAATATGCAAAATAATTATATTATTACTATACTTTGGATATGGCTCTATTGTCTTATGGTGATGAATAAATATTTGTATTTTACCAAATCTATACACTACTATAAAAAGTACAAATAGGGCCTAAGATTTCTGTAATTTTTCTGGACTAAAATACCCTTTTTTGAAATAGGGTTCCTATCTATCATGAGGGCAGAAAATGTAATTTGAATACTATTATTCATTGCATTCAATTCCCTCTCATTAAATCCCATTTAAGGTATTAACTCTCATTCACCCTCATTTAACTATACATTTAAGGCATTTTTGTTTCTTTTAATTACTAAACTCCAATTAAATCCATACATAAATCATTCTAATAACATAAAAACTTGTACTTTTAAAATTGACTTGGAAAAGCAGTATTTTTATCTAGGTGGTGGTAAGAAATTAAACAATTTTGGGTCAAATGGGTCAACCCATGTTGCGCTGTTGCCACAATTAAACAATAAAAAAAATTAAAACTTGATAAAATGCAAAAAATATAGAAATTAAAGAAAAAATTGGGAACATCTTTAATATCATATATTCATCATATTAGACAAGAATAAGTATGATAAATAAGAAAGACTTTTATTAATGATGAAAATGGAATATAAAGTTTAAAACCAATTGGGAATAAAATTATTTTCTTATTCTCTCTCATTAAGTCTCATATCTAAGGTATATTTTTTCATTAAATCTTATATTTATGATATATTTTTCTCATCATTAAAGTCTATTAATAAAATCCACAAAAGTGATTTTAATAGTATAAAAATAAATATTTTGAAAACAAAACCATTTTCTTCCTTCCTGGTGATGGGTAAGCAATTCAACCATTTGGGTCAAATGGGTTAACCAATAATGCCATAATTAAATAATAAAAATCAAAATGATTAATATATAAAAATACAAAAAAAGAATTGAGCATATCTCTAATATTATATATTCATTATACTAAATAAAATTAAGTATAAAATGTAAGAAATATTTTTATTAATGATAAAAATAGAATTACAAATCTAAAATAAACCTTGAAATTAAATTAAATAATGTCATTGTCAAATAATAAAATTTTTAAAATAAAAATACAAAAAATCATAAAAATAAAGAACAATTTGGACACATATTTGATGTTATATATTTATAAAAAAATAAAATATTGGGTCCATCTATAATATTATACATTCATTATGTTGAACAAAAATAAGTATTATACATAATTTTATCAATAATGGAAATGCAATAATAAATGGTTTGGGTGGTGGGCTAGTGGTTTGGGTCAAATGAATTAACCAATAAGGAAGAACATAATATGTTGTCCAATCAACACATTGTGTATACATGCATAAATAAAAAACACATTTTGTGTATATATATACTAATTTCTTCTTCTTCTTCTTCTTCTTCTTCTTCTTCTTTCCTTATAACAGAAATAGGGGTTCAGCCCCTATATATATATTTTTTATTTTATTTTCTTTCTTTTTCTTCTCGTGATTATGTTGATTTTCTATACTTTAAAATGAAATTTATACTTTTTTTACGAAAATTATGGATATTTATTAAGGAAATATGATTATGGAACTTAGGGAATTACCCTAGGATGGATGTTTTTACTTGAAAAAATCTATCGCCTAGGCGCCCCCTTGTCGCCTAGCCTCGTCTTGGTGCCTTGAAAACTATGCTGTATAGAAAAGACATTTTGCTGAAAAATGGAATTTGGATCTTCTGATCTTTGTTTGGGCTGTAGGTGTAATCTTGTGGATTTGATGGTGGAGATTGACCGGATGCTGCGTCCAGAAGGAACGGTAGTTGTTCGAGATTCCCCTGAAGTCATTGACAAAGTGGTCCGGATTGCACGTGCAATAAGGTTGACTGCCACCATACATGATCCAGAGACTGAATCAACTGGGAGGGAGAAGATTCTTGTAGCTACCAAGAAAGATTGGAAGCTATTTTGAGCTTCCCAGTGACACGGCCTTGTGTTCTATGTTCTTTGATCCTCCCCCTTCCCAGTCCGTGAGTCCAAGAAGTAATTGTCAATCCATACAAGGAAAAAAAAGAGGGAAAGAATAGGAAAAAGGAAATGCAGGTTTTTTCTTACCCTTCCCTCGTGTTTGGGTTAAATCATTGTGTTTTTTTGGTTGCTGCAAGTCAAGCTTTGTATTAATTGTAAAATAGGTTCTATTTATTTAGAGCCAAGAAAAATCAATGGCTTTCCTTCATTCTTTTTTGTTTCTTCTGACTTCTAAGATGGTCAATTTCCAAGTCCAGGCAAACAAGCCAGATTCTATCTGTTAGGTAGGTCCATCGGAATATGTAATTTGGCCCAAGTCAGGTGGGGACTTGGGGTTACAAAAAGAACTTGACATTGAGTATTAGGTAACCTGAAATCGCCGTTTTGTTTCCGCTAGTTAACCTTGCTTTTTTTTAATCTAATAAATGAGAATATGTTTTCTAATAAAATGCGTTAATAATAATTATTAATTGAAAAATTAGGCTAACTAAATCCTAACATGACTTGTTGAGTTGATGTCATTAGGTTGGGACGTAGGGTAGAGGTTAGAAATAGGGGTCCAACAACTCAGGTTATGGTTTGAATTGAGGGTTATTAGGTTAGGTTGACCTCCACTTGAACTTGCCTAACATCGAGCTCTATTATAGATTGACTGAGCTTCAACTTCTGAAAAGACCCAGCAAATATGAACTAAAACTAGGACTAGGACAAAAATGGCTGATGAAGAATGTTAAGCTTGCCAAATTTTCTAGTGCAAGACCCAATGGGTATGGTTGAATTCCACCATATGTCATTATGTATGTTGTGCAATGTGCATTTCACTGCATTTGCCTGGTGCTTCCATTAGCTCATCGTGCAATGTCAGTGAAACTAAGGCTGCGTTTTTTTACAATACCAATGCTGGTTCGAAGTAAATATTTACTCTGGTTGTCAAAATCGATGTAAATTTGTGGATATGCCAGAATTTTCATTGATATAAGCGTATCCAAGTAAACTTTTACACTCTTTCTTATCGATGTAAACAAGTCATGTCGTTTGTACACTTTGAAGACCACCTCGAACAACTCCACCAGAAAAGCAATTACGATGGTAAAATCCGATCTCAATTATTTTCCATTGATGACCTCTGAACCTGCAAATCCAACCAACGATCTAAGACACGGATGACTTCTTGTTACACTGGTGGCTTCTATATCAATTTCCTGGAAGGTAAGGGATTTTATAGTCCATTCCTTTAAACTTTTGTTTTTTTTAAGAAATCAAGATCATAAATATTAGAAACTCCAACAAGTGAACGAACGATTGAACTCTACTTCTGGTGAGAGAAAAGGCAAGAGAAAGGATAATGAAAACCAATGGCTGCAGCTGGCAGGACTGAGTGGGTTTCTGAGAATTTCATTCAACGGTCAACACCAATCGTAATGATTCATTTAGATTGCAAAGGGAGTCGTTGATCAATTTCAATCTGTCACAGAAGACTGCTGAAACTCATGAAGGTTCTTCCGTTGTTGAAGTCGTAACTTGTGAGTTAGTTAGATTTTGGTTTGGGTGTTAATGTTGAAATCACCAAATTTGATGAATGTTATTTACTTGTGAACTCTGCTTCTCTGTAAAAATCAAATGCCTTCTGAGACAACCATTATATTACGAAGGTCCCTCTCTAGCTTAAAGTTGATTCCTTCTTCTGTGAGCCGGCCCGTCTATCGTCTTCTCAGTGTCGGGTAAGAAGTTGCACCATCGCCAAAGATCATATGGGCGGTTGGCACTCGGAGGTTTGAACCCTGTGATGGTTGTCTCAGAAGTTGCTAGCAAAACACGGCTGCCGGGGTTATTCTCTGCAATGTCCTTGGCAACACGGAGGCCTGCGACACCTCCTGGGCAGTTGGCAATGCAGTCACTCTTCGGATTGTTTTCATGTTATAAACCAAATACTCACAAAACTGCATCATACTCTGTATTGTTAAATGCCAAACCAGAAGAGCACAAAAAAATCGAAATCCGATTCTAATTTTGTATTCACTTGAACCGGACAAGACATCATTTACAGCGTGCAAAATTGTATTTGCACTGCAACCAAACGCAGCCTAAAGTAATTATTACATACTTGCACCCATCGTAGACTTGTAGCTAGCTGCTCCTATCTCCTTACCTTTATCTTTTGAATGGGAATTACACATGAATCATCTCTTGTCTGAAGATGATGGGAAACCCTACATTATAGGTGACAAGAGGTGACCCTAAGACAACCCAAGAGAATTAACAACCCAGATTATTCATCAATCAAAAATAATCTGAACCCACCCTTCCATGGTTCAACCGATCAAAATCCCACACCGACTCTTTATTCATTGACCACACATATCAATCGGACAGTCAAAAACAACATAAGCTCACCAATAATCCCAACCATCTGATATATGGTCAATCAACACAGTAGAATGTCTTTAACAAAATTATTCAAATCCTTTTTCCTCATGATTTCTTGGATGCCAAAACTTAGAAAGAGGAAGCCTCTATGCGTAGAATGGGATGAGATATATCTCCTGCTCCCTGGACTCTCTATTTTAGATCAAATGAGGAAAAAAACTTACTGGTGTGGGATACTGGGATCAACCGGACAGTAAACGTCAAAACTTCAAAAGAACAAATAGGTTTTATGTCGAATAGAAGATGTTCATACTTCAACAAGAATGTTGTGTACTTGGAAGGTGAAATTCTCCCCGCGAAAGATGCTGTGGAGTGAGGTTTGAAAAAAATGGAAAAAAAAATCTAAAAAGGAATAAAATTTAGAGGGGATTTAGGAGAACAAAGCGGGCATCTGTTGTATATATCATTGTTTTACTATATAGACATAGATCCCTGCCCTACAAAAGTGTTTTGATTTCTTTCCTTGAACTACACTCTATGGGATGGGGTTTACTGAAAACAAAAATTCTGTGTACACTCCAATAATACACCATCCAATCACACATGAGGAATATCTAAAATTGTTTAAAATGCCTCCATGTTAATGGATAGGACTGTCAGTGGAGCAGCGAGCAGATATTGGATTGGTACAATGCGATGTCTGGACTATCCAAACCTGGTATGTTGCCATTTGTACTATTATCTTATATTAATGAACTGGATATTGGTTGAATCTAACCTAATTCAATATAAATCCATTACAAATGGACAAAGTCTAATTCAATTCAATAAATATTTTAGACCATTTAATTTGAACTGGTCCAATTAAATATGTGTTATTCATCAATCCAATTTGTTTAAATTGGTTTTGATTTAGACGGTTTTTAAACTCAAACCTAGTCTATTGATACCTTGATAATTAATGGGGAAGTAGAAAAAAAGCATAAAAGTTCAAAGGAGGGACAAATAACAACGCATCACCTTTTGGGAAAAAAAAATCCAGAAATTTTCAACCGGGAATAACATTAGGAAGTTATAAAAAATATATATATCTTCAAATATATAAATGAGCAGAAATAACAACGTGGTACCCGTGGCCTAATGGATAAGGCGTCTGACTTCTAATCAGGCGATTGTGGGTTCGAGTCCCATCGGGTATGATTTAAAATATCTCGGTCTTTTTGGGCAGAACTATTTGTATGATTAACTTTCAATCAAGAATAAAAAAGTAGGAACTCCGTATGAATTGGTGTCGTGGTGTAGTTGGTTATCACGTCAGTCTAACACACTGAAGGTCTCCGGTTCGAGTCCGGGCGACGCCAGCTTTGGCTCCCTAAATTTTTGTTGTACCTTCTTATTGAGTGTTGACGCTTCGTCCTAACGGTTTTTCGTAACATCACTACAAAGCAATTGATTTGTGCTGTCTGCGCGACCGATCGACGATCGTTCACTGTCTAATGGGTCTCAGGGGCTCCACGATCCGAATGGTAGTTCGACAGAGACAGTGCCACAGTGGCCAAAGCACTCCCGAACATCGCCTAAATCCCGTATATTCAAGTCAGCCTCTCTCACAAGAAGATGCTTGATGAAAATTTGGAGGTTGATGGATCAATTCCTTATTTTCTTAGGCTTCCAGCCGTTGGGTTTGTCTTATTATCCATCCAACTGCTTTTGTTAAAAAACACAGATCTGAGACTTCAGCTTACATGGTTTGTCATCAAATCTGAGATCAATTGACATCATTCGCTCATATCCGGTGCCAAAACGGTTTCATTTGGCTTTGGAATAAGGTACGAAGTAGATGATGAATCTGTCATAAAGAGAGAGGGAGAGAATGCCACAAGTAATGAAGCCGGTGACAGATTCAACTTTCCATGTTTAACTACACTCCATCCGAATACAGTCTTAAGTGGCAAGACATAATGGTTTATTCTTGTGGGTAGTAGGGGTGTTAATGATATTCAAAAATTCGACTTTAAATTCGAGATTCAACATAATTGAATCGAATTCAAATAATTTGAATATCTAATCGATCAAATTCGGATATTCTATTCATATCGAATAGTTAATTGGATTAGAATTCAAATATGAGCTGATTCGATTTGATAAATATCTGAATTTGATCGATTATTTAATTCTTATATATAATATATAAAATAATTAAATTATATAAATAATTTATATACTTTATTTAAATATAATATTTATTAATTACATAAAATAATTACTTGGTTGAATTCTAATTAAATCGAATATTTGAATATTTAATCAAATTCGAATTTGGATATTAAATTTCAATATCCATCGGATATCAAATTGAATTCGAATATCGGATTTTTTAATCAGATTCAAATGCCTTATTCAATTCAAATTCGATTCATTTACACCCATAGGTGAATGATGAATCCATTACTCAAACAATCTTTTACTACAAAGATTAACTTATGACCCAAAAAGTTGCTTGTGGAGTAGAAGGCAAGAGAATAAACCAACTGTTGTTTGTCCTTCAAGTTTAGCAAGAAAGCAAATCCACGACAAGGTTCCATTGTTAGTTGAATAGAAATCCAATGGCTTAGTGAGAGGCCGCCCATCCCATTCCTAATAGGGGGGTGGGATAGCACTGAACAGTGGAAAGGGGCTAAGCCCAAATATCACTAGATGGAGTTAAGAAGGATAGCAAAGAAGGAGCACCTATAGTGGGAGAATGCAGTATCTCTCAGCAATTGAATACATCTTTTGGTGGCAAAATGTTAGTAGAAGATCCGGACTCCAATCTAAGGCCTTGTTGCACCAAAAAGACGTGCAAAGCCCGTTTTAGACAATTTTCGGGAAACTCCAAATGAAACTTTTCGTTTTTTTTTTTAACTCATCTTCATGCAAAAAGACGCACTGAAAGACACGATTTAACCAAATGGTCTTTGATGAGGGGTGATTTGGCCCGACCTGATAAACAGAGGACACGTAGACGCGACCTGCCAGCTAGACAATGACTCAACACTTCCCACCACCTCGGCAAACCAGGGCACCTCGAGTACTTTGGTCACCTTGGATAGTGCTAAAGATCGGAGACCTCGGTGACTACATATGCCAAGGTGACACATAACGGATTCTAGAAGCTCGCCAGCTGTCTCCGATCCTTTCAAGATCACACCACGTAACCGTAGACCTTATCCTCATTCCACCCGAATCGGATGGACACGATAAGCCTGATCAGCTAGCACGTTGGCCACCTTTCGAAACGGAATGGACTTTTACCACCCGGTCCGAAGATCTTGGAGAGGCCCCTTGGGGCTCACAACAGCTCAACTATATAAGGGCATTAACCCCCATAGCACAAGGTACATGCGATTATTTGCTCACTAGCTTACTTACATTTAAGCTTTCAGCTTGCAATCAGAGTGCAATACTAACTTAAGCATCGGAGCGACCTCACCGGGTTAGCCACCCCGGGTTCTTTGATCCACCTTCTTGCAGTTAGAGCCAGTTTGCTAAGCGACCAGCATCTAGGCGACCTTCTAGCTAGGATCTTTCAGATTGCACACCATCAATTGGCGCCGTCTATGGGAACACGATAGTAAAGCCAAGTTTTCTACCTCACTATTTCATTCATTCAATGGCTTCTCCATGCAACATCAAAAAGAGCACCAACATGACCGTCTCTAGGGACAAGAGCAGATCGCATCTAGCCAAGAGTTCCCCATGGTCTACATCGACCAGTTCACTATTCCCCTCACTGTCTCGGGGATCCCCACTATCTCAACACAGCAGACTCAATAGCGGACCCAGCCATTGAATGTTCCCCTACCCCAGGTAAGCGCTACTTTCTCCATGCTGGAGTCCTCTGTGGTACCTCCTGGGGCCAGGCACCAATAGCTCGACGAGCTGGTCCAGAGTGTCTGAACCATGCAACTACAAATATAACAAATGCACCAGTTCCAACAGTACCAACAACAGTTTCCACCACTACAACCGAACCAACATCAAAATTAGCATCAAAATCAACACCATAATTAGAACCAACACCGGTCACATAATCAGTAGCAGCAGTAGTAGGGTGTACACTGAACTCCTCCTCAGAGTGTGGGAAACTCACAAGTTCAGTCCCTCCCCAGGACCGGACACCACCTCGGGGTAGAGTTGACGGTTAGCGTACACCCCCACCTTCTTAGAGAGGAAACCCTAAGGACAAGCCCAGAGTCAGTTAGCATATGAGGACCAATCAACAACAACATTCGCGGCCTGAGAATCGCGAATCACAAGTCAATGACCACCAACTCGGAGTATGAGGCATGGACTCACGATGAGGCCCCTTGGCTCCCCATAATAGTCAACAGCGAGCTTGCGGCCAAGAAGACGTCGGAGGTAGGAATCCACTCCCACCTCGTGACAGTGTTCGGAAGCGAGAACGAACCAGGGTCAAAGTGCCAGATAACACCGAGGTCAATAGTACCAATGTAGAGGCAGCTAAGAAGCGATGACGTCGCAAGATGCGCCAATCATCAGCTAGGAACAGCCCACCACCGAGAAGTAGACAGCCATTGGAACCAAGTAGGGTGAGGGAGGAAGTGAGCTCGGTAGCTGCACAACCGGCTCCTGCATTATTGAGCCGGCCCTCCCCCTATCACATGAGATACTAGCAGCCCCAAGGCCAAAAGACTTCAAGATACCAACACTAGAGATGTACAATGGGAAGTTCGATCCTAATGACCACGTCGACGCATTTCAATCTCAGATGTACCTTGCTGGAGCAGACGAGGCGTGCATGTGCATGGCCTTTTCCACTACCTTCAGAGGATTAGCCAAGTAGTGGTATAGAATCATAGCACCAGGCTCGATCAAAAGTTGGGCTCAGTTCGGCAACATGTTTATTGTTCATTTCGTCACTAGTAAGAAGTGCCCAAAGTCACAAGAGAGCCTTCTGAACGTGGTCCAGAGGGAAAATGAATCAATTCGAAAATACATCAAGCACTTCAATGAAGAGTGTTTGCAAATACCAAACCTCGACCTGGCTGTGTGCCTCACTGCGGTGCGAAATGGAGTTAAGCACAAGGAGTTCGCATGGTACCTCGGAGTACATCTTCCAAGGACAATCGTGGAGTTCCTCAACTATGCCGAGAGATTCATGGGCATAGAAGAAGCTCTTGGCCCAAAGGTAGAGATCCAACAAGGCGAGAAGAGGGAGAGCGAAGATGAAGGAGCAAGTAGCAGCAAGTACAGGCAGAAGAAAAGTAAGTCACTGAGGAGAAGCAAGTCTCCCCGTCAGAGAAGTAAGTCACCATCTCGGGGTTCTAGGTCAAGTCGGCGGTCTAGGACCCCTCCTGTTGAAAGAACATCCTACACCCCCCTCAATGCAAACTGAGCTGAGATCCTGATGGCGATCAAGGATTCTTCGTTTGTCAAGTGGCCACCTAGGTTGCGGGGAGACCCAACAACCAGGAACCTAAATGTCTACTGTCACTTTCATCGTGACATCAGACAAAACATTGAGAACTGATGGAACTTCCACGATGAGATTGAAGAGCTGATCCACCGCGAGTATTTGAAGAAGTACATTCAGCATGAGAGCAGGGACTCGTCAGACCGATAAGCTGACCAAAGAAGGGAAGTCTTGGAGTCAAGTAGAAGAAACGACCAGCCACCTCGGCAAGAACAACCACTTGAAGATAGATTGATCTGCGGGGTGATCAACATGATCACCAACAGGTTCATTGTTGCGGGGTGTACCACAACAACAGGGAAGACCACGATTCGAGAGTTAGAGCAAGAAGTAGAGAATCCACCGAAGCGACCTCTGGTGGAAGAGCCAATTTACTTCACCGAGGACGATGCACGTGCGATCCAGTATCCACAAAATGATGCCCTCATCATCAAGCTTGTAATTAACGACTTTGAGGTAAAGCGGATACTAGTGGATTCAGGGAGTTCATCCGACATCCTGTTCAAGGAAGCTTTTGACAAGTTGCAATTGAAGCAGGGTGACATAAAGCCAACAGATTCGCCCCTGGTGGGGTTCAGTGGCGAGGTGGTCAGCCCCTCGGCCGAGTCACAGTACCAGTTGCAATAGGGACATGGCCCAATTTAGTGTGCTTCAAGCACACGTTCTTGGTGGTCACGACTCCGTGCCCCTACAACATGATCATAGGTAGGCCCATCCTGCATGCCTTACGTGTAGTGGTATCGACCAACTATTTGGCAATGAAGTTCCCAATGATTTGTGGAGTAGAGGTGGTATGAGGCGATCAACTCGAATCTCGTAAGTGTTATGTGGCCGCGCTGAAGAGTAAGGCAAAGTTGGCGGACGACGTCGAACTAGAGCTACCATCTAAGTCTACAGAGGAGTGAGCTGCCCCGATAGAGGAGACAATCCATGTACCGGTTTCCAAAGCCGAGTGGATAAAGACCCTCCGGATCGGCACTCTGCTAAGTGAACCACTTTGGTTGCAACTATTAGGCCATTTAGACAAAGAAAATGAAACCTCGCCCCGGAGTGACGAAGGGTAGTTGACGAGGAGGTCGGGAAGCTCCTCGCAGCAGACTTCGCTAGGGAGGTCCATTACCTAAGCTAGGTGGCCAATCCCGTGATGGTGAAGAAGGCCAATGGAAAGTGGCGCATGTGCGTTGACTACACCGACGTCAACAGAGCCTGTCCAAATGATTGCTTCCCCCTTCCTAGAATAGACCGCCTGGTAGATGCGACCTCGGGGCACGAGTTGTTGAGCTTCATGGATGCCTACTCTGAAAAAATCTAGATTAGGATGGGCGTAGCCAACCAGGACAAGACTGCATTTGTAACCAAGCTAGGGCTGTACTGTTATAAAGTTATGCCCTTCGGATTAAAAAATGCTGGAGCGACCTTCTAGTGCCTTGTAAACAAAATTTTTGAGCCACTGATCAGCAATAAATTGGAATGTTATGTTGATGACATGGTCGTGAAGATCTAGTTTTCAAATTCCTTAGTTGATGATTTAGATTCCATTTTTCAAATTCTAAGAAAATTTAACATGAAGCTCAACCCGAACAAGTGTGTCTACGGGGTCACATTGGGCAAATTCCTTGGCTACATAGTGAACCTACGTGGCATCGAGGCCAACCTGGACAAAATCAAGGGCATACTAGATATGAAAGCACCCCAAAAGATAAAGGAAGTCCAAAGGCTAACTCCCCGGGTAGCCGCCCTAAACCGGTTTATGTCTAAATCAGCAGGTCGATGCCTCCCCTTTTTCAAGGCAATTAAAAATAACGAAGACTTTGCATGGACCGAAGAATGCCGGCTCGCATTTAATGAGCTAAAAAAAAACCTAAGTACTGCACCGGTTTTGACCCAACCTGAGGAAGGTGGTGAGCTAAAACTATACCTTTCTATGAGTGATGAGGTGGTCAGCTCAGTACTAATAAGAGAAGTAGACCGGGTCCAGTGGCCCGTCTACTATGTGTGTAAAGTCTTGCAGGCTGTAGAATCCAAATACCCCGATATCGAAAAGCTAGTGTACGCGTTGGTAGTAGCGGCTCAGAAATTATGCCCATACTTCCAAGCCCACATGATCATCGTTCTCACCAAGAAACCATTGAGACACGTTTTATTGAAGCCCGAGGTGTCAGGGAGATTGACGAAGTAAGCCATCGAGTTGAGTGAGTATGACATCTGGTTTGAGCCACGTCCAACGATCAAAGCCCAAGTCTTGGCGGATTCGTAGCAGAATGTACATTCATCATGCCGGCCCCAGAAGTGACTGAGCTAGTTGGCAAGTTGGAGGCCTCCACCAGCACGACACCAGTCCCGATCAGAGAAAGTTTGACCTGGGACAAGGAGCCCTGGATCCTCCACGTAGACGACTCGTCTAATTAGTGAGGAAGCGGTGCTGGATTGATACTGTATAGGCTAAGAGAGGTGAAGCTGGAGTATGCTCTTTGGTTCAGATTCGAGGCATCAAACAATGAGATGGAGTACAAAACATTGATAGTCAAGTTGAGATTGGCGAAGGAAAGTGGTAAACCAAATCAACGGTGACTACGAAGCTCAAGACCCAACTTTGGCAGCCTATCTAGCTAAAGTGAGAGATCTCTTGCTGACCTTCCTCTCTTAGTTCATCTGACAGATTTCGAGATCCAAGAACGTTGAAGTTGACGCCCTATCGTAGTTGACGAGCACTAGTGATAACACAATGCGAACAATGTACATAGAAGACCTGCCTCAGCCAAGCATTTTCGGGGGGACAGAAGAGGTCGCTCCCATGTTGCAAGCGGAACTGAGTTGGATAGATCCACTTATTGATTATCTACTCCACTAGACCCTACCAACAGATCGTAATGTAGCTCGGAGGTAGAGCGTCAATCAGCTCGGTACGTTATTATCGACGGGCGACTGTACATGAGGTCTTTCACATTCCCCTACCTACGTTGCCTGCGACCTTTAGAAGCAGATCGCGTGCTCCATGATATCCACGAAGGACTTTGCAGAGGACACTTGGGGGGTTGAGCACTAGCCCAAAAGGCACTAAGACAGGGGCATTACTGGCCCACCATTAAAGCAGACACACTCGAGCTCGTCACGAAATAAGATAATTGTTAGAGGCATGCCAACATCCTTCATTAACCTGTTGCCGATCTAAAGTACCTGACTAGCCCGTAGTCGTTTGTGTAGTGGGGAATAGATATTCTCGAACCATTCCCGCCGGCAATTGGGCAGAGAAGATTCTTGGTCGTGACAGTTGACTACTTTACAATTACAACCTGAGCCGCTGGCAACAATTACAACTCAAAACGTGTAGAATTTCTTCTAGAAAAACATAGTGTGCCGCTTCGGCTACCCAAGGTGATGATTTCAAACAACGAGAAGCAGTTCAAAGACATCAAATTCCAAAGCTGGTGCGCTGAAATGGGGATCCAACAGAATTTAACTTCGGTTGCACACCCTCAAGCGAATAGACAGGCCGAGGTGACGAATAGGGCAACCATCCGCGAACTAAAAGTTTGCTTGACGCGAGCTAAGGCGTTGTGGGTGGACGAGCTGCCTAGTGTTCTTTGGGCCTACTGAACTACTATCAAGACTGCAATTAGGGAAACACCTTTCAACTTGACATACGGAATAGAGGTTGTGATCCCCATCAAGATTGAAGTACCGACTTTGAGGCTTGATGCGTACGACGAGGATGCAAATGATGACAAGTTCCGAACTAACCTAAACCTGATCGAAGAAGTATGCGACCTGGCCTATATTCGGATTGTGGCCTACCAGCAGCGTGTAGCTCGGTACTATAACGCCCCGGTCAAGAAACGGCAGTTTCGAGTTGGCGACCTGGTGCACAATAAGGTGATGGTACCTGAGCCCAGCATAGGCAAGATAGGTCCGAATTAGGAGGGTCCGTACAGGGTGAGATGAGTGTTCAGAGAAGGCACGTACAAGCTAGAGGCGATGAAAGGGAGGTCGATACCTGAGCATGGAATGTTGACAACCTGAAGAAGTACTACCTATGAGCTCAAAAGTTAGATATCCGTCAAATATTAACTAAGTCTAGAAGATCATCAAGCTAACCAAATTACGAATCAAGGAGTGGACTATGAGTCACTCCCAGAGCCTGAGGGCCACGACGACTGAGCAATTGAACTCAACGTAACTTAAGACCTAGTCGCTTCGGCATAGGCAACTTAAGACCTAGTCACTTCAGCATGGGAAACCTAAGACCTAGTCGCTTCATCATGGGCAATCTAAGACACAATCGCCTCTTTGGTATAGGCAGGTCGGGCATATACCCTACATTGTATGCTCACTTCGGTGTACATTGACATTGGATTATCCTTACTAACGCCGAGCTCACCAGCTCGGTACTTTGGAATAATCCACACAGAAAAATTTTTTGCAACATCAAGATTTTTGCATAGGGAGGAGAGCAAAAAGATTCTATTCATTCAAAATGAAGTCTTAGTACATTCAAAAAAAAAGTAATACATGAAAAGGAAAGTTACAGCTAGTTAACCGAGCTCCAAGGCTCGGGACATCAAGTATTTACGGGAGGTCCAAGAAAAGAGGCAAGTAAAGTTACTCCTGAGGCTCCTCGCCCCCACCAGCAACATCCCCGGGCAGATCGGTCTCCATAGCATACCCTACAACGATATCTACAGCTGTCTCTTCCGTTGTCTCTTCACCGAATTCGTTGTCGTCACTCCCCTCTTTGGACTCGGGGTCCTTCACCGCCTCATTGGCCATTTCATTAGTAACCCCAATCATGGTAATAGCCTTAAGGTTGAGCTCGGGGAACTCACGCCACATCATCCACCTACTGATGAGAATAAAATTTGTCATATCTTTATCCCTCAATATTCAGTATTTTACACTTAATTGGTACTTAATTGGACTCATTACTCTTGTATTTCGTTTCAGGGCAAGCAAGAAGGCGATTGGAAGAAAACAAGGCTAATCGGATGATTTTACACAGTTTCGGCACCGATCAGTGATCTGGGCATAACTCTCGATTCTAGACTCCTATTTGGACAATTCAAGAAGCAATAGAAAGATAAGGAAAATGCCCACAACTTCTATGTTTTATATTTTTACAGATACGGTCCGCATCGAAGAAGAAATCGGGTCCAAAGTCGGAGAAATTTTAGTAGCAAGGCCCATTTCACAAGCTGAAGCCCATTTCGCAGAAGAGTCTTGAAGCAAGCCCGAATTGTTAAAGAAGCCTAGTTCGAATTCAAGACCCAAGAGTCCCATTAGAATAGAAGTTGAATGTAATCTCAATAAAAGAGTTTTATCAGATTTAAATTTTCAAATTGTAATCCTAGAAAGATAAGAGATAAGAGTTAGCTAGGACTTTCTAGTTTGAGGATAATCTTCTTAAGGGAGTTGGAGAGCAGCCCTCTCCCCAAATCTATATAAAGGGGGGACAGACCAGCACCCAAGGCATCAATTCCTCCAAGAGAGTTTCAGTCTTCAGAGAGAGAAATCAGCAACCAAGGAGGAAGAAGCAAGAGTTCGCCCCCCTTTCTCATCTAGAAGCTGTGATTTCATCATAAAGTGTCTGTAAGTTTTTATTTCTGGTTGAAGGGTTAGGGAAGCCTTGATTCTGTAAGCATTGTGAGATCTAATTGATTTTCATTTCAGTTCATTGTTTATGGGTATTCATATGTTTTCTGCGAATTAACTGTGAGGATTATTTTTGTTGATTAAGCAAGAAGGGCCCCTTGCTCATTCAATGAAAATAATCTATGGCCGATTGAACCTCCGGTTTCGTATATGATTGGTAGGTTCGATCATGGTGGCAACTAACATAAATTTATTGCAAAAAATATTTCGATCTATGTTAGGAAAATGCATGATCTGGTTTAAACGGTCCGAGCTTGTGAGATCGCTGACCAGAATTGGGTCTCTCCCCTCTTAATGCTATTAATAGGTTAAATCCTAAGAGCTTGTTTAGGACTGCCTATTAATAAGGGAAGCAATCAAAGAGCTTGTTTTGGTTGTCGAATAATAAGAGTAGAGGCTGGCTGTTAGAGCTTGTAGTTATAACCAATTTATTCATAAACATATGAATCTATCTTTAAATCAAGGATCAATGCTACGAATCAAAGCTGAACTTGTCCCTTCAATCAGAAGTTTTCTCCCATCGATTTAATCTTTTGTTTTCTGTTATTTTCTGTTATTTATGTGTTTTCCTTAGCTTTACAAATCCCCCTTAATCCATCTACTTGGAAATAAATCCACCAATCCCTGTGGAGAACGACCTTGCTCATCACTATCTGCAAATTATTAACCCAGAGCAAGACTATTTATCTTTGGTTGGGTTCGGCACCCACCACCTACTAAGTTTGAAGCCCTTCCGGTAAGTGATCGTGCTGGTCTTTATCATTAGCTCGCGGAATTCCTACAAACTCTTGGAGGCCTCGACGACTTTACTTACAGCCTCCTTGATCGCATCACTAAAGATAGCCTCACGCTCTTGCAGAAGAGCTTGAAGATCCTCCTCCTTTTCTAGATCCTTCTTTTTCCCCCATCAGCAGCTCGATCAGATCCTACTGAGCCCGTGTGTCTTTCTCCAGCTTATGGATTTGACCAAGGGCCTTGTTCAACTCAGGCTGAGTGCTCATAAAGGAGTCTTCAGCTTGTAGGGCTCTCTTCATATGTACATCGGATTTCCGAACTAGAGCGTGAATCATGGAGTTCACCTACCGAAAAGGAGAAAATAAATGTTAAGTATTAAAAAGAATGAGGAAAAGCATTGTTCGAGTTCCTCGATCAAGAGCTCTCTTCATACGTAACACCATGCAGTGACTAGTGGCCTTATGCCCGAGTTCCTCGATCAAGAGCTCAGAAAGCTGAGTGACCTCTACTGAGTAGACCGCTTCCTTGCTCTTGAAGAGGCAGCATTTTGGGCCCATGATGCTTGGCGGCACTCCGGAGCCCTCTCCTGATGAGCTGGCTCCACGGGCAGCTTGGATCTCAGATGTCGGGATCTCTTTAGGCAGGCGAGGCGGGAAATCCTTACCGCGGTCTTCCTCGACTAAGTTGATCACCGGAGTGTCCTCAATGATAGCAGCATCGGCGGTAGGCGGGGCAGCAGTCTCGTGAGAACAGGCCTTCTTGGATGCCCACATCTTCCCCTTCTTCATGCTTCCCGAAAAGCTCACCTGCGGGGATATCCTCCATAGCTCATGCGGAAAGTAATAGTGAAGTTAGCAAAGGCAGTTAAGGGCGAATTCAAAACAAAAAGATAAGTGTGTGCACCAAGGTGGCAACCTAACAGGAGGACTCAACCCTACTTTTATGATCGTTTGTTAGGACAAGAAGTCTTCTAGCTTCAATCTGAGCTTCGCCCAAGAGCGGATTTCCGCATTTGTCTCCTTGTCTAACTTGATGTCTCGGTCCTAAATGGCAGGTCTCCAATGAGTTGGAAATGGACACCCTACGGTATTATGAACCACGAAGTAGCGCTTCTTCCAGGTTGGGACTTTATTGGGAAAGTCATGCAAGATCTTGTAACCAGGTTGGGGGGGACATGTAGTAGCTATGCCTATGCTTCGGGAGGACACAAGCAAAATTATTTTTCATGGAGTAGATCGAACTAAAGATGTTGAGGTTCAAAGGCCTATTATAGTCAAGGAAGAGGGAGATGGTACCTACAATGGTGGAGATCAAGTTGGGGTGGAGTTGATCTATGGCGATGTCAAAAAACTTGACGACCTCAATGATAAAGGGGTGAAATGGGAAGCACAACCTGGCCGTGAGCTGCTCCTCGAATACCATGATGTCATTGTGGTCATGGTCCCAAGGATACCTTCCTAGGGGAATGCTATACACCAGGTTGTCGAGGAGACTGTAGCGAGCAACTAGGGCTAGCGGCCTATCAGCTGTCATTTCGAAGTGCCGAAGCTATCTGGCCCCCGAGTGCACCGCAAGGTGGAGGCCCCCTTCCCGGAAGCCTCTTGTTCTTGTCGAGGTATGCCTACCTCGGACGGGTTGGAGACCGAACCACGTACCAAAGCACTCACCTCGACGGGATTCGACTATTCAGCCTGTGCCGAGGTCCCCACCTCGACTCCGGCGGACTCTTCACTCAAGTCAAAGAGGCTACCTGTGCTAACACTAGACATGCCAAACTAATTGGAAAAAGACGAGCAAGAAATGGAAACAAAGACAAGACGAACTCACCAAGAAGTTGAAAAGAATGGATGACCTCGGACACAGGGGCAATTAGCACCAACCTGGAGACAAATGCGCAACCTTAATGACTTGAATACGCGATATGTGGCGAGAAAAATGGATCCCCTAGGCCCCTACTTATAACCACCATGCCCGGGGTACGACAATCGAGATCTACACAATTCGATGGCTCACATGGAATCCATCTACACGTTTACCGAGATTGAAACTAGTTGAGCGCACAGTTTGGCGTTCGCGAAGCCTATAAATCACGTGATGTCCGCGCGTCCCCAGTATGTGATTTGGGTTATCTTGGTCGAGCCAAGTGAGTCAATGTGGTTCAACCGAAGAACCACGCTCCCGACCAAGAGAACTTGGGCCAAGTCCACCTAGGCTTGTCATGAACTCCCTGCACCGGGTTAGGACCCTTGGCACGAGGAGTGGGTGGGCAATTGATGAGGGGTGATTTGGCCTGACCTGATAAACAGAGGGCACGTGGATGCAACCTTCCAACCAAACAATGACTCAGCACTTTCCACCACCTCGGCAAACTAGGGCACCTTGGGTACTTCAATCACCTCAGATAGTACCGAAGCCCGAAGACCATGGTGACCGCATACGCCTAGGTGACACATAATAGATTCTAGAAGCTCACTAGCTGTCCCTAAGCCTTTCAGGATCACACCGCCCGTAGGCCTTATCCTCGTTTTGCCCGAATCAGATGGACACGATAAGCCTTATTAGCTAGCACGTTGGCAACCTTCCGAAACGGAACGGACTCCTACCTCCCAGTCCGAAGGTCCCGGAGAGGCCCTTTGGGGCTCACGGCAGCTCAACTATATAAGGGCATTAACCCCCATAGCACAAGGTACGCGTAATTATTTGCTCTCTAACTTACTTACATTTAAGATTTCAGCTCGCAATCAGAGTGCAATACTAACTTAAGCATCAGAGTGACCTCGTCGGGTTAGCAACCTCGGGTTCTCTGATCCACCTTCTTGTAGTTAGAACCAACTCGCTGAGCAACCAGCATCCAGCCGACCTTCCAGGTAGGAGCTTTCAGATCGCGCACCATTAGTTTTCAAGCTATCAAGATCTTAATGCAAAAACTTGCTATACGCCTTTTGACTGTTAGAGCTTCCAGAAGATCTTTCAAGAAACTTTACAAACAGCCTCTAAATCTAGCAATGGTGGCAATGACTCAAAAACAATTAAAATCAAAGAATATTATATATACATCACAGAAAAAGTAACACAATACAGTAATGAATTCGTGATATTAAGATAGTAAAAGGGCAGCCTGATCTAAGAAAATCTATGACTAGGCATATACATAGATGAAATCAAACCAAAGGTAAAAAAAACAAGAAAAAAACTAAGAGAAAAGGAGAAACCCAAAATGAAGAAAAGAATATGAAAGTTCTACAATGAATCAATTTCCACAATCCCATCTTGAGGTGGAGATGGAGTTTAGGTTATGACACCAGCTGCAGCTTTTGTTGTTGTTCTCTCCTCTAAACAGCATTACCAACCCCACAACAAATCTGCAATTCCCAAAATATAAACGGAGAAGTACGGACATGCTCAATGCAGATTTTTGATTTCCACTGTAGACTTATAAACATTCAAAAGGTCAAAAACCCACACTCTATGCACTCATACCCGCCTGTGAATTTGCATCAATTTCGAGCTGGCACCTACCCCAAATATACTTTGAGCCTACAAATTCTGACCCTTGGCTGAACCATCATTCTCCAAATATAAAACATATTCAGTATCCAAAAATTAAAAAAGAAAAATACACGAACAATACTCAAGCTCAAACTGATGTATATAGCTTACCCAAAAATCTGCAGAATGAGTGCAAGCAACGACATATTGATATGCCTTATGTTTGGATTTCACACAAGCATCAACCAGAAATCTAGTGTCAGAAATAGTAGGGGTAGTGTCAGTCAATTTTCATATAGTAAGGATACACTTAGTCAATTAGTTAAACAATAAGGATAGATATATGAAGAGTATTTTGTGTGTGTCTGCTTGTCAAACAGACTGAGGAGAATCGAAGAAGAGAAGTGGCTTAAGGGAATTCCTTGGTGGATTTTTAATAGGTGGTGAATGTAAACCAGCAGAGAAAGAAAGAGAGAGAGAAATCTCGATGTCTACGGCGGATTTGAGTGCGAGATGAGCACTCGGATAGAAAAGAAATCCAATTTCCAAAAACAATGGGAAAGATAGAGGTGAAAAATAGGATTTTTTTTATGAAAATGAGAAAAATAGAAAATGACCAACACATTCTCTACTTTGATGATATTGAAGGTAGAAATTAGAAACGTAATAGCCTGGTATATGCTATCTTGTAGGCACTATCAGAAATCTCTCAGGGAGTCAATGATATTTGTATATATTCAGATGCTCAACAGGTCATCAATGCAATCAATTTGAAGGCGCCCATAGCCTGGTCCTGTCATTGGCTTTTGTCAAGGATCAATTCTCTAATTTCTGAATATAGACATGTTAATATAAGTTATGTAAATAAAAAATATAACTTTCCAGCCCACAAGGTATCCCAGATAGCAAAAAATCATTGTCAATCTTCTTTCTATCTAACATATTTTCAGGAAGGGATACCTAAAGTGGAAGACTTGGTTTTTTTTTGTTTTTTTGCTTTTGTTTAATATAATGAATCTTTCAAAAAAAAATAGAAACGTATATACATAATTGGGAAGGAATGTGAAACCAAAAAAGTATTTAGAAAGGAATGGGGCCCATGTGTTTTGAAAGAGGCGCGTTTCATTTCGGGTGCAAAACCGCAAATGGATCGAATCCAATCGGATAAATTTCCAACAGGATCTTATCCATCGGATTCAAATCCAATTGGATTGCAATTAGGGTATAGTAGTATATTACAAAATAAGATCATTTATTAAAAATACTCTCTATAGTTCCATAAATTTACTATACCTATTCTATAGATTGTGTTTTACTAAAACATCCCCTATAGTTTGTAAGTAATTTACTTAATTGATAGTGGAAAATGACAATTTTAACCCTAACATCTATTCAAATAAATTTAATCAAAATAAATTAAAAACAAAAATACCATTTTACCCTGATAAAATACAAACAATCACTCTATTTTTTTTTATTTGGTCAATTTTATTTTTCATATAAAAAAGTGTTAGGGGTACTTTTGGAATAAATAATAATGGATCCATACCCTTGAACATTTTCCACTCAGTTTAGAGGTACTTTTGGAATAAAAAACCATGGGTCCATGCCATTGAACATTTTCCACTTAGTTTAGGTGATCATATTACTATTTTTAGATGGCAAAACCAATAATTCTTAATGAAAGGTCAATTAAGTAAATAGGTTGCAAACTATAGGGGGTGTTTTAGTAAAGGGCAAATTTCTTAAACTACCCCTAAAGTTAGGAAATTGACTAACTATATACACCTACTGTTTCAATTTTGTCTTAAAGTACCCTTATTGTTTCTTACAATTGACTAGCTATATCCCTACCATTATCATCCTTTAATATTCTGTCAAAATCTATACACACATGACATTTATTTTTTTCTAAAAACCAATTTTACCCTTCACTGTCTTTTTCTCTCTCTCCTTCCCCTTCGTTCTCTCCCCTGTTTCATCACCGCCACTGAAAGGAGTTGCAGCAGCGGATCCCTCCACCTCCGGCCTCTCTCTCTCTCTCCCCTTCTTCTCTCTCCCCTCCCTTGTTTCACATTGCTCCGGAACCAGAATTAATAAGAAAGATGGAGACCCATCATTGAACGGACCCACCCAAGTGTCGTATAAAACATTTTGAACTGGGTAGCATTGTGAGGAGGAGGATTGGTGAGGGTGGTGGTTGATGTTGCGAGGGTGCCCGAGTAGTGTAAGGGGATTCATCTGCAACTCCTGGCGATACACTCTCTGATCTGTTTTGAGCGGAGGGAAGGGGATTCATCTGCAACTCTCAGATTTGGGCGATACACTCCCAGATTTGCTTCGAGTGGAGGGAAGGGGATTCATTTACAACTCCCAGATTTGGGCGATACACTCCCAAATCTTCTTTGAGCGGAGGGAAGGGCATTCATTTGCAACTCCTAGATCTGCTTCAAGTGAAGGGAAGGGGATTCATCAGCGAGAAGGTGATTTCCAAAGCTGAAAATTAGAGAGATGAAGTCCATGAAAGGGGAGGTGGCAACCAAGTACTTTGCAGAACCCGTTCTAGAACCCATTTCCGCCTCAGATCCTTGCTTGTAGGCATGCCGAGACATCTTCACGGCATGTATACCAGAAGGCCCAAAGTCAATCTCCTTGTAGTATTTCGGGAGCGGGCGTCCTCCTCCGATAGGTTCCATGCTTAACTCGCAATGGATTTGATAACCAATCTTTAATATCATCCTCTTCCTCCAGTTTATGCTAGATGTTGGAAGTTCGTTCACCGACAACCTCCATATTCCTAGTTCAGAGAGCTAGAAGGCTTTCAACCAATTCAGTTTCTCGGTTTTTTTAATGATGGTCATTTGTAGTAATCACACAATGAAGAAGAAGTCAAAATTAATCAAAGTTGACGAAGGAAGATTTGGCCCGACCTCGCAATCACTCCACATGGCAAAAGTAAATAGCTCGGCACTTAAACAGTATACCCAGGGCGCAAGCACCAAAGGGAAGAAACCAGCAGTTCGAACTCTTTTCGAGGAAACTGAACTCCCTACTAAGAGCTCGAACTCCCTACGAGGAGCCCGACCTCCCTACGAGGAGCCCGAACTCTCCCTTAGGCCCTGAGCCACACAAGGCAGTGACCCGAACTGGCCCGCCTCGTGGCAGTTCGGGACACTCCCCTATCCGAACTCAAGACTTCACTTCGTTCGCCACTCCAGCACTTCACCTCCGAGATGCCGAATTGAACAAACGTACCATACCTGACACCGAGGAGGTCCATATCCAAGGGGCGATGCATCTGACTGACTTAGGATTTGACGCTTGACAGCCGCACATCAACGGTCACCTACCACCGCCACCTGCCACCGTCATCGCCAGTCGTAGAGACGGCTCCGACAAAAGGGAGCAGTGGCGGTTCTGACCAGCAGAGGGGATGACACCCGAACTGGCAGGAGACCAGAGATAATCGTACCCGACCTGACAGAAACTTAAAAGTGAGTGCACGAGGTGGCTATAAAAGGCCCCCTACCCCCAAGAACAAGGTATGCAAACTTTGCGCTATCTGATTTTATCTTGACTCTGAAGGATTCTAACTTGAGCTTCGGAGCCTCAACACCGGGTTCCCCCGGAGCTTCCTCATCTTCTCCGTTTCAAGTTCCCCGCAATTCCGTCCAAAGGCAAGGTCATTGACAGATAAGACCGGCTGGATTGCGCACCATCAATTGGCGCCGTCTGTGGGAATGCTTCAAAAAGCCTCCCTTCAAACTCTCATAACCTCTTTTCTTCAAAAAACCCAACACTCATGGCTTCTTCCAGCAACGCCGGATGTGGCACGGAGACAAACACCACCGGGGAACAACTTCAAGTCCCCGTGGTGTGCGTCGGACAGTTCACCATCCCCCTTTCGGTGGATGGGATCCCCAGCTTGAATGCGCCACAAGCAGTGGCGCCCGTAAACCTTCCTGCCATGAGCATCCCCTTTCCTCCCCCTATCGAGAAAACCTTTATTGAACCAACTACCGTCCCCCTAGCAACCAGCCAAAACCGGTTGGATGACCTGATGCAGTGCATGCGGGCAATGCAAGCCCAAATGCAACAGTTCCAGCAGCACCAGCTCCAGCAGCACCAAGTATTGCACAACATCTCCCAGTATCACTATCAATAGTAGTTTCCCCAACTGCCGTTGAACCAACCACTACTTCTACCTCGGCACCCTACTCCGAGGCCGGTTAAGGCCTCCCCACAAGATGGACGCCCCCACCAGGCCTCGTCCCTAGGCCCCAGAACCCCCCTAACAGCCAGGCCTCGTCCCCAAGCCGAAAAGAGAGAAAAATCACCCCCGCCTCGCAGCTCGCAGGCAGGTCAGGAACCTCGCCCGCAAGGTCGGCACCTCGGCGCTCCAGGCCCGAGTTCCCGCTCACGGAAAACCGATTCGGCGCCCTGGCAGCAGACTACCAGCATTCCGGGCCCATCGAGCTCGGCAACACAAAGGCCAACAGCGCTAGTACCAGGCCCACTCAACAACGAAGGCGTCGGTGAAGTCGCCGAACTGCCACCCGTGTCCTACCAGAGATCAGAGGCAAGGAAGAGACGAGCTTGGACGAGGTAGGAGCTGCCCCGATTCTCTCAGTTCCTTCCCCCTCGCATCAAAACTCCTGGCAGTCCCCTTGCCCAGAGATTTCAAGCTCCCACCTTTGGACAAGTATGATGGGTCCTTCGACCCCAACGACCATGTTGACGCTTTTCAGTCCCAAATGCACCTCGCCAGGGCCAGTGAATCGTGCATGTGCGTGGCCTTCACCACCACCTTCAGGGGGTTGCCCGCACTTGGTACAAGAACCTGGCCCCCGAGTCGATAAGATGCTGGGCCCAGTTCCTACAGGTCTTCACCGCACACTTTGTCCCCAGCAAGCGGTGCTCCAGAACAGAGGAAAGCATCTTCGGAGTAGTCCAGAGGGAAGGAGAATCCATCCGGGGCTACATCAAGCGGTTCAATGAAGCATGCTTACAGATACCGCGGTTAGACCCCGCGGTGCAGCTCGCAGCGGCCAAGAGAAGAGTAACGCACAAAGAGTTCAAATGGCACATAGTAGCTAACTAGCCCGCCACCGTGGCCGAATTCCTCAAGCTCACAGATAAGTTCATGAGAACAGAGGAAGCCGAACCAGTCGTTCCGAGCTCCCCTAGCAGTTCGGACGGATTACACGCCATTAAACACGAGGCAGACCGAGATCTTAATGACAATCAAGGATGCCCCAAACGTAAAGTGGCCACCTCGCCTAAAGGGAAATCCAAACGAAAGAAATAAGAATTTGTACTGTAGTTTCCATAGAGACCATGGTCATAGTACCGAACAGTGTAATAATCTCCGGGACGAGATAGAGGGACTCATCCGTCGTGGATACTTAAGGAATTTTGTACAGCATGACAATAATAACAATAAGGCAGGTCGGCAAGGGGAGCACGGAAAGTATGCCCCCGAATCTAGCAGCAGACCAGTCGAACCATTGCAGCGATAGCCTCCGGAAGAGAGGCCATGAACCAAAGAGAAGCTATGCAATCGATCGTAAGTCCTGTACAACCAAAGAGAAGCTATGCAATCGCTCTTCTCTAGCAGAGAAGAAGAGAAAAGGAAGAAAATAGTTTCTTGAAGAGAAAAGGAAGAGAGAAGGAGAAGAAGAGAAGAAGAGAAGTTGAAAAGAAAAGAGAGCAATAATCTGGCCACCCCTTCACTTATTATTTATACTAAAATAATAGAACAGTACAAAGACAACTATGCCCTTATAGAGCGGCAAAACATAAAACAGCATATATAACACTCAAAAACATAATAAAATTTGGACTCACATAACTATTGTGGTCCTCACCTCCTATCTAACAACTAACATAAAACATCTACTCAGAAAAACATCATAAAACGAATTAATCTCCAACACTCCCCCTCAAGTTGGGAGTAAATGTCACACATTCCCAACTTGCGTAGATCATGTTCAAGCTTGTTCCTTGCCACTCCTTTAGCGAGAACATCAGCCAGTTGCAACTCTGAAGAGACATAAGGCAAACAAACTTCTCCGGTTGTTACCCTTTCTCTTATAAAGTGTTTATCAACTTCAATGTATTTTGTCCTATCATGCTGAATTGGATTGTGGGCATTATTGATTGCAGCCTGATTGTCACAGTATAACATCATAGGTTCCTCAGTTTTCACCCCAATCTCACTCAAAAGAGATCTAACCCAAAGAAGTTCTGAGACACCATGAACCATGGATCTATACTCAGCCTCTACACTTGACCTTGCCACAACCGCTTGCTTCTTGCCCAGTCTACATCTGTATAGGATTCTAGCTTCAGATTCTCATGATTTGAGAAAAGAATGTCTCTACCAGGGTGCTTTTTCAGATATGCAAGTATTCTCTCAATAGCTTCCTACTACTAAACCCGAGGTGCATGCATGTACTGACTCACAACACTGACAGCATAAGAAATATCTAGTCGTGTCATACACAAATACAACAGTCACCCCACCATTCTTTGATATCTCCCCACATCCTTTACCAATTCACCATTCACACCATTAATTTTGTGATTTGGATCAATAGGAGTGTATGCTAGTTTGGTTCTCAGCTTCCCAGTCTCTCGTAGTAGGTCAAGTACATACTTTCTCTGTGAAATGAAGATCCCATGCTTGGATCATGCAACTTCAATCCCTAAGAATTATTTGAGCTTACCAAGATCTTTGATCTCAAATTCTTGCTGCAATGATTTTTTGAGATCATCAATCTCCTTCAGATCATTTCCTGTCACCACTATATCATCCACATACACAATCAGAATTGACACCAAAGAATGTCTCCTCTTCACAAAGAGAGTGTGATCAGACAGTGTCTATGTGTATCCAAAACGGATAAGTGCCCCTCTGAACCTGTCAAACCAAGCCCTAGGTGACTGTTTCAGTCCATACAGAGAATTTTTGAGTCTACACACCTTTCCTTCACCAAGATTTTCATAAAAGCCTACTGGAATGTTCATATATACCTCCTCCTGTAAGTTACCATTGAGGAAAGCATTTTTGACATCAAGATAGAACAAGGGCCATGAATAGGTGGCTGCTAGAGATAAAAGGATATAAACTGAACTCATCTTGGCTACTGGTGTAAAGGTTTTCAGATAATCAACACCATAGGTCTGAGTATACCCTTTTGCTACCAACCTTGCCTTGTACCTCTCTATCTTGCCATCAGTCTTATACTTCACTGTGAATACCCATCAACATCCGATTGTCTCCTTGTCTAGGGAAAGATCAACTATTTCCGAAGTTTGGTTTTTTACCAAAACATCCATCTCATCTTGCATGGTTGTTTTTCACTTAGGTTTGGAGAGAGCCTCAGTAACATTCCTGGGTATAGACACAGGATCCAAGGAAGAAAGAAAAGCACAGTAGGAGGGTGATAAGGCACTGTAGGAAAGATGGTGTGAAATGCAGTGGGTTGTACACTTTCTCTTCCCCATATGAAGTACAATGGGAAGATCAAGGTCAGTGAGATCAGCTGCAACAATGGTGTTAGGGACAGAAACATTATCATCAGAAAACATAACAGGCTAAGGCTCAAGTGGAATACCTGGAATTGTATCTGCCGAGTCTAGAGTTTCAGAAGGACCGACAGAGAGTGGTGTGGGTTGAGGATGTGTGGAGTCAACCATCAAGTGGAATACCTGTAAGTGTTTTGATTTCTTTCCTTGAACTACAATCTATGGGATGGGGTTTACTGAAAACAAAAATTGTTTGTACACTCCAATAATACACCATCCAACCACACATAAGGAATATCAATGTGCTATTAACAAAAATTGTGTGTACACTCCAAATAATACACCATCCAACCACACATAAGGAATATCTAAAATTGTTTAAAACGCCTATATTAATGGATAGGGCTGTCAATGGAGCAGCGAGCAGATATTGGTTCAATCCATTCTGTAATGTGGACCAGATCCAATCCAATCTGATGAATACTTTGGATTATTCCGGATTGGTACAATTCAATGTCTGGACTATTCAAACTTTTCAAATTGGATTTAATTTAGACTGGATATGATCCAAACCTGGTCTACTGAAATTTGTACTATTATCTTATGTCAATGGACTGGATATTGGTTGAATCTGACCTAATTCAATATAAATCCATTATAAATGGATAAGGTCCAGTTCAATTCAATCTAATAAATATTATGGATCATTAAGTTTGAACGGGTCCAATTAAATATGTGTTATTCGTCAATCCAGTCTGTTCAAATTGATTTTGATTTAGACGGTTTTTCAACTCAAACCTAATCTATTGATACCTTGTTAATTAATGGGGGAAGTAGAAAAAAAACATTAGGAAGCATGGTTTTCAAAATTGGACTGGACCAGACGGTTGCCCAAAAAAACAGGGAATCGGTTAGGTGATCAATTCCATTTTCCCCAAAAACCATATTTCCCCCCAAATCGTTCGAACGGTTTTGCCCATTTTTTATTTTTTTGTTAGAACAGGCCGAGTATTCGATTCGAACGATCAGACCGTTTGACCCGGTAACCGGACCCCTGACTGGTTCGGTCACCGGGTCGGTTTATGTTCGAAAGATAAAAAAAATATAGCCTCAAGTTAAAGTAGAACAACTAATAACGTGGTACTCGTGTTCTAATGGATAAGGCGTCTGACTTCTAATTAAGCGATTGTGAGTTCAAGTCCCACCGGGCATGATTTAAAATTTCCGGTCTTCTTGTGTTGAATTATTTGTATAATCAAACACCATCAAGGAAAAGGAAGTAGGAACTCCGTATGAATTGGTGTCGTGGTGTAGTTGGCTATCACGTCAGTCTAACACACTAAAGGTCTCCGGTTCAAGTTCGGGCGACGCCAGTTGCCATTCTTGGGGTTTTTGTTGTTTTGTACCTTCTTATTGACGGTGCGTCATAACGGCTTTTGTTGGTTATAGACATTCACTGTCTAATGGCTTTGGGAGAATGACGGTTCAGCCCAGGAAAGAATTTTTAGGCCCAACATTTAGGGTAGGTGTAAGTTACGATTTGATGCTCATTTATGGGCGTTGGTGTTGTTGACAGAGACAATGCCACAGTGGTCAAAGCATTCTCAAACATAGCCTAAATCCGGTATTCAAGTCAGCCTCTCTCACAAGAGGATGCTTGATGAAAATTTAGAGGTTGATGGATCAATTCCTTAGGCTGCATTTGTTTAACACCAATGGGTTTATGAGAGTGTAAAATGAAAATCAGACGTTTGGTAGATCGGCATAAACTAGATATTGCAGTCTTTTCGCCATTTGGATGATACTCCATCGAGGTAAACGTCTTCCTGAAAATGACGGAGTGCCGGCGCACGTCTTTTCGAAACTAACGGAACGCCAGCACACGTCTCCTCATAATAAAAGCGGCAGCGGCACATTTTCAAATTTGAAAAGACGCCTGCTGTCGCGTCTCCCAAGTGGCGCGCTTTTTGAAATTTCAAAATAAAGCGTGCGCCGTCGCATCTATCGGCGTTCAGGCATGTCAGCACGTTTCTCGCCTTTTTGGCACTCGAAGAAAACCAAGGATCCTTGACAACACACCTCGCGCCCTCAGAACCAAGATTCAAGGTACAGGGCAAATCCACCTGACACCTTGCGAACTCCCCGCACCAGGGCAAGACCCTTAGCGCGAGGAGTGGGGGCAATTGATGAAGGAAGATTTGGCCCGACCTCGCAATCACTCCACATGGCAAAAGCAAATAGCTCGGCACTTAAAATAGCGTACCCAGGGCGCAAGCACCAAAGGGAAGAAACCAATAGTCCGAACTCTTTTCGAGGAGCCTGAACTCCCTACAAAGAGCTCGAACTCCCTACTAAGAGCTCGAACTCCCTACGAGGAGCCCGACCTCCCTACGAGGAGCCCGAACTCTCCCTTAGGCCCTGAGCCAAACAAGGCAGTGACCCGAACTGGCCCGTCTCGTGGCAGTTCGGGACACTCCCCTATCCAAACTCAAGACTTCACCTCGTTCGCCACTCCAGCACTTCGCCTCCGAGACGCCGAACTGAACAAACGTACCATACCTGACACCGAGGAGGTCCCTATCCAAGGAGCGGCGCATCTGACTGACTTGGGATCTGACACTTGACAACCGCACTTCAACGGTCACCTACCACCGCCACCTGCCACCGTCATCGCCAGTCGCAGAGACGGCTCCAACAAAAGGGAGCAGTGGCGGTTCTGACCAGCAGAGGGGATGACACCCGAATTGGCAGGAAACCAGAGGTAATCGTACCCGACCTGACAGAAACTTAGGAGTGAGTGCACGAGGTGGCTATAAAAGGCCCCCTACCCCCAAGAACAAGGTATGCAAACTTTGCGCTATCTGGTTTTATCTTGCCTTTGAAGGATTCTAACTTGAGCTTCGGAGCCTCCACACCGGGTTCCCCCTGGAGCTTTCTCATCTTCTCCTTTTCAGGTTCCCCGCAATTCCGTCCAGAGGCAAGGTCATTGACAGATAAGACCGGCCGGATTGCGCACCATCAAAAATTAAAAATTAAGAGGAATGCCATGTAAATTAGGCTGCCCTTTATTATTTTTGCCTATTATCATAATTGCGTCTTCATTAAAAGTTAAGAGGAAAAAAAGTATTTCTGTTTTAAATTCTGAGCTCCTGTCTTTAATTCAAAAAGTTTGCGCCCTCGTAGTGATTCCTAGGCATAAGTAGTTCCTCTAACGGCGTCTAAATCTTAGGGTTTCCTTGTTTGTAAATCTGAAAAATGAATGTGCCCCTTCACCTTTTCTTTCTATGCCCATTTGCACGAGCAATTTCGTTTGCCTCTCCTATAGGTTTATTTGGTGGCTAACTCATTCTTTGAGACCGTTTTCTCAGCGTTAGCCCCTTGGGAATGGAAATGACCAAAGAGACCTTTTAATTTGGCTTTCTGTTATTGCTTATCGTATTTGGTGGTTCAAAAACAGAAGCAAGGTCTAGAATAGCAACAAAGCGTGTTCTCAAATTCAGAAAGCTATGAATGAAGCGGTGAGATACTCGCCTAATTCCGTGAAAGGGCAGAGTTTCTCTTCTTTTGTCTTTTGTGATGTAATATATATTGAACTTCATTCGGTGGATTTAAATAAATTAAATCTTAGATCAGTATACGTTTAAAGAAATCAATGCTATGGTTTTGGGTCTTTTGAAAGTGTATATGTAGAGTGCAATTAATGCTCTAGATCGGAAACTCCAAAAGCTCTCATTTTCTTGGGATATATACATAGAACTAGGGTGAGCATTATTCGGTTAAAACCGAAAATTTTGGTTTTGGTTTTTCAATTTCTAGGTAATTTGATTTGATTAATTCGGTTCTTAGGAATTTTATTTTTTGGTTTTGGATTTTAGAATTAGAAATTTGGTTAATCAAAAAAACCGAGTTAACTAAAATTTATTATATAATATATAATATATAACAATTAATATATAATATGCTATATATTTATATATTAATATTATATATAATGTATTATAATGAAATTCAATTTCATAATGTATATTATATGTTATAATATATAATATTATATATATATATATAAATTAAATTCGGTTTTTAACCAAAAGTCAAACCAAAAATTTTAGTTCGGTTATTTTAGTTTTATTGTAATTCGGTTTTGGTTCGGTTTTCATTTTTTTATTTCAGTTTTAAAAATTTTGGTTTATTCAATTTGGTTTTTAACCGAATAAACCGAATGTTCACCCCTAGATAGACCAGTATTTGTGATAAGCTCTGAAAGCATTGTTTCAACAAGTCTAAACAAAGCACCAGATGGACCAACAGAAATACCATTTTGAAGGAAAAAGGCAGTGAGAACACTCCCACCAAATCTAGACAAGAGGAAGATGATTCCAATTCGCACTGCATTATTCTACCAAAGTAGTGTTAGGCATGGTGGAATTAAAAACTATATAGTCATGAACACATACCAACTATACCAACAACAATTAACAATACTCAGAGATAGCGCAAAACATGCATTCCTACATCAAGGTGTGGCTGTCGAGGATCAAACATAAACTGGCTAAGGGTTTTGACCAAATAGCTGAAGTCGGGCCTTGTAATGGTTAGATACAACAACTTGCCCACAAGGTGTCGATATTGTGTTGGATCCTTAATGGGAGGACCAGTGCTGGTTGTAAATGGTGGTGTTGCTCCATGGGAAATGGGCTAGGACAACAAAGCGTCATGCCCGTATCCTTAAGGATTTCTCTGAGATATTTTCGATGATTAAGAAAAAATGCCTTCAAATGTAATAATAACTTCAACACCAAGGAAGTAAAGGAGGGCTCCAAGATCCTTAATAGGAAAATAATTGTTGAGATATGTCTTAAGACTATTAATGTCGTGAAGATCGTCACCAGTTAGCATCAAATCGTCGACATAGGCTAACACCATATGTCATGAAGATCTTATGGTGTTTTACCCTTCAAAATCGAACTAGGAAGGTAATTAATGATGTAGGCGGCAGTGAGAACACATGCTCCCCAGAACCGTATGGGGAGACCAGCTTGAAATTTTAGTGCTCAAACAACTTCAAGGAGGTGTCGATGTTTTCGTTTCGCCACTCCATTCTATTGAGGAGTGTCTACGCAAGAACATTGATGGAGATTCCCATATTCATTAAAATAGCATTGCATAGGCCCTGAATAGAATTCATTAAAATATGCATTTCACATGAGATTGGAACTGAGATTGAACAAGGTTACAAAACATAACTAGATGCATGTATGCATCAGATTTACAGATCATCAAATAAACCCAAGTAGCACGAGAATGGTCATCAAATAAACCCAAATAGCACAAAAGGTGGAACAAATATATTGCCACACAATTCAGTTGAGAAGTAATATTGATGGTTGATAGTAACTTGCACTTGAAGCCAAGAATGAGTAAAACATCTTTCAATTGAACCTCGGGTGCTAAACTCATAGAGCCATGAGACTCGGTGATTAATTTGGTACTATCAAGCAAATGAACTGCCCTTCCA
Organism: Nelumbo nucifera; assembly: GCF_055504915.1. Classification (NCBI taxonomy): domain Eukaryota; kingdom Viridiplantae; phylum Streptophyta; class Magnoliopsida; order Proteales; family Nelumbonaceae; genus Nelumbo; species Nelumbo nucifera. The sequence continues at coordinate 187,853,248 of NC_142649.1, read as the reverse complement.
ATCATTCTAGATTGACTTTAATCATAAATGTCTGTACTAGGAGCCATGTGATCTGAGGCACCGCTATCAAGTAGCCAAAGGTAATTAAGATTGAGCATGGATCTGAAGACTTACCAGCAAAATTGGAGGCAGAGGTTGACTGCTTACTCGCACTTAGGAAGGTGATGAGTAGATGATATTGTTCAAGTGATAGTCCAGGAATAGGGGATGCACCATTACCAATCCTAGGGGCAGAAACAGAGGACATTTGGTTCGTAGAGTGTTTGATGTTTTGATCGTTATTTGCATTATTTGCTTGCGATTTGCCATTTTCCCATCCTGGAGAGTATCTGAACAATTCATAGTATCGTCCCTTGATGTGGCCTTGTTTCTTGCAATGGTTACAATGAATCTTGGATTGTTCCTTCTATTTTGTGGAGGAATTCTTCAAACTAGAGGAAAGGAATGCAATAGCTTTGATGGTCCGAGAGTAAGAAGTGGAGAACAATTGATGGTTCTCTTCCTGAGCAATTAATCCATAGACCTTGGTGACCAGTGGTAATGGTTCCATGCTCAGAATATTAGATCATATGGTGTTGAAATGATCATTGAGGCCCATTAAGAATTGATAAACTTTTTTTTTCTTTTTCTACGATGAAATCTTTCGCTCCGCAACTAGTGCAGACTAAGGCTGGAGTATAAAGAGAGAGTTCATCCCAAATTCCCTTCAGTTTGGTATAGTATGACGATACTGAGAGATTTTCCTGACATGGAACAACCAATTCGGGTTTCAAATGAAAAATGCGAGGAGCATTACCCTGTAAGAATCTCTATTCCAAGTCGAGCCAAATTTCTCGTGCGGTTTCAGTATAAACAACACTTTTGTACAACTCTCGTGCCAAGGCATTGAACAACCACAAGACTACCATGCAATTAGATTTGGACCAAGCTCTCAATTCTATCGGTCTGGAGAGGTTCAGCTTGCTTATCGTTTTGTCCACAAAACCGATCTTATTTTTGGTGTTAAGAGCGTTGATCATTGCACATATTCAACTCAGATAGTTCTCTCCATTTTGTAGAATGGCACCAGTATTGCACCAGGATTATCCGATGGATGGAGAAAATACAATGAAACTGGATCTGTGAATAAGTTGTTATCATCAAGGTTACCTAATTCTATAGTCATTTTGACCAGCGAGAAAGGCAAAGAATGATGAGAGATTGCCAGTCAGAGATGAAAATCTAGGTTTATGACCTAGTGCTCTAATACCATGTGCAAAAAGGGATTAGGCAAAAAAAAATGTATATTCATTTATTTGAGGGTGATAAGTATATATAGACAAGAGTTAAACAACTTAACAACTTTAAGAGTTCTAGCAATTTGATAGGTGTCTACCTAACAAACTACAGCTGTCACAATCGGTTAAGGGAAAGGGGATGGGCTACCCCCTATTGTGTAGCCCCATGAAGCGAAAAAAAATAAATAAATAAAGGCGTTTTAATTGCAAAAAAGGAGATAAGTCCTTGAAATAAGGAATGCCAAATACAGTCTTAATAAACTTACTTAAGTTAATTAATCTACTTAATTTCACTTTAACTAAGGTGGCGTTTGATAAATCTGAAATCTGAAGTCTCAAAAGTTAGAAAGATATTAAAACTGTCTGAAATATGAAAAGAGACATTAATGCTTTTCTACTTTTCAGAGGTTTTGAATACTTTCTTGTTTGTGTTGGACCAAACTCTTAACATTTGAAATACCTTGTTTTTACTATTTTACCCCTAGAATAGGCTATTTGGTATATTTGAACTCAATCTGTACTATTCCATATAAAATAATTTATCAAATTCAAAAAAATACTAAAATTGTACAAAAAAATTAATAAAATATATAATAATTACGAAAAATAATTAATAATTAATAATTATTGTAATTAAATTAATAAAAAATAATTACTCACTATTAAAATAATTAAGATTTAATAGTGCAATTAATAGTTATAACAATATTGAACTAACCCGAATAAAAATAATTAAATACATAATAATTACGAAAAGTAATTAAAAAATAATAAATAATGTGATTAAAATAATAAAAATAATTACTCACTATTAAAAAAATAATAAAATGATTAAAATTTAATAGTGCAATTACTAGTTATAATAATATTGAACCAACGCGAATAAAAAAATAATTAAATACAGATTAACTACGAAAAATAATTAATAATTAATAAATAACGTAATTAAATTAATAAAAAATAATTATTCACTAGTAAAAATAACAAAATGATTAAAATTTAATCGTCTGCCTGTCAGAGCCAAACAATGAGTTTAGCAGAAACAGTAACTATCATGGGCCCAAAGGTTACATGAACACCTCCAGGAATGCCATGGAAATGAAGAAGGCAGAAGCTGGAGCTAAGGTCCAAAATTTTATAGAATGGGCTCTAAAAATGTACAGACTTCTACTCCCGTTGTCAGGGAAATAGGGATAGAGTAAAATCGAAGTTCAGCTGTTGAGATCCAACTCCAGTTGTCAGCATTCAAAACATTTCTAGATCTTGTTGGTAACCAACCAGCTTAGAGGAAAGGATTTCACAGAAGCTTTTGATGTGGAATGCTTTCCCCTCAATCTCTTCTCTTAGCTCATCTGACCCTGGTTGGGCATCTGGTATTTCTACTACTGCAATTGAGGGGCTGCTGGCAATGGTGGTAGAAGGTGGTGCGGACAATGTCAACCAGTGTTTTCCTAAAGCATCACGTTTTGGGAGCACCAAGCTTGTCTGTATCTTATTGCAGATAGCTCAAAGGAACAACTTAGATGTGGATGACCCATAGACTAGGAATAGCACCTACTCTATGCAACTCATTGACAGACATAGTGAACCTGAACTTGATGACCATTGATCCACTTGGATTTCTATGAAAGTGCACACAAACACACTTCTAATCATCTCAAAATATCCTATAAAATAACAATTTTGTGTAATATGGAATGACTACTAAAGCAACAACATACATTTGGTTAATGATACAACCAAATATCCCATGGACTGATTCAGCTATATCCCATGCATTTTTCTGTTATTACTGGTAAAAACTATACAGTGACATCTCATTAGTTGATAGGTTCATTCAATTCTACTGGCAAAACTTATGTTTACCCCAAAATTTACCAAGAACGGTATCATTAGTAAATAATACACACCTTATGCACAACAACTGGTTCCCCAAACTAACACCATTCATTTACTCATCCCTGGAGAGCTTGGGACACTCAACAAGACCCGGTAAAAAGCAATACTACTTCAATGAATGGGCCAAAAGTAAAATGTTATAAGTGGAACCGAGGTGGTATGACACAGTTAACAAGTTCTTTGAAAAAGTCCTATTCCCTCCCTATACAATGAGTAAAGTAACCCGACAATACAAACTGCATGACCACAGAACACTGGAACAGGGAGTTTTTTCCTAAAAAAACATGCAATTCTGAGATTAAACTAGTTTCAATGAGATGATTTTTAAGATGCCCAATTGTCTTCTGCCAACATACTTCAAGGAATCTAAAGATGGGTTGTTCCCCATATTCGATAAATTGAAGAAAACTACAAAATTAAAAGAAAAAAAAAAAACTCCAAAGAAAACGAATCTGGTTAGTTCTTCTCCCCAACATACATTTGGTTAATGATAAATCTTACAGAGAATCTGGATAAAGCAAATCAAATGAAAATCATTCCTGTTTATCCATATACCACAAAGAAAACGAATCCAAATGGTTGAATAGCATAAATCCGAATGGTTGAATAGCATAAAACTTTCCTGTTTATCCAACAAGCATGGCAATAAAAAAGAAATAAAACGGAAGATTGTGAGGGTTTTTGAGGGGGCTTCTTCAGATTCGGTTCGAAGACAAAGTTCGAAGAGAAGGTTCTTCAGTTTGAAGCAAGAAGATAGCAGATTCGGTTCGAAGTGAAGGTTCACAGAGAAATGGTAGTGGAGCTTGCTTGCAGAGAAGATGGCAGTGAGCTTCTTGTCAGTTCGAAAATAGGGTGAATGACCGGGTTTTATTTGAAGGATAAATTGTTGTCATTTTTAATTTTTATGAGAATAATATCATCATTTAACGAGGTCTGAATGGCCTCTGAGTGTATTAAGCACTCGCCCAACCACTTTCATTTTAAGATCTGAAAATGCATTTCGGACACATCCAAACGGCTGTGGCGTCTGAAAAACAATTATTTCAGATTTCAAACGTCTGAATAGTGCAATCAAACGCCACCTAAGAATCACAAAACTAATTGGGTAAAAGACTTAAACCTCTCTTGAGTTTTCTCATAAAAATTGAAACCTTCCTTTCAATTCATTTTTTGTTTTTAATTGGAGTAAGACATCCCCTATGGGATAATGTCATCAAACAAAAACTCCCCCTCCTCTCACAATCCATAATTAGTTTTCAAAATCTCAAATTTTCCCATTAATTCTCCCTTGACCATGACTCAGAAAATAACTGAGAAATTTCGATATGATCTGTCTATTTTCCAGAAGAAATTTCAATATGGTTTATGTTTCGTTTTTCACTAGATTGAAGTGAATTCATAACCTTTGGATACTTGGTATTTGTTTTCGTTGTTCCTCTCTCAGTCCTGCTCTTAGTTTTCTTTGCAGAATTAAACTAGGTTTTTTTATTGTTTTTCTGAGACCTTCTGATTCCTTTATGCTCACTTTTTAAAACTTAAAAGTTTAATCTATAAGCGGGCATTGCTTAGACCTGGTTTTGACTCTGGATTTTTATCATATTTAAAGTGGATAAAATTTTGATACTTATTCTAGATGGAGATAATTTTTTTTACCTTTCTCTATTATTCTTTTCTGTTTACTTTTCTTTTTAATAGAAAAGCAATGAATAATGTTTCTTATTCCTTGTTGAGGACCTACGTTGTGATTTTGTTGTAAGTTAATCCATTAATTGCATTTTCTTACGAAGAGCTAAAGATAATAACAGAGAATTTCACGCCAGATCGTGTGTTGGTGGAGGATTTGAAAGTGTTTATAAAGGCTGTGTTTTGTTTGGTTTGAAGGAAAAAGTAGAGAACGGAAAGGAAAGGTAGGAAAACCTTTACAAACCTTGTATGAGTTTCCCTACCTTTTCTTTCAAACCAAACATAGCCCAAAGTAGCTGATAAACACTTCCAAATGATGGGAATAACAATTTTTAGCGTCAAAGAGAATGGCTGATAACTTTTTTGTTTTCATTTTTATTTTGGATTGTTCTATTTTTCTTTATTTCTCTTTAATATTTCCTTCTCTCTTTCGGTTTTGCTGAGAACATGGTGGGTCTATAAGTAGAGGTTATGTGTTTTGGACACCTTTTTCATGGAAACAAATAAACAATCAATCACTTTGTTTTTTTCCCAGAGGAGTCAACAATCACTGCCATTAGATTCCACTATTTTGAAATTTTAAAAACTTAGGTTGCGTTTCATAAATTCGAAAATTCAGTTCTGAAAAGTGAAAAGGATATTAAATGAGTCTGAAATCTGAAAAGAGGCATAGTTGCTTTTCTACCTTTTAGATGATCTGAATCCATAAATTTGTTTGTGTTGGATCAACCCTTTACCATCTGAATTTTACTGATTTTACTATTTTACCCCTAAAACATATAATTTGGAAATGTTGAATTCAATTTACATTATCTCATAAAAAATAATTTTCAACCTCAAAATAATATTGAAACAATAAAAATAATAAATAATAAATTAATAATTACTAATTAATAAATGAAATGATTAAAATTAAAAAAAAAAGTTAATGATTATAAAAATATTAAAATAATTAATAATCTACACAAATAAAATTAAAATAATTTTTAAAAATTAATGAAATAATTAAAAATTACTAGTTAATAAAAATAATTAATAATTAATAAATAACAGAAGTAAATTTAATAAAAAAATATTAAAATAAGTAATAAAAATAATTTATAATTAATAATTAATAAAAGCATTATTATTATTCACCGAAGTACCGAACCACCACTACTATAGTGGCGACGGCGATGGTGGGAAGACAAGGGAGGGAGGGAGAGAGAGAGAGAAGACAGCGGCGATGCCAGTGGTGGGAAGATAGGGGAGGGGGAAACAGAGAGAGAGAGAGAGAGAAGACAACGGCGATGCCAGTGGTGGGAAGATAGGGGAGGGGGAGAGAGAGAGAGGTTGAATGTTTAGGTTTTCTGGGTTTGGGGGTAGCTTGGGTCATTTACGAAAAATTGTAAGGATATTTTGGACATTGGGCCGGCTCTGAAACGTGTTTCAGTGCATTAAGAAACGGCCCAAGGTCTATGATTTTCAGATCTTAAAATCAGTTTCAGACCCATTTAAGAGGTACAACCAAACAAGGGGTGAGGTCTGAAAAGTAGCATTTTCAGATTCAGACCTCTAAAAAATACAATCAAATGGCACTTTAATAAGGGCAAAAAAGGCTTTTTTTATGATCCTATTAAACATAACAATCATAGGGGACGCCTTACTCCAATTTAAAAAGTGAGGAAAGATTTTAGTATTTACCATTAATCTCAAGGGTGGTTTAAGTCTTTTACCCAAACTAATTAATTACTTAATTCATTTACTTATCAGACTTTGTCTTAATTCATTTAATGTTTAAATTTCTTTTTAATCCCTTCTATCATCAGATATTGTATTTTCTCATTCTTTGCACGTGCTTGATTATTACCTTAAATAATCAATCAATCAAATTTAAATTGAACCGGATATTAAGTATACGATGCACATTAACATACGACATGTAGAACCTGCCTTCAACGAGTAATGATCAATTCACATTCTCACATTGAGGCATTCTCTGACTCTGGCTTTAAAAGAAAGTGGAGTGGGTTGATCCAAAAAACCTTCAATTAGAGGTGTAATGTGGATCATGCCGGATCGGCACAGCCCATTTTTGCAATCTGCCCACGTTTTAGTGGATACTCAGCATGGATTCCTAAAGAGAGAGGCTTGGCACAGTCTGAGGCCTGACTCATGTTAGATTTCAAAGCAAACGAACAGACCTACAGGCCGAGTCTGCCCATAATGTATCGTGCCAATTCATGAATCTCAAAACCCTGACCCATCAGTGAAATGCAAGTGGTTGGTTGAAGCAGTTGGGCAATTATTTTCCGTTGCTTCCAAGTTAATTAGCCGTGTTTATTATTGCTCATCATCATCAGTCTTATCTTCTACCACAACTGTTGAGTGTTGACTCACGGCACCATACAGCATACACGACGATTCCACTCTGTTCTGAGGCCCTCCACGGCCTTGCTCATTTTGGAGATCGGCTTCGGATGTGGGGTGATCCAATTCAGCCCATTCGAGGCTGAGAGGCCCAGTTCATGAGCGTCAGGCCTAGAAATGAGATCCGCTACAGCAGAAGTTATTTTGCTCCCCTCGTATGGAGCCAATCGTGGAGCACCCACCTGTCCCCGCAGAGCTCTCTGACTGCCCTTGTACGACACCCACCTTAGGCGTTCATAACCACCGACCTTCAGGCAGTTCAAGTATAAATAGGGGTGCTCCCCTCCAGATAAAGGGGATGGAACACAATCGGCATCTGGATTTGGAACTGGTATCAAAACTATATTCTAGTTCCCCTCTTCGTACCCCATACTAACTTAACTGTCATGGACTCTGCCTTGGGTTCTCACCTGGGGCCTTTGACGTATTCTGTTTTGCAGTACTTGGGCCTCCTCTGCCTCGGCCTGCATACCTCGGCCTCGGCAGTAACCTCTCCGAACCCTCAAAGCCTTAGGCTAGCCTCAAGAGCCTAGGGACGGAATTACCTTGTTGTCCTCGACCAATCCGAGCACCAACAATTGGTGCCGTCTATGGGAAAAGTTGCTAAGACGTTTCCTAAAAGAACTTAACAAACTAGCAAGTCCCCAATCTCCAACCAACCAACATGGTACGAAAAACAAGAAATAGACAAAATCTTGTCACTAGTGAATAGTTTCAGGTCGTGCTCGACTGCCTGGAGTACTTAGTCGAGCAAAACTACCCCCAAGCAAGAGGTCGCCCCTAGGGTGACCGCCCCGTCGGGGAGTCAACACATCCAGACCGGCATGGGTCCACCAGCCAATCGGTCCCAAGCCTCAACCATGCGCAGCCGGCCGAGCCCTCAGAGTCTAGTAGTAGTCGTCCAACCAACTCGCTCTCCCGAATCACCAGACCTCCCAGCCAAAGGGAGAATAACTCCAAACCACCTAGATGAAGGGAGGAAGAATCGAAACAATCGGAAGATAGCCGTCAGCCCTTCGAATAGCATTACCGACGCCGAAGGGCCAATCCAAGGGACAAAGGCAGATGCCGCGATCACCCCAGCGCCCACTCAAAGCTGAGGGCCAACGTCGAGCCTCTTTCCCTCACATCTCAGACCTTCAGGATGTCTTGAACGACCACTGTGATGAGCGCAAAGCACACGGTCTAAACTCCGAACACTCTAGAGTCCATGTCTAGCACCATCCTGTTTGTGAAGACCGGGATGGCACGCAGGTCATGCCCAATCCCATGTTTGCCAAACTCCGAGCTAAGCTCAGTGCTATCAAATCAAAGCTCTAGCAAGTTAAAGAGGGCCGAACTAACACCTCTACCTCCAAACGTCAAAACTCCCACCTTGGATATGTACGATAGGAACACTGACCAAAACGACCACTTGGAGAGTTTCAGGCTGCTCATAATCCTATATGGATATTTGAACGCCTTGACATACCGGAATTTCCAGGCAACCTTCAAGGGAGCCTCTTGGCGGTGGTTTTCAAACCTCCCACCTTGATCCATCAACTCATGGGTGCAATTTTCCATCATTTTCCTTGCACGCTTCGTCAATAATCAGCACACCCAAGAAAGTGTTGTCTCACTGATGACCGTCAAACAGAAGATTGAAGAAAGTCTAAGATCATACATCGACCACTTCAAAAAAGAGAGTATTAGTGTGGGGTGCACTATTCAAATAGCCCCCATCCCTATCGCCAAAATACCAAGGAGACGATAGTTGAAATCTTGTTAAATCAATTAAATGATCTACGAATCCCTTTTACTGGCGCCTCGGAACTTAAGCTTGGTTTGGAAGGCTGTTTGGATAGACCATATTAGTAGAAATCCAGGTTATCACTTGTATGATTCAACTTAATTTACAACATAATTTGCTGTTAAAACCCTTCACCTTCTTGCCCTAATTTCTCTGTCCATTTCCATTTAAAAGCCCCACCCTCAGCCATCCCCCATGTCATCAATACTGTGACATATGTAGTCTAAGCATGTAACGAGCTCCCCCTATAAACCGCATCCTGCCCATGATTTGACTCAATCCACAGTCAAGATTCATTATCGAACTAAAACTTTTGAGGTGGGCTGCACAGTCATTCTCCCTAATTTGTTTGGTTATGGATCCGCTTCCTTTCGAGTTTTATCACCAGTTGACCAATTCCCATCCGTCGGGGGCCTCGAACTCGAGGCTCAAATGAATCATGACCTCGAGCTCGATTCAATTTGCAGGATTTAAGGAACAACAAGAACTCAGAAACATTTTACCAAAATCTATCAATCCCTACAAAGCCTTCAAAAGATAGATCTGCAATATGTTCAACGCTTTCCACCACCGCCTCCAAGTTTGGGGCCCTTGGGTCCAGCACCCTTGGGCAACGTACCCTTGCTTTGAGTCTTCTGCGTCTTTGACATTATTTCTGCTTTCTTTGCCTTCTTTTCATCCTTGGTCTTCTTGATCCTCTCCTTGATTTCCCTGGCATATATCAAAGGCATTCAGTGGCAATAAAAAATAGTTCAGAATTGACACATGTCCACCTTGCTTACTACAGTCTGCTACTGACAAATAAAAAAAATGAAGCCCTTAGACACACGGCAAACACCCTATTCAAAAACTGATTAAGATACTTCTAATTCGAAACAAAAAAAAAAAAATTGTTGATCACTGTTTTCAAAACCGGACCGGACGGTCGGACCGGAATAAAAGGGAACCGGTCACCAGTTCCTTTTTCCTCTAAAACCGTTGATTTTGTTCAGCAAACTGCTGAACAAGCCGATTAACCATTTGAACCATTTTGACCATTTTCCAATTTTTTAAATTTTATAATTTTTTTTTTGTCAGAATGGGTTGGCCAATCAAGTCGAACAGTCAGACCGTTCGAACCGGTAACTGGACCCCTGACTGGTTCAGTCACTGGTTCGTTTTTAGTTCTAACTGAAACCAAAAGTTGCCATCAATGAATTTGGGTCCTATGCTAAATCTCATAAAGAAGCAAAACAGATTAAGATACTTCTAATTCGAAACCAGAAAAAAAAAATGTGTTGATAGAGATACCATCCTAAAAGTTCTAACTGAAACCAAAAGTTGCCATCAATGAATTTGGGCCCCACGCTAAATCTCATAAAGAAGCAATATTTATCCTACACAAGCCCCCCTCTTTATACAACTCCTCAACCCAAAAGAAAGGGTGTTATTTGTGGAATCAGGGTTAAGGCCGTCAATGGGTTGAGTCTACCTGACAGAACAGAACCGACCAAATCCATTAGCTAAGCTCAGGTTCTGCTCTTTTATTAAAAGAACTTAACAACAAAAAAACGGTTAGAAATATTCAGTTGTTTTTTATAAGAGGCAGATAATATCTTTGGGTGCTGAGCACAAGATCATTTGCTACTAGTGGAATGAAATTTTAGGGGAAAACCGCAAACAGTGAATAACGGCAGATTACTAAGCATACCGCAGGGCAGCCTCCCTCGCAGCATCTCGGACCTCAGCCTTTTCAGTTCTCCTCTTCTGGATCACCTCCAAGGTAGCACCCACAATGGACCTTGAGTAGGGTTTTTTAGTGGTCCGACGCCTCTTCTTTACAGCCTCAGCAGCAATGTCCTGTGAGTACAACAGGAATTGAATTCAGGTTAACTACAACGAACCAAATAAACAATAAAGTGAATAGCAGCAAAGATGAGTTTGCTAACAAGAGAAAAAAAAAAATGAACTTGCATTTCAATAATACAGTTACCTTCTTATGCTGCTTCCTGTACATGGCTGTCCAGGTAAGCTTCGATGGCTTCAGTCGGTTGTGGAAATACCTCTTGCACTTTGAATTGGCAAAGAGGAAAACCTAAGTTGAAAGATCAAGAAAGTCATTCAGTATGAAATTGGTCATACACAGAAATACATGCTGAAAAAAACAAGAAATAACTATGAAGTGAGTGCACTAGTCAATACATACCAAAGAAGAGGAGAAAAAACAAAAAATGGCATTAAAATCTTACCTGCGAATCTGAACGAACAAATCTGATACCCTTACCAGGGTATATCTTCGCACCGCTGAAGCGGCAGAGTTCAGTCCTGAAATGCCACAAGTGCAGAACATAAGATCTAGCAATTATAGGTGCCGTTTTACTTTGTAATCACATCTAACTATATGGGCGCTCAAGTACCAACCCAGAAAGCCATATGGACACACAGTAATTCGTGTGTCAATCTGCATGGTGCTCCATGCTCCATTAAATTATTCATCTAGTTACTTGTAGTTTGTCATTAAATCAAAACTCGGAAGCTAGTTCCACATTATTGAACACTAACACCAAAATCCAGAGTTATTGAAAAGCAGCATCATGAATGTTGCACTAGTTGATCACCCCCAAAAGAGCTATACCAGAAATCCATAGTCTTACAAGTAATAACTTGTGCAATGGTGAAGATCTAGCAATGCCCCTTTCCTTCTCTGGTGACAATTAACACAGATAATGTGGATGTTTGAGAATTAGAAGACATAACATCAACGGTAAGACCAAATTTAAGTTTGAGTTGCAAACAAGTGCTTGTACATTCTGACTACAATGATAAATAACTAATTTAACTACTTGTATGGATTGATACAAACGCAAATATGTTCCATGCATAAATACCTTTTTTCGGTTCAAGGATGCAAAGTTCGTTTTAAATTCTAACCCATTTTTGTTCTCTTCCTGTTTGTTTTAAATTGATGCAAAAGGCTGTACAATGGTCTCTCTCCAATTGAATCAGATCAGCTCAAGATTCAAAAAATACTAATTTGTAGCCAAAAAGTAGGTACAGTAATGCACTCTCACACTACGAAAATGTCAAAAAATATATTTTTCCTCTCCTAATCGTTGCATTTTTGTATTTCAAACAAACACTCAAAAATCTGAACCGGGATGCATAAAAACCCAGGTTCTGTGTTTGTATCACAAACAAATACAGCCTAAAAAGATAGCATTTACAGAACCAATTAAGGATAAAATAATAACCAAACAACCTATTGATATCATCATCAAGGATAACTAAAATCACCACAAAGTTATGATTGAATTTAATTAACTTTAAATTAGTTCAGTTATCCAGATCCCTGTGTTAAGCCACAAACAGTCAGCAATAGGAAACATCATCAAGGTTTTGGTATGGTAATCTATTAGGAAATCTTAACTGAAATGGAAATAAACACAATTTCAAAATATAAGTGATTGGCAAATGATTAAATCTAAAAGGTCGTTAAATCGCCACAAGATTACGATTAAGAGTGAATCTTAAATTCTTATATCAGTTCGATTATCTAGATTTACGTGGTGACCCACTAGTTTTTTAGCGAAGATACCATTGTAAGGATCTTAATACAGTAATGGATGCAATTATAAAATAGAAGTGATTGGTAAACGATTGAATCTAATAATATCCTAAACATTATCAAATATTGAGACTTTGGGAGAAAAAGGCACCAGACAAAATCAATAGCTGAAACACAAAATTCATAAACCTCAAAGCTCATCCCCAATGAACGATACAAAGTTCAGAAAGAAACCCCATTTGAGTACATATCTAGAAGATGTATTCATGAAATACAGTTCGCATTAAAGACCCAGTCCTAAACCTACGACGTTTGATATCATGTAATCGGTTTCTGCAGATTCCTAACTTCATCCGAACCATCCCAACAAGAAATTCAAAAATAAAATATGAGCGAAAGAGGGAGATAACAATCATCAGAATAATCGATTAGTCGAAAGGCAGAGCATGATTTTAACGGAGGATGGAACTTGATTTCACAAAGAGAAAAGAAAAGGAAAAGGAAGGAGAACGTACTTCAGAACCATGACTGCTGCTGCTGTTGCCTCTCTACCTCTCCGCTCGTTGCAGCAACCCTAAGAGCCAAAACCCTAAAAGCGCCGAACTGATGAAGTATAGAACTGAACAACCTAAAACGTTATGATGGAATAGAATAGGATCCATATTGCAGATTTCAGATCTATAGCACAAAGCTTTGGATTGGAATCTTTGTACAGAACACAATAAATTGTATACGGGATCTGCTGGAGTACATCGAAAATGCATACATCATTTACACATTTTATTTTAAAACGTTGGATTATAATATATTCACATGGATATGAAGAAATATGATCAACTCGCGATTAAAAATAGACAAAATGCAATCTATCGGAGGCATCGCACGAGCTGGGCTTGGGTTTTTCGAATGAAGGCTGGGCTCATTGAGCTTGAGTTGGAGCATGAGAAGGTACTAGGTAGGTCTAAGCTAAAATCGAGCCAAGCCCAACCCAACCCGAGCCTCGCACAACCCTGAGTCTAACCGATCTTTCCATCTTTTATGAAATATATTTATCCCATATATGTAGTTATTTAAATCTATAAAATACCTCACTTGAGGAATCAAATTGACAAATAAAACTAGGCCTAAACTATGCCCAAAGCTTTAGGCCAAGGTCTCGTGTAGTGATCAGGCTGGGTTTGGTTTGGGTTCAGGTTGGCCCCATTTTTTTTCATTTTTTTATGCTTGTTTCTTAGATTGAAGATTAGTGGTCATGGGCAACTGATTTAGAATATTATGTCTACCATATCAAAGTTATGGTGCTCTTGGGTAGGAGTGTCAGTTGGACTGGATTTGGTCCAATCCTATCCGGTCAAATGAGAGTCCATTATAAAGGACCAAGTTCAAACCAATTTAATGAATATTTTAGACCATTTCGGATTGGTTCAACTCAATGTTTGGACTGTTTAATCTGTCCAAATTTATTTTAATTTAGATTAACTAGCGGAGGGGGGTCTTGTGTTCTAGGGACTCGCTCATAAACTATAATGCTCGAGCTCGATTCGAATTAAAGACTTGAGCATGAGCTTGAGCTTGTTTCGAGTAAAAGGCTCGAAAGATTGTGCTCGACCACCTTTCGCTACAAGTCTCTCAAGCAGCCGAGGTGCTGAGCTAAGGTTTTGAGCCAAGATCTCCTTCAATTGCCGAGGTGCCAAATCGAGGTCTCCCTCAAATGCTAAAGTGTCGAACTAAGGTTTTCCCTAGCAGGCAAGTTGTTGAGCGAAGGTCTCCCTTAGTTGACAAGGTGCCAAGCTGAGGTCTCCCTTAGTTGTCGAGGTGTTGCACCAAGATCTCCCTCAGTGACCGAGGTGCTGAGCCAAGGTCTCCCTCATTGATCGAGGTATCGTCTAGCTCGAGCTTGATTTGAATTAGAGACTTGAGCTTGAGCTCTGAAGTTCGAGCTCGGCTCGACTTGAACTCGACTACCTTTGGTTGCAGGTCCCCTAGTAGCCGAGATGCAGAGATGAGGTCTCCCTCAATTGGAGAGAGAGTGGCATTCTTATAATTTATAAGGAGAGAGATGACAGGAAAGAGAGAGAGAGAGAGTTGGTAGGAGCATGATTTTCAAAATCGGACTGGACTAGATGGTTGAACCGGAAAAACTGGTAACCGGTCAGTCATCCGGGTTCGGTTTTACTAGAAACCGAAAAATTGAAAAAAATGTTGAAAAGTCAAAAAAACCACTGACCTGGGCGATCGGACCGCTAAACCGTTCGACCCGGACAGCGGTTCGTGGGTTAAATTTTTATTTTTAATGCTTTAAATAAAAAACAAAAATAAAATACCCATTATATCCCAACCAGTTCAAATCCTAATTCGATTTTCCCCTTAGCTTTAGTGTTATTTCCCATTTCCCGAGTTCCCTCCTCACTCCTCTCAACCCTCACACCCTACCGACTGATCACCTACGGCTAGACCTGTTCATGGGCCGGGTGGCCCGACGGCCCGGCCCGACCCCCGGACGGGCTTGAACATGCTTATAGGCCCGCAGGCTTAAATTCAGGCCAAAAAGCCCGGCCCGCAATAAATTCGAGCCGGGCCCGGGTTTTGTCCAAATAGCCCGGCCCGACCTAATGTTAAACTTAAAATTAGTTATGTGATTATGTCCATTTGAATAAATTTTTTGATTTAAGAATGTAAAATTTTGTTTTAAAATATAAAAGAAAGGGAAAAATACCATCTTGTAGGCCCATTGTTCATTTAAATAGAAAAAAAATACTATCTGAATTTTTAATTCTAATTTGAATAGGGAAAATTGTTTTTTTTTTCAATTAGGTCGAGCTTCGGGCTCGGGCTCGGGTTTCGGGCTTTTTACCAGGGCCAGGCTCGGGCCCAAGTTATAGGCCCGTTGGTCGGGCCGGGCTCGGGCTCAGGCCTAGTATATTTTCAATTGTGACAAGTGAAAGCCCGGCCCGGCCCATGAACAGGTCTACCTGCGGCGGCCATCACCTTCGGCGATACACACTAGCGGCGACCGGCGAGCTTGTAGTGGCGAAAAGTAACCCTCATCCCAGCACTTGCAGCGGCGTCCAACGGCAAGAAGATCCAGCACTTGCAGCGGCAGACGGCGAGCTTGCAGCGGCACAAGGTAGCGGCACTCAGCACTCAGCATTTGCACTGGCGAGCCCAAGCCCGACTTGCAGGCTTCAGCGGCAGCGAATCCACTAGAAACTCAGCACTTGCAGGCTTGCAATGACAACTTGCCTACGACCAAGCCAGACTGCCCGAGCCCACCGGCGGCGAATCCAATGTCACACCACCATTGCCGGCACTCGACAGTGAAACCCTGAAGGTATCATTTTTTTCTGATTTTTTTTGTGATTTAATTGATTTTTTGAATTTTTTTATTCATTTGGTTCATTAGCCCCTATTTGTTCTTCATTTGGTTCATCATTTGGCTTTGGACCTGCAAGGCAGAGGCTTTTAGTGAATACTTTATAGTTTATAATTAGGAGCAACAGACGATAAGTTGATAGATTTACTAGCAGAAAATTGCAGTTTGTATTTTTGTATCAGTTTCTTGTTGATTATATGCCTTGCTGAAACCTCAAACTTCATTTGATGATCAGATGCTTAGTTCTTTGTTTAATTAATCTGGCATAAATTTGTTTTTAATTTTTATATGCATATTTTGCTTAATTTTCATATGATGATCAGATGTTGAAAGTTTTGCTTAAATTTTTGCAAGCAATTTACTCTCGTTTCTAATGGGGTGATTTTACATTTTGGTTAATTATTTGCTTAATTTTTTGCTTAAGTATTTGCTTAATTATTTTTTGCTTATATGGAGCAATTTTACATTTTGGTTGGTTCTTTTAGTCAATGCAAGGTTTTAAATTTTATATTTTGTGTTTGTATGAAGGGATTTATTTTTGAGTTGGGTTTCTTTGATTGAACTAAGATGATGGAATCTCAAAGTCCAAATGCTAATACATCTGATCCAGCTCCATTACAAGAGCCCAATTCATCAAATGTTAGGGGAAAAACTGATTCTTCTTAGGAGAATGTTTCCCTTAAAATTGACCCTCTTAATGGATCAAAGTCAATGACATGTCTTTATTGTCAAAAGACTTTTAAAGGGGGAGGGATTAATAGGATGAAACAACATATTGCCCAAAGGAAAGGTGAGATTGCAATTTGTCGTAAAGTACCTCATGATGTAAGGTTCAAAATTGAGCAATCGTTGAATGAAATCAATGACAAAAAAAAAAGTGAAAAGCAACCAATGAATTTTGTTGACACTAGAGCACAATGTGGAAGGAATGATAATGATGATATTGAGATTAGAGAAATAGATCCACCTAGTGCACATGATACCTATCAAGGGAAAAACCCAACTACATCATCGGGAAAGGGGAAAGCATCTTCAGTGCTAATAACTAGCCATTTTGCTCCACGGACCACTCCAGGTGCACAACCTGGAATTAAGAGTGTATTGGCATCTAAGGGAGCAATTAATCACGTGGACCATGTTGTTATGAAGTGGTTGTGTGATGTTTGTATTCCCTTGAATGCTTTGCGTTCAAGATATTTTCAGCCTATGTTGGATGCCCTTGCTACTATTGGTCCAGGGTACAAAGCTCCTTCATATCATAATTGTAGGACCAATTCGTTGAAATATTTAATTCATGGGGAGCAAATGTCAGTTGATAAACTCCATAATGATTGGGCTACATATGGTTGTACTATAATGGCTGACGGTTGGACAGATACACGTAGCCGAACATTGATTAATTTTTTAGTGTATTGTCCTACAGGAACTACATTTGTGAAGTCTGTAGATACTTCTGAAACATTCAAGAGTGCAAAGAATTTATTTCTTTTGTTTAAGGAAGTCATTGATTGGATAAAAGTAGAAAATGTTGTTCAGGTGGTCACTGACAATGCTGCAAATTATGTAGCTGTTGGAAGCAGAATTTCCATGGATATATTGGTCACCTTGTGCATCACATTGTCTAAACTTGATGTTAAAAGAAATTGGAGAAATGGATTATGTTGCAAATGTGGTTCAACATGCATTTAGAATTACCAAATTTGTTTACAATCATATTTTTGTACTCTCAATGCTAAGGAAGAGATCTGATTGGACTGAGATATTACGTCCTGGAGCCACTCGTTTTGCAACTAATTTCATTGCATTGGATAGCATTTTGAAGCACATGCATGATTTGCAAAATTTGGTGATAGATTGGAGTTTTATTGATTCTATGTATGCAAAAGATGCAAAGGGGAATGAAGTAATACAAGTAGTTTTGGATTCTGAATTTTGGGCACAATGCAAAATGATTGTGGGTTTCACATCACCTCTTGTTAGTGCATTGAGACTTGCAGATTCTGAGTTTAGGCCTGCAATGGGGTATATGTATCATGTAATGTTGAAGGCAAAAGAATCACTGAAAAAGTTTTTTAATTATAAGAAAGTTGAATATGGCCCAATCATGGACATTATTAATAGAAGATGGAATAGACAAATGGGTCAGAGGCTTCATCTTGTAGGGTATTATTTTAACCCAGCCTTCCAATATGATCTGAAATCAAAAATTAAATCCCCGATCGTTATGTCTACTGTTTTGATGCCATTGAAAACTTGCAATCAAATCAGATAATGTGGAGATAAAGCTGAACAAAGAGCTTAATCTTTTTGAAAATTGTCGTGGTAATTTTGGAAGACCTTTCTCAGTGAAGACATTTAAGTCAACGCTTCCAGGTAATAAATATTTTTTTCTTATAACATGTTTATTATTTCATTTTTCAATTTTATTTTATAAATTAAATTAACTCTATTTCATTGTATATAGGTGAATGGTGGTCGAAATTTGGTTGTGACACTCCAAATTTGAAAATGATTGTTGTACGGATCCCTAGTATATGTTCATTGCAACCTGCATGTGATGGATGGGTAAGTGTTTTAACTTTTATGTTTCATGATTTTTTTTTAATGCTTGCATTGCATCTAATGTATCGTTTATTGATTTGTAGGAGAAAAGCTGAAAGTCTTGACCCAATTGGGCATGAACATGTTGATGTTGTGGAGGATTGGATAGTATACGATGATGAGGATCCTCCATTACTTGATGGTAATGAAAAGGATGCTATGTCTAAAGCTGATGAAACAACATTTCCAATAATAGAATCACCATCAAGAAAAAGAGTTAGGACTGATGGTAACTATGATTGATATTATCTCAAATGACATTTCCATACTTGATTATTTTAGCTATTTTTTGAGTTCTAATTTTCTATTTTCATTTTTTAGATGATGATGAATTTTTCATTGAACAATGGGGAATCATGGAAGAAAATGCAGCCAACACCCAAGTTGGAGATGTAGATGAAACACAACCTCCCAAAGATGAAGATGAAGATGATGGTGAAATACCACCTGGCTTTGGTTGGTAGTTGGTACCATTGAGAAGTGGGGCCAACATATCCGGAGAATTTGGATGATTAGATTAGTGAACCAAACTCTATCTTGAACTTGAAGTTTTGATTTGTTTTTAATACTTGGTGAACTTGGTTTTTGATCTTTTTGTTACTTGTGTTTATGATCTTTTTATTTTTGAGTATCTAAGTATTATGTTTGATGAATTAAGAATGCACGATGTTATAGCATTATGAATGGAATCTTTTGCAAAATTTCTTTTCTTGTCTTCTTAGTGTTTTTGAACAGGAAGTCCAGAGGAAACTCTGAAACACTTGACCATCTAAAGGGGTCCCTTTCCATAAGGTGGAAGAAAGTACTCCTTTTATACTTTGCATTGCTTATGGCCTGGTAAAAGTTTTTTCTTACCTTTTTCTTTGTATATTTGGAATACAAGTTAAAAGGGCTTGTCAGAAACTCAAAGAAAATAGAAGTTGGAAGCCTGGAATAGCTAATGGTAAGGTGCATTGAGCTGTTATAAGGGTATTTCTCAAGGAATGATTTTGTTTCTCAATTATAAGTTATAACTTTTTTTTGTTAATTAAAAATTTTATTTATCTAACTAATGGTAAGGTTATTATAATGGGTATTTTCTAATAAGTAGGGGGAAAAGGACTTGATGGAAGAAAAAGAAGAAGAAGAAGAAGAAGAAGAAGAAGAGGAAGAACCTGTGTTTGTAATGACTCATGAATTGATGAAATTCTTTGCAAAATCTGAAGCAAAAAGGAGACAAGGTGGTTGTTCAACCCTCTTCTTGAACATACAAAATATATTTAATGAGTTCTTGACAATTAGTCAGTAGCAATTATGTCCTTAAAGACCTTCATATATATGTAGGTTGTGGTGTTTGGTTACAGCTATAAGTATATTACTAATATTTATTAGACTACCCCTTTATTGAAGAATGTACAAAACTGTAGATCTTTTCGAAATACAGATCTGTACAGAACTACAGATTATTAGACTACCCCAAGGCAAGATGGATCCAAGCTGCCTTGCATTAGGGCCTTGGGTTTTTGGTTATTAGACTACATATCTTCTGGCATGGATGCTACGGGTAGGCCAAAGGGTCTAAGTACTACAGTTGGAATTTTTTGGAATTTTTTCTATATTTTTGGAAAATTTTCTACATTTTTTGGAAAATTTTATGTATTCTATTATTTGTATTTTTTCACGTATTATTCTTTTTCCTATATTTTTCGTATTTTATTTAAATTTCTATGGTATTTTTATTATATATAAGTATTTTTTAATTTTTTTTATTTATTTATGACATCACGGGTCGAACCGTTCGACCTAGACGTTTGAACCACCGAACCGAAAAACGGTGCCCTTACCGGTTCGGTTCTAAAAACCATGGATCAGAGAGAGAGTGTGGCATTCTTATAATTTGAAAGAAAAAAGCAAGAGAGAGAGAGAGAGAGAGAGAGAGAGAGTTGGTAGGAGAGAATGGTATCCTTGTAATTTGAAAGAAAAAAAAAAGCAAAAGAGAGAGTTGGTAGAGTGGCATTCTTGTAATTTCTATGAAGAAAAGGCAAAAAGTACTATTAGATTCCATTTCCTTCGTCTTCAAGCCTTCTTACGTACACATTTCAGCTTAATATATTTATACTAGCGAGGTCTCGTGCAATGCATGGGATTTATTAAACAAAAGCTAAATAGTGGAAAGAGGCATTTACGAAAATACCCCTTATAATTTCATGGATTTACTAAAATCTACCATATAGTTAAAATTTTACTAAAACACCACTTATAATTTGCAATGGATTTAATCAATCTTCCATTAGATGATAGTGGAAAATGATAGCGTTGACACTAATTTTCATTTAAATAAATTTAATCAAAAGAAAAATAAAAATAAAAATAAAAATACCATTTTTGCCCCTTTATAAGACGCGCAACCACTCTATTGGCTATATTTGGTTAATTTTGTTTTCTGTACAAAAAAAAGTGTTAAGGATATTTTTGGAATAAAAAATCATGGGCCTAATGGCAAAACAAACACTCCTTAATGAAAGGTCGATTAAGTAAATAAGTTGTAAAATATATGGGATGTTTTAATAAAATGAAACTATAAGGTAGGTTTAAGTAAATATGTAAAACTATAAGATGTGTTCTAGTAAATGACACTAATAGAATCACATAAGAGTATACCGTGTTATATTTTTTATATACTGCTTTTAATAAATTTTTTATATTACAAAAGTAACAATAATTAATTTCAGTTAAATTTATTTAGCAAATTGATGAAATCGACCAACCTGATTTGTAAACCAACCAAAATCGAATGACCTAATCGGCTTTGGTTCAAAAATTTCTCAATTCGACCAAGTTGGATCAATTTCTCATTGGCCATTTGTAAACCAACCAAAATCGAGTGACCTAACCATGGATATATATATTAATATTTTATATTTTAAATATAATTTTTAATATGAAAAAGTGGGAAATTTCCCAAATTTCTTAGTCTAAAATGTTTTATATCAAAAATCTAATTTTTAAATTTATTTTTTAATAATTGCACTATAATTTTTAAAATTTAATTTAATTTTTAAGTTTAAATCTTTTGAACCGAATGACCAAACCAAAAAATTAACCCAAACCGATACAAATTGAGTGGGTCAATTTTCACAAAAGGTCAGTTGGTTTCAGTTAACCAACTACCCAACATGACCATGGAAATTTGGTTGGCCAAATAGCCTATGACCGAACCGAACCAACAAATGAACACTCATAATTTCAGCTAAAGTAATAGTCTCATTTCTAATAAACAATAATAGTTTAATCTCCAATAATTATTGAAAATTTATAAAAAAAAATACATAATTATTGAAAATATATCAATAATGAAAAAATACAATAATTACAAAAAAACAATAAGTACTAAAAATAAATTAACTTAGACAATAAATAATATAATCTCAAATAATAGTTTAGTCTCTAATAAATATTAATCAATAAGTTATAACAAAAATACAATAAATTAAATTTAAAATTTTCACTAATAGTAGTTTAATATCCAATAATGATTGAAAGTTTTATATTAAATAAAAAAACAAAATAAATTTATACATACCATTGAAAATAAATTTATGACAAAAACAATAAATAATGATTGAAATACAATAAATGTTAATTTTAGTATATATAATTATATAATAAATACAGAATAAGAGTTTGAAATTATTATTAATAAATATTATTCTTTTGAAAGTTATTTTCTAAAATTATTACTTGATATAAGTGAAATTAGTTATTTACAATATTATGTAAGAATATTAAACCATTGTTAATTTCAATATTATGTTATAATTAGTTTTCTACTTTTAGATTTTTTTTAATTTATTACATAATTTCTTTATTTTAGGTATTTAAAAACTAATTATGTTAACTATTTTGTTATTAAAAATACCTAGTTAATTAAATACTTAAATTATATGTAAAATATTAGTTATTTATGGAATTTAATTATCCACAAAATCATAATTTATACTATTATTACATGAATTTCGTTATTTTAACTATTTAAAATATAGTTATAATAAATACTTAGCTATTTAAATAACTAAATAATTTATAAAATATTTAAATTTTTTTGTTATTTGAATTTTATTTATTTAAAGATATCACATATTATTAAATATTTGAAAAGCATTTAAAGTGATAACCCGGAAAAACATAATTTAAATCGTTAGTACATAATTTTGTGATATATTTTGTAAAAATATAATTTTCTTTTTGTGTTTTAGTAAATATTTTAAAGTTATTATATAATTTTGTTAGAATATTTAAATAATTATTAAATTTTTTAATCCAAACTTTCTTTAGATAGATATAGATAAACAGTAGGTGAGAGAATAAATAGGAATTAGACATAATTTAGTAGAAAAACTCTCTACGAAATTAGAGATAATTTAGAAGATAAATAGGAATTAGAGACAATTTTAGAGAAAGTGGGGGAGGTAGTTTTGGATAAATTTTAGGAGAAGAGAATGTTTAGGTTATTGGGAAAGTGCATCCCATTGGTTGTTTCAAAAATGGCATGGAATAAAAAAACAAAAAATTCAAAAAAGGAAGAAAATTTCTTGGCCACTTTGTTTTAATATATATATATATATATATATATATATTATCATTTCATTATTAATTTTATAATATATTAAATTATTAATAATTTGAATATTATGTTATAATTATTTTTCTACTTTGAAGACATTTTTTAAATTTATTATATAATTTCGTTATTTTAATTATTTAAATCTAGTTATGATAAATATTTAGTTATTTAAATATTTAAATAATCTATAAAATATTTACATAATTTAAATTTTATTTATTTAAATTGATAAGCAGTAAAAAAATAATTTAAATTTTAGTACATAATTTCGTGATATATTTTGTAAACATATAATTTTTGTGTTTTTAATAAATAGTTTTAAAGTTATTATATAATTTTGTTAGAATATTTAAATAATTCTTAATTTTTTAATCCAAACTTTCTTTAGATAGATATAGATAAAAAGTATGGGAGATGATAAATAGGAATTAGAGATAATTTAGGAGAAAAACTCCCTACTAAATTAGAGATAATTTTGGAGATAAATAGGAATTAGAGATAATTTAGAAGATAAGTTGGTTTGGTTCAGCCATAGGCTATTTGGATAACCAAATTGACCTGGTCAGGTTAGGGAGTTGGTCAATTGAAACCGACTAACCTTTTGTGAAAACCAACCCTCTCAAGTTGTATCGGTTTGGGTCAATTGTTTTGTTTGATCAGTCTGTTCAAAAGATTTAACTTAAAATTTTAATTTAGTTTTAAAAATTATATTGCAATTATTAAATAATAATTTTATAAATTAGATTTATGATATAAAACATTTTAGACTAAGAAATTTGGGAAACTTCCCTCTTTTCCATATTAAAATTTATATTTAAAATATAAAATATTAATATATATCCATGATTAGGCCGCTCGATTTTGGTCAGTTTACAAATGGCCAAAGTAAAACTAATCAAACTTGGTCGAATTAGGAAATTTTTTAACCAAAGCCAACCTAGAATACTAGAAAATCGACCAACTTGGGTCGAGTTAATCGGGTTGGTTGGTTTCATCAGTTTGATAAATAAACATAACTGAAATTAATTATTGTTACTTTTGTATTATAAAAATTTTATTAAAAGTAGTATATAAAATATGAGTAATTATTAATTATTTAAAAAGTTGAAAATATAAAACAATTTTATACTCTTGTGTGTTTCTATTAGGGTGATTTATTAGAACACACATTTTAGTGATCGCAATTTTCCCCATCCTCGACGAGGACCTAACTTCCCTAACCTAATGGGGCTAGGGATGGGGATTGTTTTGGGGGGAGGGGGGCGGGGGTGGGGACAAGGATTAATAGGAATCCCCGATCGAGGTCGAGGATGGGGATTGAGGTCCCCGCCCCACCCGACCCCGATTATATATATAAATATATATATTAAATATACTATTATATTATTTATATTATCTATATCAAAACATATTTAAAACATTATTTATAATTTAAAATTTTGATTTATTTTAAAAAATACTATTATCTGAAAACATTTTGGGGATTCAGGTCCCCACGGGAACCCATCCCCATCGGGGACCGGAGATGGGGGTTAATTTTAGAATCGGGGTCGGGGACGGAGAATATGATCCCCACCCTGTTGCCATTTCTACACCTTATAGTTTTACATATTTATTTAAACCTATCTTATAGTTTTCATTTTACTAAAACATCCCATATATTTTATAACTTATTTACTTAATCAACATTTCATTAAGGAGTGTTTGTTTTGCCATTAGGCCCATGATTTTTTATTCCAAAAACACCCCTAATACTTTTTTGTATAGAAAAAAAAATTAGCCAAATATAGCCAATAGAGTGGTTGCCCATGTCTTATTAAGGGCAAAAATGGTATTTTATTTTTATTAAATTTATTTAAATGAACATTAGGGTCAACACTATCATTTTCCACTATCATCTAATGGAAGATTGATTAAATCCATTGCAAATTATAAGTGGTGTTTTAGTAAAATTCTAACTATAGGGTAGATTTTAGTAAATCCATGAAACTATCAGAGGTATTTTATTATATGTCCCTTTCTATTATTTACCTTTTTCTTAATAAATCCCATGCATCGCACGGGTCTCCGCTAATTAGAGATAATTTTGGAGAAAGTGAAGGATAGTGGGGGAGGTAGTTTAGGAGAAATTGTACAAAAGATTATTTAGGTTATTGGGAAAGTGCATCTCATTGGTTGTTTCAATAATGACATTGAATTAAAAAATTAAAAATTAAAAAAAATGAGAAAATAGACAAATAGCTTCTCTAAAAGGAGAGCTATGCTGACATGGTAGGACCAGTTTTAATATATATATATATATATATATATATATATAGATAGATAGATAGATTCTCTCTCTCTCTCTCTCTCTCTCTCTCTCTCTCTCTCTCTCTCTCTCTCTCTCTCTCTCTCTTCTCCTTCTTCTTCCTCTCTTCCCCCTATTCGTGTCATTTCTCAAACCGCCTATTCTCAATCACGAAAAAGATTTGCAGCAACAGCAACCCCTCCGATCCATGTGGTAGCGGAGTTTGACGAGGTCGAAAGAGCCCTTGTACTTGTTGGAGGAGGAGAGCACATGGGCTTGGAGCTGTGGACTGTAGAGGGGGCAGAGGAGATGAATATGCAACGATCATGCTCTTGGTTCAATCGAGAATGGGACTCTAGGGAGCATAAAGACCGATGCCTCTACGAACAAACCAATTACGTGACCAGTAAGCCACGAACTGCCCCCCGATTCATATCTTAGTTGAATCTAAGCTTCCGTGGAGCAAAAATCTTCTCTACCTTCCCTTTATTTCCAACTATTTGATCATAACTTGTCGTCGAACACACAACCTCAATTTTAGTGAGTAAAATGTAGAGTATTGACAAAAACAAAACCCCTCCATCCAACATGTCATTGCCAATGTAGTTAAATCTGCACCCTTTCCCCGTCAGTCTGTTCACAAAATGGAACTAACATGACACAATGCAACAACGGCCCAATGCCTTCACATCTCCAATAATGCTCAACACAATTAGAAGCAAACCTCCACCGTGGATGGCTCTAGCTACAGTTTCCCATTGAGATCCAATCGGTGAGAGGCCATCACAAAACCGGAAGACAAATAGATTTTTCCGTGCTAGATCTAGCAGAGATGTAACATCACCCAATCATATACCACAACCAAGTGAGGGAAAGAGAGGGATAACGTCATTTTTTGTGTTTCTTACCTGAAATTAATTAGCAACAAAATCGTTTTTTTTTTTGCTTCCCCTATCCTCACTCAGTGATTAGCGATTTCATCCGCATATCATACGGATTTCTGGGTATTTATGGGTGAAATTCTTCAGCGGTCTCCCTAATTTACAACCATCTCTCTCTCTCTCCATCTGGGTGGAACTCTTCAACGACCTCCCTAATTCACAACCATCTCCTTCTTATGAAAAGTGAGGAGAATAGGCAGTCTGAGAACGACACAGCGTCGATTTGCAATTGATTTCTCGGAATCCATTAACATAGGCCTTACGACGAGAAAGGAAGATGGAAGGAAAGAGGAGAGGAGAGAAAGGGAAAGATGGAGACATTGAGAGGACAGAGAGGAATGGGAAGTAAAAGGGTAGTTTAGGAATTTTAAAAAAAATACCAATCACGTGATGTCACATGAGAACGAAGTATGATGGAAAGTTAATGGCAAGGGAGGCTTTAGACAATTGTTAGAAATAGTATGATAGAAAGTTAACGGCATATATATATATATATATATCCAATCCGTCCAAATTGGTTTTGGTTTGGATGGGGTCCAATCCAAAACCAGTCCATTAACATCCCTACTCTTGGGTGGGTTGCTCAAAATATTGCATTACTGCTAATAATGAAATAAAATGATCAAAATACTTATATAATATTAGCAATCTGAATTTCCTCCTCATGGAATAGTTCCACTGCATGGCTGCAAGTGCTGTAAGGAGGGTGTGAAGAGGAAATCCAAACCCCCCAATCCAGCTTGTGCATGTGAGATTCAAACCCAAGTTGTTGTTACAATCAGTAGGAGATCTTACCAACTAACCAATTGACAAATTGCTTATAAATAAAATAACTTCAATTGTAAAACATTATAATTTAGAAATCCGTATGCATACAACATTTGCATCAGCTTTACCTATAGATACATATTATTTTTTAAGGATTTTAGGGTGCATGTGCATTTGATTTATATTTGGGGTGAATGCATATTTCTTTCAAGGAAAAATCTATGAAAACAGAAAGATATGGTACAAGAACTTCACCAATTAAAGCATCTTATGAATTTTGATAAATACCACCTGATTGATCACCTCTATTATAATACTGGTTGATTGGCTATAAGTTTTCCGGTATCATGTCTTTATAGTACCATAGTCGAACTCTTCTTCCAATTCGAGCGTACTTCACCTTTGAACTTTTAATACCTTCCATCCCTCCTTGACACAAGAAATCCTATGCAATAAGGTCAGAAATTAACACTCCTTTTCTTTTTTCTTTTCATCTTTGCATTACTCCCTTCGTTTTTTCCTTTATCTCATCTTACTAACTGCATTTGCTATTGTGTCAATGGCTTCATTGTTTTAAAACCTGGCCCAAAGATTGTATTGTTTTTCACCAGTTCAACACGACAAGAATCCATCAAGCTTAAAAAGTCAACCCGTGATGCCAATATGATAAAGTTTTCAAAAATCAGTGTTAAAAAAAACCATTTTAATGGGTTTGATGAATCGATGGTTCTACCGTTCAGGCTTATTGGTTGTTGATTGGACCCTTTGGTGTGTCTTTCCGTCCGGTTTTTGGCTGTTTACAAGTCGGGCAGACCGTGCCACGGTCTTTTTCTGTTTGATTTGTAACAGAACTATCTGCCAAAAGTCAGTGCACCAAAAAGATTGGCTGATTTTGAAAAGCTTCGTGTCTTTCTTGCTTTATTCTCACTCGGAAAGACACAAAAAGACGCACAGTAGCAAAAACTAACTCTGTACTGTTCAAATCTTCATACAAAAATTCAATGTGTCTTTTGATTGTTAGAACTACCAAAAGATCTTCCCAAAAAAATTTGTCAAACGGCCTCTTAAGTCCATTGTTCTTTATGTATGGGTCTCTGATCCGATTGGCCTGGCCAGCAAATGCTTGAAATTGGCTTCTTTGACGAATTTATTCTTCTGAAGGCAAATCACAATACAAATATGCTCATTATTGATTTGTTTCTTATTTGTAAATATTATCTGGACAAACGACCATAAATTGTATTCAATTGCTAATTTATGGATGCAAATCATAAGAAGAAAAAGAATATCAATAAACCGTTATTCAAGTTCTAAGTCTTTCCAATTGGTCAAAAAAAAACAAAATAAATAAATAAATAAGTAATACAACAGGTCCAAAGTCCAAAGAATTGGATCAAACAACACTCCCCAATTTTGGACTCTAATTTATAAAGGAAGTTTGCAAAAAAAATAAATAAATAAAATAGTTGTATTTTAGAGAAACAATTTTTAAGTCCTTTTGATTTATATATTATCATCCATTATTGAATATCTCGCATATTTCATGATTAGCCATTTTCACAAAAAATAAAAATTAAAAAAAAAAATCTTGGACATCTCTGGCCTTTGGTTAAATCCGTGAATCACTGCCCTATATTGTGGCCTATTAAGTGAGGCTATTCAATACATTGAAAGCCATGATTTCACAATTTTCCCCAAGGATCTCATCCCAGTATCCCAACAAAGTGAGGCAAAACTTGAAGCAAACAATACATTTTAGAGGGGAGAAGGTAGAGCCCGTAGGGGATAGGAGGGAGTTTTGCTGGCTCCAAAGTCTTCACCTACTTCATCGCCCATTATTAATGAAGCTCACTTACGAACTCCTGCTCCATCCTCTCATTGAATTTGCATCAGCACCCCACAATGCATGCCCCGCAACACATCCCAACCGTGTACTAAGAACATCTACCCATGCCACATACAAGACATGTTTCCAATATGCATGGTGAAATGTACATATAGGGGCACACTTTGTGGAGTGTCCATCTAAACCAAACGGGATTTCTTACTCACTTTTCCTATCCACCCTCCACCCGTCGTGAATTGCAACCACACATCTCTATTATGATTGCATCCATGCAATTGTCCTCATGTAGAAATATTTATATATTATATGCATATACATGTATGATGTGAGTTTATTTTAGCTCCAATATGGTTTTAACCCTGAGATAAAACCATGAATCATGGGCTTTGATCTATTGTTGTGGCCCGACCTTAACTTCTCTTTCATTTAATTCAAGATGAAGCCATAACAATACATCGAAGACTGAGATTTCTTGGTTTCGGCCTAGGGCCAAAACCATATCCTAACAGAAGTGATTTGTATGCATGCATGAATATGTATAATTAGGCAAATAATTTAAAAACACTTTTAACTATTTTAAATTATTTGAGCAATTATAGTATTGTATTTCATGCAATTTGAGCAATTACTCGAACACCCTGTAGGCATAAGTGGTTCATGTGTCGTTTGTCAATTGAGTAAATGAAATCATTTATACGCCAGTATAATATACTTGAAGATATTTGTGGAACCAGCTACCCAGTAACCAAACATACGCTATTTAAATGCTTTCCATGGAAGTGGTTAGATGAGAACCTTGACCCCGACACCATTAGAAAACAATTAAAAATGCTTGAGTTGCTCTTAAGTCTTTTCATGCTTTAAATGAAAAATCATGACAAGCTATTATGAGTTTTATGTCGGTTTAATCTATTCATGTGTTTAATGATAGACCACCATAAATAGCGGCAAATATGAAATAACTCCATTCATGTGCATAGGTCTAAGTATTTGAAAGCTCCTTTTTCAATAATAAAGAGCTGCAACAAAATCCCTACTTGGTAGAACTTTCATTACCGGCAAGATCATACCATTTACATTTTTTCAGCTTTAATATAAGCAATGTTAAACTACACTATTTGATACACAATTTCTACATATCTTGCACATAGGGGTGATACTTCTTCTTAATAATATTTTTCTTTCTAGCCTCAAACCAACCAAGGGCTGGCTCGTTGGTGTGTTAGCTGGGTTGTTCTAGTATTGATGCGGAATCAAGTCCTATAACCAGCACTTTAAGGGAAAAAAAGGCGTAAAGGGAAAGTTATGGGTGAAAAAATCTTTATTTAAGGTAGAGGAGCAACCACCTTAAAATTTTATTAAAATAATATAAGAGAACATAGCCCGCCTTGCCTAGAACCTGAAAATATAAACATTAAAACTCTCCTTCCTAACCCACCCAAATACATTCACTTTTCGATAAGTTACTTACCAGGATAGCCCATGCATTTTTATTTCACAAGTAAATAAGACAATAACTGTTTTAGCGATAAAAGTCCATTATTAAAAAGGGCCTTTTTGTCCCATTCAACTTTTGGCAACTTTCCCCATGTCAGAAAGTTATTTACCCGCCTGGGAGATGGATATCACTTATCCATAAGTGCTACCCAAAAAAATAATAAACTTTTCCTGCTTCCACATAAATCTGAAAAAAAGAACATGGATTTCTTGGTCAATGGGAACCAAAATTATTCACTAAAGAATAAGAAACCCATGCATGGGTTTGATCAACTTTATTTCTTATTCACTAAAAAACCAAATGGTAAGAAATTCAGATTTAGTCAAATTCAAAGAAGTCATTGATCAACAATCAATGGTGGATTTTAAAATAGTTACATACTTATTGGTGCTCTATATCAGTACTCTTCCAGTCTTTAGTCATACTAAACCCAAAACTATTGCATCAATTCTTTCACTCAACAAACCACTTGGACCCGTGGCAGATGCCTTTGTATGGTAACAACTTTAATCACAACCTCCATCCCTCAGTTTAGGAAGAGTGCAAATTCAAGGCTTAGAAATCCAAAATAAAATGAAGCAAGTTTAAATACGAGTCTAATCCAAAATTCAGAATATCAAATTTAAATAAGATATTCTATTTGAAATTTCAATAATTGGATTGGATATGGATGTAGCGGAATCAGATCTAAATCAGCTCCACTCAAGAGCAGATTATAGAGATCTTAGATTTGTCTTAAATGACAGTTTCATCATGTTTGTTACCACTTCCTTAGTGATCTAGTGTACGTGTACGCACGGGTTGGGTCAGGGCGTAGGTACATGTACATGTGTCTCTTCAATTTCAAATTTAGTTTTAAACTTAAATGTTTTCTTTTTTCGTGTCTCTTCCTCCTCCTTGTGTCTCTTCGAACAGGTGCACTGTTCTGAAGAGACTCCTGTCTGAAACGACACAATTGTATCCATTCGGATCTGAGACCAATCTATAAAAGGGATGTTGGTCGACCTAATTTACACATAGCATTTCCGACAATCTTCTTCTCTGTCTTCCCTAAAATCTGAGCATCAATCTTCTGTGGTTCGTGGAGGTCTAGTAAGCGAGTGCACGCCTACCAGAAGCCTGTGGGCTGTTTTATCTTAGCGACCGATTTGCGATCACCTGACTGCACCGTAGGGGGGTAAATGTGGTTTTAAGGAGAGTGACCAAGTGGCACGACTCAACCCTCCTTCTCCCTGCAATTCCCAATTCCGAGTTTCTGCAACAACATCATAGCACTTCAAGTTCAATTTGGAAAGCGATTAGCGATAAGTTCTATTCTACATCTTTATTATTTTTACAACAATTGATAATTTGATATGGCCCAAGAAAACTTTTATCTAGAAGCTTTGAAGATTTAGAATGGAGATTTCAGGCATTTGGCACATTAGAGCTTTGTCTCTATGAGGTTTATTCTCAATGATATAGTGCTCAAGATGGATTGTTATTTAGGCTTTGTTTGGGACTATAGTTGTTTATTTAATAAATATTTTATAATGAATTTACCTTGAAATACAGGAAAGTGGTTGATAAACATTTTATATAGTGTTGTTTGATAATTAGATGAATTTACCTTGAAATACAAGAAGTGGTTGATACACATTTATATGGTGTTGTTTGATAACTAGGCACCATTAGATTGCATTAGGAGCCACAAAAGTTGAATAGTAAATAAATGACTGGTTGTTGAGGGAAATATTAAAAATTGTGTTTCCCCAACAATTGGCTCTCACACAAACCAATAAAACATTTGTTTATAAACACTCTTACCTAATAGCATTTTGGAATAAATACCTATGTGGCAATGAATTGGCATCATTTTTTCAAATAAATAGACACTAAACCAAATACCATCTCAATGAGGAGAAATCTAAAATAGGTGCCAACAATCAAAGACAATCAAAGAGTCATTTTCTTTTTTGTGTTTTACATATTACACATTATAGGGAGATTAATGGTGAGGATAAAGCAAGGTGAACAAACAAAAGGTCCACTAACCCATACCACAAAGTGCCTACAATTCCACAGGTCTGGTCCCATGCCTCCGAATTCATGGGTAGGGTTTCAATATTAGATTAGGGTTTCAATATTATATATATATATATATATATATATAAAGAGAGAGAGAGAGACTAGAAATTAAGGAAGGCTATGTTGTGTAGTGTGATGGTGGAGTCGACCATTAAGGTAAAGCAACTTTTCATAATAACTAATGTAAGGACACATTCTACGCGTGTGTTCAAGTAAGTCTCCGTTTGGGAAGAATATAAATACAAATATATTCATTACAAAACATTGTAAATGGTATTTCTAAAGGTTGTATTTGCACTGTATATATTTATATTTGTACCCTTCTCATGCTTGGTTTACAAAGAATACACATATAAATATGTATGGTACAAAAACCTTGTATTTGTAATCTTCTAATATGAACCTAAAGAGTAAAAGTATAGCAAAACCAATGGAAGTATATATTTTATATAGTATAAATAACCATGAATTTTTAGTGTATAAATAACCAAGGCATCAATTTTTACAAAGCAATAAATATAGAGAGTGATAATTGTGTATTCAGATGCAAAGAATGTTGTTGATGCTCTTTTGGGTTGGGAAATGTAATGGATGGCTTAGTGGACCAATTAATGTCAATTATTAAAAGGGTAAATTTCTTAAACTACCCTTAAGGTTTACATAATTGACTAAGTGTACCCTACATCCTTTAATATTAAAATACTATTTTACCCTTTAGATATATTTTTTGTAATCTACGTAAGAATCAGCCCTCTCGATGATCGAAGGCCAGCGACAGTTTGATGGAGATTTCAGGCATCAGTTCTCTCGGTCGTTGGAAGAATACCTACTAATGATACCCCATCTCTCTCTCTCTCTCCATGCCATAACCCCATCGGCAACCACTTGCCGATGATGCCCCATCTCTCTACTCCATTTTCATTTTCATTTTTTTGTTCCCCTCTCTGCATTCAAGAGATTCACTATTCTCATGCTCCATGACTCCGATTCTGATGTTCCAATGATCAAGGCCCTGAACCGCTCGAACCCATCAAACCTCTACCTTCAATTTTCATGAGCATCAGCTGAAAATTGTTTAGGGGGGAAGCATCCCCGGTAGAGGGGGGGGGAAGCTTCATGTCAAGAATAGCATCAATCGGCTCAGTGAAGAGGAAGTGGAGAGAACCCTCACAGGTGGATGTTGCGACTAAGGGTTTTTGAGGGATTTGAGTTAAGGGTCAAAAATTTTCAGTTGATGCTCACAAAAATTTTTCAAATGATGCCCTGTTATGCATTCAGGTGAATGCTGCGAAATCCCTCAAATTTTCATGAAATCAAACCTCTACCTTCAACTTCCTCTTCAACGAAACTTGTCAATCCCTGAATGCATAACAGGGCCACAAAACTTGTCAATCCCTGAAATTTCAAGAATTATAGGCTTCTCCTCGATAGCGACGATAAGCCATTGGGAAGTACTCAATGTCCTGGGTTCGAACCCTTCAGAGCCCACAACGGGTACTCTGGGAAGCCCAATAGAGGGAGCTCATAGAACTGTTTGGAGAGGTGAAGCATTAATCGATCGTAAGTCCTGTACAACCAAAGAGAAGCTATGCAATCGCTCTTCTCTAGCAGAGAAGAAGAGAAAAGGAAGAAAATAGTTTCTTGAAGAGAAAAGGAAGAGAGAAGGAGAAGAAGAGAAGAAGAGAAGTTGAAAAGAAAAGAGAGCAATAATCTGGCCACCCCTTCACTTATTATTTATACTAAAATAATAGAACAGTACAAAGACAACTATGCCCTTATAGAGCGGCAAAACATAAAACAGCATATATAACACTCAAAAACATAATAAAATTTGGACTCACATAACTATTGTGGTCCTCACCTCCTATCTAACAACTAACATAAAACATCTACTCAGAAAAACATCATAAAACGAATTAATCTCCAACACTCCCCCTCAAGTTGGGAGTAAATGTCACACATTCCCAACTTGCGTAGATCATGTTCAAGCTTGTTCCTTGCCACTCCTTTAGCGAGAACATCAGCCAGTTGCAACTCTGAAGAGACATAAGGCAAACAAACTTCTCCGGTTGTTACCCTTTCTCTTATAAAGTGTTTATCAACTTCAATGTGTTTTGTCCTATCATGCTGAATTGGATTGTGGGCATTATTGATTGCAGCCTGATTGTCACAGTATAACATCATAGGTTCCTCAGTTTTCACCCCAATCTCACTCAAAAGAGATCTAACCCAAAGAAGTTCTGAGACACCATGAACCATGGATCTATACTCAGCCTCTACACTTGACCTTGCCACAACCGCTTGCTTCTTGCCCAGTCTACATCTGTATAGGATTCTAGCTTCAGATTCTCATGATTTGAGAAAAGAATGTCTCTACCAGGGTGCTTTTTCAGATATGCAAGTATTCTCTCAATAGCTTCCTACTACTAAACCCGAGGTGCATGCATGTACTGACTCACAACACTGACAGCATAAGAAATATCTAGTCGTGTCATACACAAATACAACAGTCACCCCACCATTCTTTGATATCTCCCCACATCCTTTACCAATTCACCATTCACACCATTAATTTTGTGATTTGGATCAATAGGAGTGTATGCTAGTTTGGTTCTCAGCTTCCCAGTCTCTCGCAGTAGGTCAAGTACATACTTTCTCTGTGAAATGAAGATCCCATGCTTGGATCATGCAACTTCAATCCCTAAGAATTATTTGAGCTTACCAAGATCTTTGATCTCAAATTCTTGCTGCAATGATTTTTTGAGATCATCAATCTCCTTCAGATCATTTCCTGTCACCACTATATCATCCACATACACAATCAGAATTGACACCAAAGAATGTCTCCTCTTCACAAAGAGAGTGTGATCAGACAGTGTCTATGTGTATCCAAAACGGATAAGTGCCCCTCTGAACCTGTCAAACCAAGCCCTAGGTGACTGTTTCAGTCCATACAGAGAATTTTTGAGTCTACACACCTTTCCTTCACCAAGATTTTCATAAAAGCCTACTGGAATGTTCATATATACCTCCTCCTGTAAGTTACCATTGAGGAAAGCATTTTTGACATCAAGATAGAACAAGGGCCATGAATAGGTGGCTGCTAGAGATAAAAGGATATAAACTGAACTCATCTTGGCTACTGGTGTAAAGGTTTTCAGATAATCAACACCATAGGTCTGAGTATACCCTTTTGCTACCAACCTTGCCTTGTACCTCTCTATCTTGCCATCAGTCTTATACTTCACTGTGAATACCCATCAACATCCGATTGTCTCCTTGTCTAGGGAAAGATCAACTATTTCCGAAGTTTGGTTTTTTACCAAAACATCCATCTCATCTTGCATGGTTGTTTTTCACTTAGGTTTGGAGAGAGCCTCAGTAACATTCCTGGGTATAGACACAGGATCCAAGGAAGAAAGAAAAGCACAGTAGGAGGGTGATAAGGCACTGTAGGAAAGATGGTGTGAAATGCAGTGGGTTGTACACTTTCTCTTCCCCATATGAAGTACAATGGGAAGATCAAGGTCAGTGAGATCAGCTGCAACAATGGTGTTAGGGACAGAAACATTATCATCAGAAAACATAACAGGCTAAGGCTCAAGTGGAATACCTGGAATTGTATCTGCCGAGTCTAGAGTTTCAGAAGGACCGACAGAGAGTGGTGTGGGTTGAGGATGTGTGGAGTCAACCATCAAGTGGAATACCTGTAAGTGTTTTGATTTCTTTCCTTGAACTACAATCTATGGGATGGGGTTTACTGAAAACAAAAATTGTTTGTACACTCCAATAATACACCATCCAACCACACATAAGGAATATATGATGAAAAGTGATTTGGCCCGACCTAGTAAAAAAGGGACATGTGGATTTACTTCGTCAGTTCGACAGTTCGGGGTAACCTATACATTTCTACTCCTACTTGGTTTACTTCGTCAGTTCGGGAATTATTTACACTCGGAACATTTTTGAACAAACATAAGTCAAAATGTGTATTTCAATGATATAAAACTTCGAGTACAAGAGGAAAAAAGAAGAAATTCACTATAGACCGAGCTCAGAGGCCCGGGGTATACAATATAGAAGATAAGCCTCTATTTATCTCGATGCTCTTCACCCTTGTCTGAGGCTTCAGCAAGAGGATCCATACACTCATCAGCACCGGTCTCCTCGAAATCACCGAGCAGCTCGTTGTCACTTTCTGCTTCGAAGTCCGGATCTTCAGCAACTTAGGCAGCCATTTCCTCTGTGACCCTCGAAGTAGTAATGGCACTAAGGTCGAGCTGAGGAAATTCACGTCGGGTCAGCCACCTACTAAGCTTGAAGCCTTTGCGGTAGCTCTCAGTCCCCACCTCGATCATTTCCCTCCGGTACTCCTCTGAGGCCTTGTATTCCTTGATGGCCTTGACTTTGGCCGCCTCGACAGCTTGAAGGAGTATCTCAGTCCACTCCTTTACGTGGGCCTTGAGGTTCTCCACTTCCCTCTTCAGCGCCGTTTTCTGCCCCGTGAGCTCTTCCTTCTTGGACATTAGCAGTGTGATCAACTCCTTTTTAGCCCGCGCATCCTTCTTTAACTGGTTAACTTTGTTGCGGGCCAAATTTAGCTCGGCGTGAGCCTCGCAAGAAGAAGACTCAGCTGCAAGAGCTCACTTCAAGTGCACCTCGGACTGGTAAGTCAGGGCATGTATAGCGGAGTCCACCTACCAAGAGAAGAGAACAAGAGTTAGTACAAGAGAAGTTAAGTACAAAATTGAAGAAATCAAGACAGAAAACTTACCACCATGCAATGGATAGCCGCTCATGCTCCGAGCTGAGAGACCGGCTGTTCGATCCAGCTAGCAACCTCCTCGACGTATACTGCACTTTGGCTCTTGAGAAGGCTATATTTCAGAGTCAGAATGCTCCGATCTACTTCATCGCCGCCTGAAGAAGCGGCAACTGCAGGGGCAGGCTCCGAAGACGTTGCCTCCTAGGGCGCGCTGGACGGGGAGACCTTGTCGGATTCCTCCTCGACTAGATTGATCATGGGAGGTTGCTTAGGCTCTGGAACGGCAGCCTGCGGAGACTCAATATGATTTCTTTTGGAAGCTCGCTTCTTCTTTCCCTTCTTCATGCTACCGAAGAGTTCGATCGTAGGGATTTTCATGGTTGCTGCAACAAAAGCAAACGATCAGAAACAACACCGAAATAAACAAAGATAACACAACAAGTGACAACCTACAAGGACTCAGACCGGCCTGCACAAGCTTGTCTTCGGTCACGTAGTCCACGAACTTGAGACCGAACTCTGCCCAAGATCGGAGCGCTTCCCTTGTCTTTAGGTCCAGCCTGACACTGGGATCTTGGATGGCCGCCCTCCAGTGGATCGGGAAAGGCCAACCCTCAGTGTTACGGACCACAAAGTAGCGCATTTTCCAAGTCGGAACCTTATTTGGGAGCTCGTGCAAGAATTTGTAGCTCGGACGAGGAGATAGGTAGTAAGTTCACCTGTGTTTGGGCAGAACACAGGAGGAGTTCTTCTTGATAGAGAGAATAGAAGAGAATATATCAAGATCGAGGGGAAGGTTGTAGTCGTGGAAAAGGGAGATGGTTCCTACTACGTTACGAATGGAGTTCGGGTGCAGCTGATCTATGGTAATGTTAAAAAGTTTTATGACTTCGACAATCATGGGGTGAAGTGGAAGACGAAGACCAGCTACGAGCTGCTCCTCGAAGATCACAATTTTGTCGTGACCGTGCTCCCAAGAAAAGTTACCTAGGGGAATACTATAGACTAAGATGCCCAGAAGCCTATACCGAGCTATTAGGGACAGGAGCCTGTCCGCCGTCATTGTCAACGGGCCAAAGTTATCTGGCTGCCGAAATCGATGTGAGGTGGACGTCAGATCACCTGAGGCCTCTCACGCCTCCCGGGGTGATTCCACCTCAGGAGGATCGCGGACCGCATCTTTACCCAAAGTAACTTCTTCGGTATGAAGATCTACGACTTGAGCCGAGGTACCCACCTCGGCCCCAGCGGATCCACTGCTCCCATCTAAAAGACTATCGAAACTAAAGCTATACATGGAAAAGACACGGAATCGAAAAGGAGAGCTAGGGAAGACTCACCAAAGAGAAACCAAACTGAAGGAAGACGACCTCGGGCAGACACCGAACTGAAGAGACCGAGCTAAGGAACTTGAGCGTGACCTCAGACCAAAGGCTAGCAAATTTGTGGCGAAGCAAATGAGTCTCGGGCCCCTATTTATAGCTACTGTGTCCAAGAATCAACGGTCGAGATTGAAGTGATCCAACGGCTCCTAGGAAAACCGGTAGCGTGACCCCCGAGGTTGAAATCGGTTTAGCGCGTGTTTTGATGTCCGCGGAGTTTATAGATCGTGTGACGTCTGCATGTACACTAGACGCAACCTGGGTTATTCCTGGTTGAGCCAGGTGGCCGAACAGGTCCGACCAGCAATTCGCCCGACAAGCCGCCTGGACCTCGAGCCAAATCCACCTGGACTCGTCATGAACTCCCCGCACCGGGTTGGGACCCTTGGCTTGGGGAGTGAGAGGCAATTGATGAAGGGTGATTTGGCTCGACCTAGTAAAAAGGGGACACGTGGACAAAGACCTGATCAAGAGATGACAACTCAACTTGACAAGTTCAGTTCACAACCATGGAACTCGCGTATTCAGTCACCTCGGTGTTAAGGCCACCGGCTTAATGATCACCTCGAAGCAAAGCCACCTCGATGCAGGTTTCACCTCGGCATCGAGGCACCTCAGTAATCAAGCCAGTTCGAAACTAAAAGGCCAAAGTACCAATTCGGAACCAACAACTCAAATTGACACGTAACCGACTCCCGCGTAACCAAATCCAAAGGTCTCTCCAACGACTCCCGAATCCCTCGAGATCACGATAAGTTAACAGACCCCGACCTTTCTGGGATCACAATAAGCACTTATCCTCACTCCGCCGGAATCGGAGGAGGAACGAGATAAGCCTTACATGTATGTTGTTCCTTCGAAAGCAGAGCAAACTCCATCTCCACATCCCGGATATCCCAGAACTCTTTCGTGTGCCCCACGAATACTCAACTATATAAAGGTTTCAACCCCGATGGCATGAGGTACGCGTGATTTCTCTACTCTCTAGCTCTCTAGCTCTCTACATTCTCAAAGCTATTTCAACTCGCAACCACTTACTAACTTAAGCATCGGAGCGACCTCACCGGGCTAGCCACCCTGGGTTCTCTTGTCTTATTTTGCAGATTTACCTATCTCGCCATCCAACTGGAAGCTAGATCATCCTCCAACAGGGAGCAGTCAGATCACGCAACATCAATATATATTATATGTTATAATATATAATATTATATATATATATTAATTAAATTAGGTTTTTAACCAAAAATCAAACCGAAAATTTTGGTTTGGTTATTTTAGTTTTATTGTAATTCAGTTTTGATTCGGTTTTCATTTTTTTATTTCAATTTTAAAAATTTTGGTTTATTCAATTTGGTTTTTAACCGAATAAACCGAATGCTCACCCCTAGATAGACCAGTTTGTGATAAGTCTGAAAGCATTGCTTCAACAAGTCTAAACAAAGCACCAGATGGACCAACAGATATACCATTTTGAAGGAAAAGGGCAGCAAGAACACTCCCACCAAATCTAGACAAGAGGAAGATGATTCCAATTCACACTGCAATATTATACCAGATGGACCAACATACTTCAAGGAATCTAAAGATGGGTTGTTCCCCATATTCGATAAATTGAAGAAAACTACAAAATTAAAAGAAAAAAAAAACTCCAAAGAAAACGAATCCGGGTTAGTTCTTCTCCCCAACATACATTTGGTTAATGATAAATCTTACAGGGAATTTGGGTAAAGCAAATCAAACGAAAATCATTCCTATTTATCCATATACCACAAAGAAAAGGAATCCGAATGGTTGAATAGCATAAAACTTTCCTGTTTATCCAATAAGCATGGCAATAAAAAAGAAAAAACTAAAGATTGTGAGGGTTTTTTAGGGAGCTTCTTCAGATTCAGTTCAAAGACAAAGTTCGAAGAGAAGGTTCTTCAGTTTGAAGCAAGAAGAGAGCATATTCGTTTCGAAGTGTAGATTCACAGAGAATGGCAGTGGAGCTTGCTTGCAGAGAGGATGGCGGTGAGCTTCTTCTCAATTCGAAAATAGGGTGAATGACCTAATTTTTTGGGTTTTATTTGAAAGACAAATTGTTGTCATTTTTAATTTTTATGAGGATAATATCATCATTTACCGAGGTCTGAATGGCCTCTAAGCGTATTAAGCACTCGCCCAAACACTTTCATTTTAAGATCTGAAAATGCATTTCAGACCTAATATTAAGAGGCACATCCAAACGGCTGTAGCGTCTGAAAAGCAACTATTTCAGATTTCAGACGTCTGAATAGTTCAATCAAACGCCACCTAAGAATCACAAAACTAATTGGGTAAAAGACTTAAACCTCTCTTGAGTTTTCTCATAAAAATTGAAACCTTCCTTTCAATTCATTTTTTTTTAAAATTGGACTAAGACATCCCCTATGGGATAATGTCATCAAACAAAAACTCCCCCTCCTCTCACAATCCTTCCAGATCAATTAGCTTGTGATATCACATGTTGCTAATTAGTTTTCAAAAACCCAAATTTGCCCATTTATTTTCCCTTGACCATGACTCAGAAAATAACTGAGAAATTTCAATATGATCTGTCTATTTTCCAGAAGAAATTTCAATATGTTTTATGTTTCGTTTTTCACTAGATTGAAGTGAATTCATAACCTTTCCATACTTGGTATTTGTTTTCGTTGTTCCTCTCTCAGTCCTGCTCTTAGTTTTCTTTGCAGAATTAAACTAGGTTTTTTTATTATTCTTTTATTGTTTCTCTGTGACCGTCGGATTCCTTTATTTTCACTTTCTAAAACTTAAAAGTTTAATCTATAAGAGGGAATTGCTTAGACCTGGTTTTGAATCTGGATTTTTATCATATTTAAAGTGGATATAATTTTGATACTTATTCTAGATGGAGATATTTTTTTTTTTACCTTTCTCTATTATTTTTTTCTGTTTACTTTTCTTTTTAATAGAAAAGCAATGAATAATGTTTCTTATTCCTTGTTGAGGACCTACGTTGTGATTTTGTTATAAATTAATCCATTAATTGCATTTTCTTACGATGAGCTAAAGATAATAACAGAGAGTTTCACGCCAGATCGTGTGTTGGTGGAGGATTTGAAAGTATTTATAAAGGCTTTGTTTGGTTTGAAGGAAAAAGTAGAGAACGGAAAGGAAAGGTAGGGAAATCTTTACAAACCTTGCATGGGTTTCCCTACCTTTTCTTTCAAACCAAATATAGCCAAAGTAGCTGATAACTTTTTTGTTTTCATTTTTATTTTGGATTGTTCTATTTTTCTTTATTTTTCTTTAATATTTCCTTCTCTCTTTCGGTTTTGCTGAGAACATGGTAGGTCTATAAGTAGAGGTTATGTGTTTTGGATACCTTTTTCATGGAAACAAATAAACAAT
The DNA here is from genome assembly GCF_055504915.1 of Nelumbo nucifera. Classification (NCBI taxonomy): domain Eukaryota; kingdom Viridiplantae; phylum Streptophyta; class Magnoliopsida; order Proteales; family Nelumbonaceae; genus Nelumbo; species Nelumbo nucifera. The sequence continues at coordinate 187,811,123 of NC_142649.1, read as the reverse complement.
CAATCACTTTGTTTTTTTCTGAGAGGAGTCAACAATCACTGCCATTAGATTCCACTATTTTGAAAACTTAAAAACTTAGGTGGTGTTTGATAAATCTGAAAATTCAGTTTTGAAAAGTTAAAAGGATATTAAATGTCTGAATTCTGAAAAGAGGCATAGTTGCTTTTCTACCTTTTAGAGGATCTGAATCCATAAATTTGTTTGTTTTGGATCAGCCCTTTACCATCTGAAATTTACTGATTTTACTATTTTACCCCTAAAACATACAATTTGGAAATGTTGAATTCAATTTACATTATCTCATAAAAAATAATTTTCAACCTAAAAATAATATTGAAACAATACAAATAAAAAATAATAAATTATTAATTATTAATTAATAAATGAAACGATTAAATTAAAAAAATAATTAATCATTATAAAAATATTAAAATAATTAATAATTTACACAAATAATTTTTAAAAATTAATGAAAATTTTAAAAATTACAAGTTAATAAAAATAATTAATAAATAACATAAGTAAATTTAATTAAAAATATTAAAATAAGTAATAAAAATAATTAATAATTAATAAAAGCATTATTATTATTCACCGAAGTACTGAACCACCACTACTACAGCGGCAATGGGGTTGGTGGGAAGACAAGGGAGGGAGGGAGAGAGAGAGAGAGAGAGCGGGAGAGAGAGAGAGAGAGGTTGAATATTTAGGTTAACTTGGGTCATTTACAAAAAATTGTAAGGATATTTTGGACATTGGGCCGGCTCTGAAACGCGTCTGAGCGCATTAAGAACCGGCCCAAGGTCTATGATTTTCAAATCTTAAAATCAGTTTCAGACCCATTTAAGAGATATAACCAAACAAGGGGTGAGGTCTGAAAAGTAGCATTTTCAGATTCAGGCCTCTAAAAAGAGCAATCAAATGGCACTTTAATAAGGGCAAAAAAGGCTTTTTTTATGATCCTATTAAACATAACAATCATAGGGGACGCCTAACTCCAATTTAAAAAATGAGGAAAGATTTTAGTATTTACCATTAATCTCAAGGGTGGTTTAAGTCTTTTACCCAAACTAATTTAATTACTTAATTCATTTACTTATCAGACTTTGTCTTAATTCATTTAAATGTTTAAATTTCTTTTTAATCCCTTCTATCATCAGATATTGTATTTTCTCATTCTTTGCACGTGCCTGATTATTAACTAAAATAACCAATCAATCAAATTAATTGAACCGGATATTTAGTATACGATGCACATTAACAAACGACATGTAGAACCTGCCTTCAACGAGTTATGATCAATTCACATTCTCACGTTGAGGCATTCTCTTACTCTGGCTTTAAAAGAAAGTGGAGTGGGTTGATCCAAAAAACCTTCAACTAGAGGTGTAATGTGGATCATGCCGGATCGGCACAGCCCATAATGTATCGTGCCAATTCATGAATCTCAAAACCCTGACCCATCGACGGCCTAGCCCACTTTACACCTCTAACTTTGACTCTCGAAATAAAGACAACGTACGAATCAGTGAAATGCAAGTGGTTGATTGAAGCAGTTGGACAATTATTTTCTGTTGCTTCCAAGTTAAATAGCCCTGCTTATTATTGCTCATCATCATCAGTCCTATCTTCTACCACAACTGTTGAGTGTTGACTCACGGAACCAAACAGCATACACGACGATTCCATTCTGTCCTGAGGCCCTCCACGGCCTTGCTCATTTTGGAGATCGGCTTCTGATGTGGGGTGGTCCAATTCAGCGCATTCGTGGCTGGGAGGCTCAGCCCATGAGTGCTAGACCTGGAAACAAGATCCGCTACAATAGAAGTTATTTTGCTCCCCTCGTACGGAGTCAATCGCAAAGTGCCCACCCGTTCCCATAGAGCTCTCTGACTGCTCTCGTACGACACCCATCTTAGGCATTCATAACCACCTACCTCCAGGCAACTCAAGTATAAATAGGGTGCTCCCTTCCAGGTAAAGGGGATGGAACACAATCGTCGTCTGGATTTGGAACTGGTGTCAAAACTATATTCTAGTTCCCCTCTTCGTACCCCATACTAATTTAACTATCGGAGACTCTGCCTCGGGTTCTCACCCGGGGCCTCTGACGTATTCTGTCTTGCAGTACCCGGGCCCCCTCCGCCTCGGCTTGGATACCTCGGCCTCGGCAATAACCTCTCCGAACCCTCAAAGCCTTAGGCCATCCTCAGGAGCCTAGGGACGGAATTACCTTGTTGTCATCGGCCAATCCGAGCACCAACAACTGGTGTCGTCTGTGAGAAAAGTCGCTAGGACGTTTCCTAAAAGAACATTAACAAACTAGCAAGTCCCCAAGCTCCAACCAACCAACATGGTACGAAAAACAAGAAATACACAAAATCTTGTCACTAGTGAACAATTTCAGGCCGTGCTCGACTGCCTGGAGTACTTAGTCGAGCAAAACCACCCCAGGGTGACCGCCTCGCCGGGGAGTCAACACAGTCGGGCTGGCATGGGTCCACCAGCCAATCGGCCCCAAGCCTCAACCATGCGTTGCAGGTTGAGCCCACAGAGTCTAGTAGTAGTTGTCCAGCCAACTTGCTCTCCCAAATCACCAGACCTCCCAACCGAAGGGAGGATAACTCCAGACCTCCTAGATGAAGGGAGGAAGAATCGAAACGGTCAGAGGATAGCCGTCAGCCCTACGAACAGCACCACCGATGCCAAAGGGCCAATCCGAGGGATGACGGCGGACGCCGCGATCACCCCAGTGCTCACTCCAAGCAGAGGGCCAACGTCGAGCCTCTTTCCCTCACGTCTCGGACCTCCAGGATGTCATGAACGACCACTATGATAAGCGCGAAGCATACGGTCTCAACTCCGAGCACTCTGGAGTTTGTGCCGAGCACCATCATGTCTGTGAAGACCGGGATGGCACGCATGCCATGCCCAATCCCATGTTCGCTAAACTCCGAGCCGAGCTCATTGCTATCAAATCCAAGCTCCGACAAATTAAGGAGGGTCGAACTGACACCTCTACCTCCAAACGTCAAAGCTCCCGCCTTGGAGATATACGACGGGAACACTGACCCAGACGAGCACTTGGAGAGCTTCAGGGTGCTCATGATCCTATATAGATATTCTAACGCCTTGACGTGCCGGACTTTCCAGGCGACCTTCAAGGGAGCCGCTCGGCGGTGGTTTTCAAACCTCCCACCTTGATCCATCAACTCGTGGGTACAGTTTTCCAGCATTTTCCTTGCACGCTTCGTCAGTAGCCGGCGCCCCCAGAAAAGTGTTGTCTCGCTGATGACCGTCAAGCAGAAGTGATGAGAGAGTCTAAAGTCATACATCGACCGCTTCAAGAAAGAAGAACTCGAGGTCTGCAATCTCAACCCTCTTGTCTCCATGCATGATGCCATCAACGGGTTCCTCTCCGACTCGGTCCTCAAGTGCTCTGTTGCCAAAAGCCAACCAAAGATGAAGTTAAAGTTCCTAGAGAGGGCCCAAAGAGAGAGGCACAGAGCACCAAGACTGAGCCTCTAAGAAGAAGAGGAAGAACAGGGACCAGGGCCACGGCAACAACTTCCATTAAAGCATGCCCATTTCCACACCATTCTATTCACGTTTTGCAATCTTGTATTGGGAATATTTTCTTATAAAATAAAATACAAAAGCCCACACCATTTCAATCCCCTTTTGCAATCTCGCATTGAAAATATTCTCCATGAAATAAAATACAAAAATGGGAGATATTCTCAAAACAAGGTTGTAAAGGCTGTTCCAATGGGCTTTGCCTTGATTGAAGCCGAATCCTCATTTTGTTATTCTAGCTAGACACAGAAATGACAACATGACATGTACAAAGTTTTAAAAGTAAATATTTTGAAAAACCTACGATGCCAAAAAGATACGGTACCAAAAGAGCTTTGATTACTGAAAACCCATATGTGACTGAATTTTAATCCACCTGATTGATTAACACATTTATGCCACAGATTGATTGATTGATTATAACTTTTTTTAGACATCATTGTCTTTCAGGTAACATAATTGAATCTTTATTATTAAGTATTAACTCAAAATCCAAAATTCCAAATCGATTACTATTCCTTTTCCTGTTATCCCATAAAATTAAATTCCTCTTTTATGGTGAATTGGAGGTTATATAAGACTTGTTTTCGCTTTTATCTGGCAGGCATGAATTACAGAATATGGTTTTAGGTCTAAGCAATATATTATAGTCTATAGATATCCCACCCTGAAAGAACAATCTAAAAACAAACGAACCAAATATAATGGTGCTAAAGATGAAAGAGTAAAATGAAAACTGTTATAATATAAATAAAGCTGGTAAATATGTAATTTAACCTTCATAATCTGTGTGTAGGATTGGACCAATATGGCACTCTCCTCTACTTATCTGCACTAATGTTGGTATACCGTTTGGTTGGATAAGATTAATTCATTGATCTCCTGTCTGAAAAAAATAAGGATAAATTTCTTAAACTATCACTAAAGTTTAGGAAATTGACTAACTAGACCCTTATTATTTTAAGAATCAATAATGGCTTAATTGTCTTAAAAAATAAAAGAAAAGAAGAAAGATATGTGGTTACTTCGCACTTGTGTGTTCATATATTCTACCACAAGGAAAACTCAACTCTAACCTGCTTTCACTTTTGAGATCCACTGATTTATTCATCATCATCATCAATTCTACAAACTAGATTATTGGTTCAGCTTGGTAGATCAATTAGATGGCTTAAATTAGTTGAAATCGCCAATCGAGAGGTGATTCAGTTGGCACGTTAGATGTATTTTTTCAATAGACAAGTGAATTCAATTCTCACAACCACCGAACTTTGAAAAAAGAGATATTATTAGTGTGGTGTGCACTATTCAAATAGCCCCCCATGGGGATCCCTATCACCAAAATACCAAAGGAGACAATAGTTGAAATCTTGTTAAATCAATTAAATGATCTACGAATCCCTTTTACTGGCGCCTCGGAACTTAAGCTTGGTTTGGAATGCTGTTTGGATAGACCATATTAGTAGAAATCCAGGTTATCACTTGTATGATTCAACTTATTCTTGCCCTTATTTCTCTGTCCATTTCCATTTAAAAGCCCCACCCTCAGCCATCCCCCATGTCATCAATACTTTGACATAAGCAGTCTAAGCCTGTAAGGAGTTAATTTCTTTGGAATACACTGCAGTAGCTCACTGAAGAAATATGAAATTACAGCCCCCCATAATTTATTAGTAGCTCCCCTATAAACCGCATCCTGCCCATGATTTGGCATCAATCCACAGTCAAAATTCATTCCACCTGTCGATAGGGCTAAAAATTTTGAGGTGGGCTGAACAGTCACTCTCCCTAAACCGCTTCCTTTCGAGTTTTATCACCAGTTGACCAACTCCCATCCGTCGGGGACCTCGAGCTCGAGGCCCAAATGAATGATGAACGAATGAAAAACTCCTCATCAATTATGACTCGCAACAATTCTCACCTTTCACTATCATTCTCACCAGATGTATTTCTTGCATTATAAATATTAGTTTCTCACTTCACCTATCAGAAAAAAAATGAATATTTCTTTCAAAGAACTCAAACAAAAGCATTTTGTTTCTCTCATAACACCATGTTTTCGACCTACTTGACTGATCCCCATTAATGTATAACTTAAACAACAAAGTTAATAGCAACTCGATTCAATTTGCAGGATTTAAGGAACAACAAGAACTCAGAAACATTTTACCAAAATCTATCAATCCCTACAAAGCCTTAAAAACAAAGATCTGCTTAATTCTCTACCACATCTGCAGTATGTTCAACGCTTTCCACCACCACCTCCAAGTTTGGGGCCCTTAGGTCCAGCACCCTTGGGCAAGGTACCCTTGCTTTGAGTCTTCTGCGTCTTTGACATTATTTCTGCTTTCTTTGCCTTCTTTTCATCCTTGGTCTTCTTGATCCTCTCCTTGATTTCCCTGGCATAATATCAAGGCATTCAGTGGCAATAAAAAATAGTTCGGATTTGACACATGTCCACTTGCTTACTGCCGACTGCTACTGGCAAATAAAAAAATGAAGCCCTTAGACACATGGCAAACACCCTATTCTAAAACTGATTATGATAAAAAAAGTGTTGATCACTGTTTTTAAAACGGGACCAGACGGCCGGACTGGAAAAACCAAGAACCGGTCACCTGACCGGTTCCACTTTCCTCTAAAACCACTTTTTCCTCCAAAACCGTTGATTTTGGTCAGCAAACTGCTGAACCGGCCGGTTAACCACTTGAACCGTTTTGACTGTTTTCCAATTTTTTAAATTTTTTATTTTTTTGTCAGAACAGGTTGGCCTTTCGGGTCGAATAGTCGGACCATTCGAACCGGTGACCAGACCCCTGACTGGTTCTGTCACTGGTTCGTTTTTAAAAACCATGGTGTTGATAGAGATACCCATCGTAAAAGTTCTAACTGAAACCTAAAGTTGCCATCAATGAATTTGGGCCCCATGCTAAATCTCATAAAGAAGCAAAACTGATTAAGATACTTCTAATTCGAAACCAAAAAAAAAATGTGTTGATAGATATACCATCCTAAAAGTTCTAACCGAAACCAAAAGTTGCCATCAATGAATTTCGGCCCCATGCCAAATCTCATAAAGAAGTAATATTTATCCTACACAAGCCCCTCTCTTTATATAACTCCTCAACCCAAAAGAAAAGGGTGTTATTCCCTATCAGATACAAAAAAAAAAAGAATTGGGAATGTGGAATCAGGGTTAAGGCCGTCAATGGGTCGAGTCTACCTGACAGAACAGAACCGACCAAACCCATTATGTCAGCTCTGGTTCTGCTCTTTTGTCTTTGATTAACCATTGGGGTGGCTGGCTCTAATTAAAAGAACTTAACAACAAAAAAACGGTTAAAAATATTCAGTTGTTATTTATCAGAGGCTGATAATATCTTTGGGAGCTGAGCACAAGATCATTTGCTAGTAGTGGAATGAAATTTTAGGGGAAAACCACAAACAGTGAATAACAGCAGATTACTAAGCATACCGCAGGGCAGCCTCCCTCGCAGCATCTCGGACCTCAGCCTTTTCAGTTCTCCTCTTCTGGATCACCTCCAAGGTAGCACCCACAATGGACCTTGAGTAAGGTTTTTTAGTGGTCCGACGCCTCTTCTTTACAGCCTCAGCAGCAATGTCCTGTGAGTACAATAGGAATTGAATTCAGGTTAACTACAACGAACCAAATAAACAATAAAGTGAATAGCAGCAAAGATGAGTTTGCTAACAAGAGAAAAAAAAAATGAACTTGCATTTCAATAATACAGTTACCTTCTTATGCTGCTTCCTGTACATGGCTGTCCAGGTAAGCTTCGATGGCTTCAGTCGGTTGTGGAAGTACCTCTTGCACTTTGAATTGGCAAAGAGGAAAACCTAAGTTGAAAAATCAAGAAAGTCATTCAGTATGAAATTGGTCACACACAGAAATACATGCTGACAAAAACAAGAAATAACTATGAAGTGAGTGCACTAGTCAATACATACCAAAGAAGAGGAGAAAAAACAAAAAAAAATGGCATTAAAATCTTACCTGCGAATCTGAACGAACAAATCTGATACCCTTACCAGGATATATCTTGGCACCGCTGAAGCGGCAGAGTTCAGTCCTGAAATGCCACAAGTGCAGAATATAAGATCTAGCAATTATAGGTGCCGTTTTACTTTGTAATCACATCTAACTATATGGGCGCTCAAGTACCAACCCAGAAAGCCATATGGACACACAGTAATTCGTGTGACAATCTGCATGGTGCTCCATGCTCCATTAAATTATTCATCTAGTTATTTGTAGTTTGTCATTAAATCAAAACTCGGATGCTAGTTCCCCATTATTGAACACTAACACCAAAATCCAGAGTTATTGAAAGGCAGCATCAAGCATGTTGCACTAGTTGATCACCCCCAAAAGAGCTATACCAGAAATCCATAGTCTTACAAGTAATAACTTGTGCAATGGTGAATATCTAGCAATGCCCCTTTCCTTCTCTGGTGACAATTAACACATAGTGTGGATGTTTGAGATTTAGAAGACATAACATCAACAGTAAGACCAAATTTAAGTTTGAGTAGCAAACAAGTGCTTGTACATTCTGACTACAATGATAAATAACTAATTTAACTACTTGTTTGGATTGAATAAACAATGCGACCTTAAGGCTGTGTTAGTTTGTGATACAAACGCAAATATGTTCCATGCATAAATACCTTTTTTCGGTTCAAGGATGCAAAGTACGTTTTAAATTCTAACCCATTTTTGTTCTCTTCCTGTTTGTTTTAAATTGATGCAAAAGGCTGTACAATGGTCTCTCTCCAATTGAATCAGATCAGCTCAAGATTCAAAAAATACAAATTTGTACCCAAAAAGTAGGTACAGTAATGCACTCTCACACTACAAAAATGTCAAAAAAGATATTTTTCCTCTCCTAATCGTTGCATTTTTGTATTTCAAACAAACACTCAAAAATCTGAACCGGGATGCATAAAAACCCAGGTTCTGTGTTTGTATCACAAACAAATACAGCCTAAAAAGATAACATTTACAGAACCAATTAAGGATAAAATAATAACCAAACAACCTATTGATATCATCATCAAGGATAACTAAAATCACCACAAAGTTATGATTGAATTTAATTAACTTTAAATTAGTTCAGTTATCCAGATCCCTGTGTTAAGCCACAAACAGTCAGCAATAGGAAACATCATCAGGGTTTTGGTATGGTAATCTATTAGGAAATCTTAACTGAAATGGAAATAAACACAATTTCAAAATATAAGTTATGGGCAAATTATTAAATCTAAAAGGTCGTTAAATCGCAACAAGATTACGATTAAGAGTGAATCTTAAATTCTTATATCAGTTCGATTATCTAGATTTACGTGGTGACCCACTAGTTTTTTAGCGAAGATACCATTGTAAGGATCTTAATACAGTAATGGATGCAATTATAAAATAGAAGTGATTGGTAAACGATTGAATCTAATAATATCCTAAACATTATCAAATATTGAGACTTTGAGAGAAAAAGGAACCAGACAAAATCAATAGCTGACTCACAAAATTCATAAACCTCAAAGCTCATCCCCAATGATCGAGACAAAGTTCAGAAAGAAACCCCATTTGAGTACATATCTAGAAGATGTATTCATGAAATACAGTTCGCATTAAAGACCCAGTCCTAAACCTACGACTTTTGATATCATGTAATCGGTTTCTGGAGATTCCTAACTTCCCAACAAGAAATTCAAAAATAAAATATGAGCGAAAGAGGGAGATAACAATCATCAGAATAATCGATTAGTCGAAAGGCAGAGCATGATTTTAACGGAGGATGGAACTTGATTTCACAAAGAGAAAAGAAAAGGAAAAGGAAGGAGAACGTACTTCAGAACCATGACTGCTGCTGCTGTTGCCTCTCTACCTCTCCGCTCGTTGCAGCAACCCTAAGAGCCAAAACCCTAAAAGCGCCGAACTGATGAAGTATAGAACTGAACAACCTAAAACGTTATGATGGAATAGAATAGGATCCATATTGCAGATTTCAGATCTATAGCACAAAGCTTTGGATTGGAATCTTTGTACAGAACACAATAAATTGTATACGGGATCTGCTGGAGTACATCGAAAATGCATACATCATTTACACATTTTATTTTAAAACGTTGGATTATAATATATTCACATGGATATGAAGAAATATGATCAACTCGCGATTAAAAATAGACAAAATGCAATCTATCGGAGGCATCGCACGAGCTGGGCTTGGGTTTTTCGAATGAAGGCTGGGCTCATTGAGCTTGAGTTGGAGCATGAGAAGGTACTAGGTAGGTCTAAGCTAAAATCGAGCCAAGCCCAACCCAACCCATATATGCAATCTTTTATGAAATATATTTATCCCATATATGCACTTATTTAAATATACAAAATACCTCACTTGAGGAATCAAATTGACAAATAAAACTAGGCCTAAACTATGCCCAAAGCTTGAGGCCAAGGTTTCGTGTAGTGATCAGGCTGGGTTTGGTTTGGGTTCAGGTTGGCCCCATTTATTTTCATTTTTTTATGGTTATAATGTACTTGTTTCTTAGATTGAAGATTAGTGCTCATGCGCAACTGATTTAGAATATTATGTCTACAATATCAAAGTTATGGTGCTCTTGGGTAGGAGTGTCAATTGGATTGGATTTCGTCCAATCCTATCCGGTCAAATGAGAGTCCATTATAAAAGACCAAGTTCAAACCAATTTAATGAATATTTTAGACCATTTCGGATTGGTTCAATTTAATGTTTGGACTGTCCAATCTGTTCAAATTTGTTTTAATTTAGATTAACTAGCGGAGGGGGGGTCTTGTGTTGCAGGGGCTCGCTCATAAACTATCATGCTTGAGTTCGATTCAAATTAAAGACTTGAGCATGAGCTTGAGCATGGTTAGAGTAAAAAGCTTGAAAGTTTGAGCTCGGCTACCTTTGGTTACAAGTCTCTCAAGCAGCCGAGGTGCCGAGCTAAGGTTTTGAGCAGAGGTCTCCTTCAATTGCCGAGGTTCCAAATCGAGGTCTCCATCCATTGCTGAAGTGTCGAACTAAGGTTTCCCTATCAGGCAAGGTGTTGAGCTAAGGTCTCCCTTAGTTGACAAGGGGCCGAGTTGAGGTCTCCCTTATTTGTCGAGGTGTTGCACCGAGATCTCCCTCAGTGATCGAGGTGCTGAGCCAAGGTCTCCCTCAGTGATCGAGGTATCGTCTAGCTTGAGGTTGATTTGGATTAGAGACTTAAGCTTGAGCTCAGAAGTTTGAGCTCGGCTCGACTTGAACTCGACTACCTTTGGTTGCAGGTCCCCTAGTAGCCGAGACGCCGAGATGAGGTCTCCCTCAATTGGAGAGAGAGTGGCATTATTGTAATTTATAAGGAGAGAGATGACAGGAGAGAGAGAGTTGGTAGGAGCATGATTTTCAAAAAATCGCTGACCCGGGCGATCGGATCGATAAACCGTTCGACCCGGGCAGCGGTTCGTGGGTTAAATTTTTATTTTTAATGTCTTAAATAAAGAAAACAAAAAATAAAATACCCATTATGTCCCAACCAGTTCGAATCCTTATTCAATTTCCATTTAGCTTTAGGGTTATTTCCCATTTTCTCGAATTCCCTCCTCACTCCTCTCAACCCTCACACCCTACCGACTGATCACCTACGGTGGCCATCACCTCCGGCGATACACATCGACGGCGACCAGCAAGCTTGTAGTGGCGAAAAGTAACCCTCACCCAGCATTTGCAGTGGCATCCAACGGCGAGAATATCCAACACTTGCAGCGACAGACGGCAAGCTTGCAGTGGCAGACGGTGAGCTTGCAGCAGCACTCAGTAGCGGCACTTAGCACTCGGCATTTGCACTGGCGAGCCCAAGCCCGACTTGTAGGCTTGTAGCGGTAGTGAATCCACTTGGCACTCAGCACTTGCAGGCTTGCAGTGGCAACTTGCCTACGACCAAGCTCGACTGCTCGAGCCCACCGGCGGCGAATCCACTATCCACCATTACCAACACAAGGCAGTGAAACCCTAAAGGTATAATTTCTTTTGTGATTTAATTGATTTTTTGAATTTTTTATTCATTTGTTTCATAGCCCCTATTTGTTCTTCATTTGGTTCATCATTTTGCTTTGGACCTGCTAGGCAGAGGCTTTTAGTGAATACTTTATAGTTTATAATTAGGAGCAGCAAACAATAAGTTAATAGATTTATTAGCAGAAAATTGTTGCTTGTATTTTTTTATCAGTTTCTTGTTGATTATATGCCTCGTTGAACCTCAAACTTTGTTTGATGATCAAATGCTTAGATCTTTGTTTAATTAATCTGGCTTAATTTGTTTTTAATTTTTATATGCATATTTTGCTTAATTTTCATATGATGATCTAATGCTGAAAATTTTGCTTAAATTTTTGCAAGCAATTTACTCTCATTTCTAATGGAGTGATTTTTGAGTTGGGTTTCTTTGATCGAACTAAGATGATGGAATCTCAAAGTCCAAATGCTAATACATCTGATCCAGCTCCATCACAAGAGCCCATTTCATCAAATGTTAGGGGAAAAACTTATTCTTCTTGGGAGCATGTTTCCCTTAAATTTGACCCTCTTAATGGATCAAAGTCAATGACATGTCCTTATTTTCAAAAGACTTTTAAAGGGGGAGGGATTAATAGGATGAAACAACATATTTCCCAGAGGAAAGGTATGATTGCAATTTGTTATAAAACACCCCTAACACTTTTTTGTTTTGTCATTAGGAGTATTTGTTTTCTCATTAGGCCCATGATTTTTTATTCCAAAAACACCCCTAACACTTTTTTGTATAGATAACAAAATTAGCCAAATTTAGCCAATATAGTGGTTGCCCGTGTCTTATTAAGGGCAAAAATGGCATTTTTATTTTTTTATTAAATTTATTTAAATGAACATTAGGGTCAACACTATCAATTTCCATTGTCATCTAATGGAAGATTGATTAAATCCGTTGCAAATTATAAGTGGCGTTTTAGTAAAATTCTAACTATAGGATAGATTTTAGTAAATCCATGAAACTATGAGAGGTGTTTCATTATATGTCCCTTTCAATTATTTACCTTTTTCTTAATAAATCCCGTGCATCGCACAGATCCCCACTAATTAGAGATAATTTTGGAGAAAGTGAAGAATAGTGGGGGAGGTAGTTTAGGAGAAATTGTAGAAAAGATTATTTAGGTTATTGGGAAATTGCATCTCCTTGGTTATTTCAATAATGACATGGAATTAAAAAATGAAAATTTCAAAAAAGGGAGAAAATAGATAAATAGGTTCTCTAAAAGGAGAGCTATGCGAGAGAGAGAGAGTCCCTCTCTCTCTTCTCCTTCTTCTTTCTCTTCTTCTTATTCTTCCTCTCTTCCCCCTGTTCGTGTCATTTCTCAAACCGCCTATTCTCAATCAAGAAAAAGATTTGCAGCAACAGCAACCCCTCCAATCCATGTGGTAGCGGAGTTTGACGAGGTCGAAAGAGCCCTCGTACTTGTGGGGGGAGGAGAGTACATGGGCTTGGAGCTGTAGACTGTAGAGGGGGTAGAGGAGATGAACATGCAACGATCATGCTCTTGGGTCGATCGAGAATGGGACTCTAGGGATCATAAAGACCGATGTCTCTGCGAACAAACCAATTATATGACCAGTAAGCCATGAACTGGCCCCGATTCATATCTTAGTTGACTCCTAGCTTCCGTGGAGCAATAATATTCTCTACCTTCACTTTATTCCCAACTATTTGATCATAACTTGTCGTCGAAGATACAATCTCAATTTTGGTGAGTAAAATGTAGAGTATTGACAAAAAAAACTCCTCCATCCAACATGTCATTGCCAATGTGGTTAAATCTGCACCCTTTCCCTATCAGTCTGTTCACGAAATGATACTAACATGACACAATGCAGCAATGGCCCAATGCCTTCACATCTCCAATCATGTTCAACACAATTAGAAGCAAAGAGTCTAGTTAGTAATCGACCTCCACCGTGGATGGCTCTAGCTACATTTTCCCATTGAGATCCAATCGATGAGAGGCCATCACAAAACCGGGAGACAAATATATTTTTCCGTGCTAGATCTAGCCAGAGATGTAACATCGCCTAATCATATAACAAGACCAAGTGAGGGAATGAGAGGGATAACGTCATTTTTTGTGTTGCTTACCTGAAATCAATTGGCAACAAAATCTTTTTTTTTTTTGCTCCCCTATCCTCACTCAGTGATCGGTGATTTCATCCATATATCATACAGATTCCAGGGTATTTATGGGTGAAATTCTTCAGCGGTCTCCCTAATTCACAACCATCTCTCTCTCTCTCTCCCTTTCTCTCTCTCTCTCTCTCTCTCTATCTCTATCTCTCTATATCTGGGTGGAATTCTTCAACGACCTCCCTAATTCACAACCATCTCCTTCTTATGAAAAGTGAGGAGAATAGGCAGTCTGAGAACGACACAACGTCGATTTGTAGTTGATTTCTCGTAATCCATTAACATTGGCCTTACGACAAGAAAGGAAGATGGAAGGAAAGAGGAGAGGAAAGAAAGGGAAAGATGGAGACATTGAGAGGACAGAGAGGAATGGGAAGTAAAAGGGTAGTTTAGGAATTTTAAAAAATTTACCAGTCACATGAGAAATTACTCATGTAATTTGAGCAATCACATGAGAATTTTACCAGTCAATTTGAGCAATTATAGTGTTGTATTTCATGCAATTTGAGCAATTACTCAAACACCTTGTAGGCATAAGTGGTTCATGTGTACCTGAAGATATTTTTGGAACCAGCTACCCACTAACCAAACACACGCTATTTAAATGCTTTGCATGGAATTGGTTAGATGAGAACCTTAACCCCGACACCATGAGATAACAATTAAAAATGCTTGAGTTGCTCTTAAGTCTTTCCATCCTTTAAATGAAAAATCATGACAAGCTATTATGAGTTTTATCTCATTTAAATATATTCATGTGTTTAATGATAGACCACCATAAATAGCGGCAAATATGAAATAACTCCATTTGTGTGCATGGGTCTAAGTATTTGAAACCTCTTTTTACAATAACAAAAGCTGCAACAAAATTTCCCTACTTGGTAGAAGTTTCATTACCGGCAAGATCATACCATTTACATTTTTTCAGATTTAATATAAGCAATGTTAAACTACATTATTTGATACACAATTTCTACTTATCTTGCACAAAGGGGTGATACTTCTTCTTAATAATGTTTTTCTTTCTAGCCTCAAACCAACCGAGGATAGGCTCGTTGGTGTGTTAGTTGGGTTGTTACAGTATTGACGCGGAATCAAGTCCTATAACCAGCACTTTGGGGGAAAAAAAGGCATAAAGGAGAAAGTTCTGGGTGAAAAATATTTATTTAAGGTAGAGGAGCAACCACCTTAAAATTTTATTAAAATAATATAAGAGAATATAGCCTGCCTTGCCCATAACCTGAAAATATAAAACATTAAAACTCTCCTTCCTAACCCACCCAAAGACAACAAAAATATAGAAGAGAACAAGGAAAATAAGATGACATGTCCTAATTTGTAGTATTTAGGCCCCGTTCGCTTTTTGATAAGTTACTTACCAGGATAGCCTATGCTTTTTATTTCACAAGTAAATAAGACAAGATAAAAGTTTATTATTAAAGGGGGCATTTTTGTCCCATTCAAGTTTTGGCAACTTTCCCCATGTCAGAAAGTTATTTACCCACATAGGAGATGGATATCAATTATCCATAAGTGCTACCCAAGAAAATAATAAACTTTTCCTATTCCCACATAAATATTAAAAAAGAACATAGATTTCTCGGTCAATGAGAACCAAAATTATTCACTTAAGAATAAGAAACCCATGCATGGGTTTGATCAACTTTATTTCTTATTCACTAAATAACCAAATGGTAAGAAATTCAGATTTAATCAAATTCAAAGAAGTCATTGATCAGCAATCAATGGTGGATTTTAAAATAGTTACATACTTATTGGTGCTCTATATCAGTACTCTTCCAGTCTTTAGTCATACTAAACCCAAAACTATTGCATCAATTCTTTCACTCAACAAACCACTTGGACCGGTGATAGAACTTTAATCACAACTTCCATCCCTCAATTTGGGAAGAGTGCAAATACAAGGCTTAGAAATCCAAAATAAAATGAAGCAAGTTTAAATACCAATCTGATCCAAAATTCAGAATATCAAACTTAAATAAGATATTCTATTTGAAATTTCAATAATTGGATTGGATATGGATGTAGCGGAATCAGATCTAAATCAGCTCCACTCAAGAGCAGATTATAGAGATCTTTGATTTCTCTTAAATGACAGTTTCATCATGTTTGTTACCACTTCCTTAGTGATCTAGTGTACGTGTACGCACGGGCCGGGTCGGCGCGCAGGTATGTGTACGTGTACGCACGCGCAATACACCGAATCATT
The DNA here is from genome assembly GCF_055504915.1 of Nelumbo nucifera. NCBI lineage: Eukaryota > Viridiplantae > Streptophyta > Magnoliopsida > Proteales > Nelumbonaceae > Nelumbo > Nelumbo nucifera. The sequence goes on along the minus strand of NC_142649.1, from coordinate 187,795,078 downwards.
TTGTTTTAACCGAATTATACCTTTTCTTTTTAAATTGTGTCTCTTCAATTTCGAATTTAGTTTTAATTTTAAATGTTTTTACATATTACACATTATAGGGAGATAAATGGGTGAGGATAAAGCAAGGTGAACAAACAAAAGGTCCACTGACCCATACCACAAAGTGCCTACAATTCCACAGGTCTGGTTGGTAAGGTTTCAATATTAGATTAGGGTTTCAATATATATATATATATATATTGATAGATAGATAGATAGAGAGAGAGAGAGAGATTAGAAAATAAGGAAGGCTATGTTGTGTAGTGTAATGTTGGAGTCGACCATTAAGGTAAAACAACTTTTCATAATAACTAATGTAATGACACAAATAAAGAAGGCATCTATTTTTACAAAGCATTAAATATAGAGAGTGATAATTGTGTGTTTGGATGCAAAGAATGTTTTGATGCTCTTTTAGGTCGGGCAATGTAATGGATGGTTTCGTGGACCTATTAACGTTAATTATTAAAAGGGTAAATTTCTTTAATTACCCTCAAGGTTTACATAATTGACTAAGAATTGATTAAATGTACTCTTACTGTTTAAAATAGTCTTTAATATAAAAAGACTATTTTACCCTTTAGATATATTTTTTGTAATCTGCGTAAGAATCATCCCTCTCGATGATCGAACGCTGGCGACAGTTTGATGGAGATTTCCGGCATCAATCCTCTCGGTCGTTGGAAGCATACCTGCCGGTGATACCCCATCTCTCTCTCTCTCTCTTTCCATGCCATAACCCCATCGGCAACCACTTGCCGACAATGCCCCATCTCTCTTCTCCATTTTCATTTTCATTTTTTGTTCCCTTCTCTTCATTCAAGAGATTTACTATTCTCATGCTCCATGACTCCGATTCCAATGTTCCAATGATCAAGGCCCTGAACAGCTCGAACCCATCAAACCTCTACCTTCAATTTTCGTGAGCATCAGCTGAAAAATTTTGAGGGGGGGAAGTTTCATGTCAAGAAAAACATCAATCGGCTCAGTGAAGAGGAAGTGGAGAGAACCCTCACAGGTGGATGCTGTGACTAAGGGTTTTTGAGGGATTTGAGTCGAGGGTCAAGCCCAATAAAGGGAGCTCATAGAACTAGAGAGGTGAAGCATTAATCGATCGTAAGTCATGTACTGCCAAAGAGAAGCTATGCAGTCTCTCCTCTCTAGCAGAACAGGACGCCGTGCTGGGATAAGCAAGCGGTGACAACTAGGTTCATCTTCAGTGATTGATAGCTCTTCTCTAGTAGAACGAAAGGGATGTCATGCTGGGGTAAGCAAATGGTGACAACTAGGTTCATCTTCAAGGATTGACAGGTGGGTCAAAATGGCTGAATCTGGGACAAGGTGGTGGGCCAACAATTGTCAAATTTACACATAAGCAATATTGAATATTTTGCAATCCATGGGGCAATCAGTGGCTATATAGCATCCGACCTTTGTAGTTTCGATGGTTCCGGAGAAGAAGAGAACAAGAGGAAAAAGGAAGAGGAGAAAGGTCATAACTGTGATTCCCCTATAGCATTCGATCTCTGCAGTTCATAGTTCTTGAGAAGAGAATGAGAGCAAAAGGGAGAAATCTACAGTGAAAGAGGGGAAGGTCGGAGGTGGAGGGTAAAATGAAAGGGGGAGAGGTCAGAGGTGAAGGGTAAAATTGGGATTTAAAAAAATTATGTGTTTATGAGTTTTAATAGAATATTAACAGAACCTAACAGTAAGGGTAGAGTTAGTTAATTGTTAGAAATAGTAGGGGTAGTGTTAGTCAAATTTCAAATAGTAAGGGTACATTTTGACAATTAACTAAACCATAAGGGTAGTTTAAGAAATTTACCCCTATTAAAAATCTTGATTACATTGGTAAGTGCGCTCATACTCTGTACGTGGCAAATTTTTACGATAATGGTGATGGTAAATAATATATTTCCAACATCTTCTACATTTTTTTATATTTATATGTCTATAAAAATTATTCTTATTTGTCACACTTATTTTTGTTTAATATGATGAATATACAATATTAGAGATGTGCCTAAATATTTTCTACAAAATTTGTTATAATCTTCTACATTTTTTTATATTTATATGTCTATAAAAATTATTCTTATTTGTCACACTTATTTTTGTTTAATATGATGAATATACAATATTAGAGATGTGCCTAAATATTTTCTACAAAATTTGTTGTAATCTTCTACATTTTTTTTATATTTATATGTCTATAAAAATTATTCTTATTTGTCACACCTATTTTTGTTTAATATGATGAATATACACTATTAGAGACGTACCTAAATGTTTTCTACAAATTTTGTTAAACTTTGTACCCTTACTATTAGGGAGAGACCAAATTCATAAATATGAGTATTCTAGTCAAGAATAAGATTCAATGAATATTTATGTGAATACCTAATGTGGAGAATTTGAAGAAGGAAAAAAGTGGTTTAGATTACATATCCCACCTTACAATTAGAGAGAGACCAAATTTAAAAATTGGAATAGTTTAATAAAAAAATAGTTATACTATCACTCATACTTTTAATAATAACTAGAAAGTGTGCACACATGGTAATTCTAGATGATGATAATAATAGTAATAATGTATCCAAAATTTTCTATGAACTTTGTTATATTTTTTGTATTTTTATTATTAATCGGATGAGGATTTCAAATCTAAATTTAATTACATAAACACCTCATCCACACATGTGATAATTGGATCGAGTCGTAAAATTTCAAATATCATTGATAGGCCACTTGCTTGGCTAGATTCTTCTTTTAGTAATATTTAATCTTTTCAGTTTATTTTTCTTTCGTCCATTTATCAAAAAAATGTAAGATTTAAATAGGGTAAAAAGTACTAGTTTAATTTATAATTTAAACATCATAATTAAATAGGGACTAAATTCAAAAATGAGTATTGATGAGGGATGATTTGGCTCGACTTTCTAAATAGCGAACACGTGGATGCGACCTATTGATTGGACATCGACTTAGTATTTCCTATCACCTTAAAAGGTCAAGCCACCTCGGCCAGGACCAAGATCCAAGTAGCTCGGGATAGTCAAACCTACCGAGGTGACACGTAGCAGACTTCTAGAAGCATGCCAGCTGTCTCTACGCTCTTGGGGATCACGCCGCATGACTATGGGTCTTATCCTCATCCTGCTCGGATCGAACAAACATGATAAGCCTTATCGACTAGCACAATATCCACCTCCCGGTGCGGAACAGACTCCTAACAGTGCGGGCTGAGGATCTCATAAGTGTTTAGTGAGACCCACGACAACTCACCTATACAAGGGCACCTACCTTGGTGGTACAAGGTATGTGCGGTTTAGTGCATTATAGCTTTCTTACTCTCAAGTTTTCAGCTACACAACCAGATACTAATTTAAGCATAAGAGTAACCACGCTGAGTGAGCTACCCCAGGTTCTCTGAACTTTCATGTTTTGCAATTCAATTGGCCAACTAAGCAATCGACGTCTAAGTTGCCATCTAGCTAGGAACAACCAGATCGCGCACCATCAAGTTTTCTTACTTTCATGTTTTTCTACATTTTTTTGTAAGTTTCTATGTTTATTTATATTTAAAAATTTTATTACCTAACTATAATTTCGTAGGTTGATCAATTTGATTTGGATGATTGAATTGCTTAGCCACCACTTAGATTAAAAATAGTTTTGTTTTTAAGTTAGTTTTAAAATATATAGATTTATATTATTGAAAATATTGACACAAATCTAATTTAATAATAAAATGGGAATTAATAATTTAAGTATAAGACTTAAATGAGAAGGGATTAAATGGGGTAAGAAATAATAATTAAAGTTATATTTTCAACCTTATCATTAGAAAATGACTAAATACACAATTATAGGTATTTTAATAGCCATTAGAACTGTAATAAATTAACTTTTATACCTTTTATAAAAAAAAGGTAATTTTAATAAAAAAAATTTCACAATCAATTTACACTTTTATATTCAATATAGATATAGATTAGATTTCATATCGTATATATCTAAAAATTGCAATTATGGTGGTCATATTTTTGCCCGAGGGCAAAATCTTTTGATAACGTCTGTTAGTGGTGCAATTCTACTCCCGAATGTATTAAACAGGTTCATCTTTTATTTTCTTCAGTTCATTGCTGCAAAATAGATCGAAATTTGACTAGATTAGATACGTATGTCATTAACTAGATTGGCTACGTATCAGAGGCTCTGTAACCATGCAATTATGTTATAAGGTAAAGGATAAACTGGTCTTTTTCTCCGTTCTGTTCCTTGTGATGTGATTGTGGTTTCGCGCGCGAGAAATCCCAATTGCACACTGGACGCCGTAAATAAAGATTTTTATTTTTGTTTTAGTTTTTTTACATATTTATTTCTCTCTCAGAAATTCTGACGTATATTGACCGTTTTATTTATCAAGGACTGATGTAGTGTGAAATTGTATAGTATAAGGCGGTATTTATTGCTTAACCGACTGGAGGGTTGCAGGCAGGTGCCATGTTTGTCTAATAAGATTTAGTCGGATTACAATCTGACGGTTGAGATTTCGAGTTCAGGTTACAAAACCATGAGCAAAAGAAGTATGCAACACATCCTTAATACACTAGTAAATGGTCGAGCTCCTCGAAAAACGATTAGAAAACAACCTGTCTATCTCTTTCGGGTAGCTAGAAAATATTGCGAAACTGTACGGGCGCTACTGTAGTAGGTTGGCGAGAGTGAAGCCGGTGAAAGGACGGCGCAATTGCCGGGATTCCGTAACCTTTTTCCGGCAAACGGCGAGATATGTCAGTTACTTTGTTTGTCTGAGCAAAAGAAGGGTAGAGAGAGAGGGGGGGGGGGGGCAGGGAGGGAGTAACACGGCCATTGACTAACGAGCGCTATGTGGTTATGTGCAGACGTTTGTAACTTGTAAGTCAGCTTCGGATCTATTTTTTTGCTATTTAATATAATGCTGTTTACTTCTGTTTTTATAATTCTCATTTTGGTACAGATCCCCACGTCTGTCAAGGAGGAAAGATGAGGGAAGGAGAAGGATCAAAGGTCCACGGATTTATCTCTCTCGGAATTTTTTTACATAGAGTGGATATAATAAAAATATAAAAGAAAAGGGTTATTCTTACACTCTTACTTGCAGTGAAAAAGGGACTCGTTTTTTTCACCATCACTGGAGAAAGAAAGTTGTTACTCAAGAGGGAGAGAGAGAGAGAGAGAGAGTCAACCGACCCATTTCTTTGCCTTGGCTTTTATGTATTTGTAAGGCTTCGAAGAGTCCACATAGGCGTTTATCTATTTTGTTTCTCTCTGTGCCATCTTTAGGCCTTTCATTTTCTCTCTCCATCTCTCCGACTCATTTTTAATTTCTAGTCGTCAGTCATGGAAGCTTAGATAGTCAAGCATGCAGAAGAGGAAAATATAGGAAAGCAGCAAGCTAGGGTTTTCTTTGTTCGCCTGATATTTTAACGGTTAATTTATTTTATGGTTGGTTCTACAGACCGATAGGGTAAAGGGGGAGAGCGGGAGACGGGGAGAGAACGAAGTGTTAAGCAGCAATAAGGTCTCTTTGCTAACCTTCTTTCTCTTTCTTTCTCTCTGGAGCAACCTTTCTGCAGAGCCTACCCTTTTGTCTTCTCTCTCTCTCTCTTGTTGGTTTACTTTGAGCTTCTTCTTTCTTTCTTTCTTTCTTTCTTTCTTCTTCTTCTTCTTCTTCTTCTTCTTCTTCTTCTTCTTCTTCTTCTATCTGTTAACATATCTTCCTAGGGAGTCTTCCCGGGCTACCTACCTCGTTAATTTCCATTTTGTTTTGGCTTTGCCCTTTTGTCTTGGGCGTGGTTTGGTGAGTTAATGAATTGAAGCATGTTTTCCGGGCGGGAAGAGTCATTTATCGGGGACGGTGGTGAATCGACGAATGTGGTTGCCGTTTCAGCCTAGAACCTAGTGCCTTCATTAGACCCTAATAACTAAATAAAAGAGGAGACTTTGAGGGGGAACTAGAAGACAAGGTAAGATAGGAACGGAGGCATATTTTCATGAGTTTTGGGGGTTTTCTTGATAGTAGTTCTGGTGGTGGTGCAAGAGTCGTGGCCGATATACCTTACAGCAACATGCCTGCTGGTGCGATCGCTCAGCCACGCCTCGTCGCTCCGTCTCTGGCTAAGTCTATGTTCAGTTCTCCGGGCCTCTCTCTCGCTCTTGTACGAATCCTATATTCGCCTTTCACACATACATATATATATTTATATATCTTCTCGATTCTTTATGCGATATATCTTGGGCCTTAGTTTAATTTCTGTGTATCTCATTTGCTTTGTTTTGTACGTCGGAACTAATCTCCTAATTCATTACCGAAATTACGAGCAGCAAACTGGCATGGAAGGACAGGGCGAGGCAGGTCAGATTGGGGAAAAATTGGATTCTACCGTAGTGGGGAGGAACAGGGAAGACGAATATGAGAGCAGATCTGGAAGCGATAACATGGAGGGCGCTTCCGGTGATGATCAGGACGGGGACAATCCACCAAGGAAGAAGAGATACCATCGACACACCCCACAGCAAATCCAAGAGCTCGAGGCGTAAGATTTGCTTCGTTTATGCAATATCCATTTCTGTTGCTTCCCTTAATCTCGAAAATTTCGCGACTGAACTTTTCTTTCGTCTGTTGTTTGCTACTTTTAGTCTTTTCAAGGAGTGTCCGCATCCAGATGAGAAACAAAGGATGGAACTCAGCAAGAGACTTTGTTTGGAAAGTAGGCAGGTCAAGTTCTGGTTTCAGAATCGACGGACACAGATGAAGGCAAGCTTTCACTTCTCTCTCTCTCATCACTTTTCCCTGTTCTTCACTGGAGTTGAGTTATTGAGTATTGATATCGAGACTCTTTAATATGTTTGCTTAAACCAGACCCAACTGGAGCGCCATGAAAACACAATACTTCGACAAGAGAACGATAAGCTTCGAGCTGAGAACATGTCAATTAGGGAAGCGATGAGGAACCCTATATGCAGCAACTGCGGTGGCCCGGCAATGCTTGGTGACATATCTTTAGAAGAACAGCATCTTAGGATTGAGAATGCCCGGTTGAAGGATGAGCTTGATCGGGTGTGCGCCCTTGCCGGAAAGTTCTTAGGCAGGCCGGTATCATCCTTGGCTACTCCCATGCCAAGTTCCAGTTTGGAACTCGCCGTCGGCAGCAATGGTTTTGGTGGCATGAACCCTGTTGCCACAACATTGCCTCTGGTGAGCGATTTTGTAGGGGGAGTTTCTAATACGTTGCCTGTTGTGCCTCAAACCCGGCCAACACCTGGTGTGACGATTCTTGATAGGTCACTGGAGAGATCCATGTTTCTGGACCTTGCATTGGCTGCCATGGATGAGTTGGTTAAGATGGCTCAAAGCGATAAATCTCTTTGGCTCCCAGGTCTGGAAGGAGGGAAGGAAACACTGAACCAGGAGGAGTACATGCAGACTTTCCCTCCCTGTATCGGAATGAAACCTTCTGGTTTTGTGACCGAGGCCACAAGAGAGACTGGTATGGTGATCATCAACAGCTTGGCTCTTGTTGAGACGCTAATGGATGCGGTAATCTTCCAAACTTTCTCTCTCCATTGTTTCTGATGGAATTATCCATATCTGGGTCATTTCTTTCATTATCTTTTAGAAATTAAAATTAGAGCACTGTCTGGATAGCAGGTTCTAAATATTTGTTGTTGGTCGTTGTGTTTTTATTATTTCTCCTGGAATAGAACCGATGGGCAGAAATGTTTCCATGTATGATCGCGAGAACCTCCACCACCGAAGTATTATCAAGTGGGATGGGCGGAACGAGAAATTGTGCACTTCAGTTGGTAAGTCATCTGTGGGTTTTCCGGTCTATACTTTGTCCTTGCACCAATTAATCTCATTTGAATGAATCAGAGCAATCTGCATTTGTGACTGCAGATGCATGCGGAGCTCCAAGTTCTATCGCCGCTTGTCCCAATTCGCGAGGTCAAATTTCTTAGGTTCTGCAAGCAGCATGCCGAGGGGGTGTGGGCTGTGGTGGACGTGTCCATCGACCACATCCTTCGAGAAACTTCAAACGAGCCCACTTTTGCGAGCTGCAGGAGGCTTCCATCCGGCTGTGTTGTGCAGGATATGCCCAATGGGTACTCCAAGGTGATTAAAAGTCCTGACTGAACTTTTCTCTAGCCCCTCCTCAGCTCTGATCTCTCCACTCTCGTTCTCCACAAATATATTATTACTCTATTGCAGAAGCTGAGCTTTTTAATTTAATAAACTTACCCAAGTGGGCATTTCTCCTCCTTTAAGCCTTTAATGAGGTCCCTGATCTAACTCCCACTTCGGGTCTTAGTTGATGAGCACATTTAATTCATCTACATGAGGTATTGAGGTGAGTGAGGTAAAAGAGAATCCATGAGCCTTCTCACTCCCCGTGTTTCTTCGGCTCATGCTTCTAAGAATTTTGTTGGGTCTATTGTATTGCTCGCTTCACTCTTGTCAATCCGAAGTCCTTAATTTTTTTTTCCGAAGAATCTGGACCTTCCCGCTGTTCCAACTTTTTTTTAGTCATCTAAATGCTGCATCTTCCGAGATAATAATCCAATAAGTTTCAAACTTCCACACCAAGGTTCATCACTCATCAGTGCAGTACTGTCTTTTTCCCCAAATTAATTTGTTACTTGCTTCGTACACCATCAAATCGAGGTTTCTCACATTTTTATATTAATCGAAGCCTCTACTACTCCTGTTTCTGCACCTCGAACACATTAATTTCATAGCCTTTATATCTAGGTAAAGCCTTGTAATCTTCAACTTGGTTAATTAAATATATATTTGATGTTTCTATTCCGATCTTCGATTCTCTCTGTCTCTTCTTAACCCTCCTCGATCCTCTCCTCATTATTTTTATGATTAAATTAAATCGTCACAGATACCATGCCATGAGACCATGAGACTGAGCATGATCTGGTTCCAGCCCATGTATATATTGTATTGTTTTCTTACTGCCGGGAGACCTTCAGTCAAGCTTCAAGACCCAGTCCATCCTGTATTTATGCCTATTATTATTATTATTATTATTAGTTTAATTTTTCCAATTATCTGATTATCATAATCAAACTGTTCAAATCTCGATATCTTACTGCCTTACTCCTAGAACCATCCACATCATCGCTCGCCCAGTCGCCCGTTCCCAAGGGATACTTTATTTTGTTTTCTAATATTTATATACGTGTGTTAAAATTTAAATAGCTCCTCCTGATTTTTATTGTTGAGATTTGAGACTTGTTTGGTGCAATGATAATTGATCGACTCTGATACTTGTCTAGATTACGTGATCATCTATACACAATTAGAAATCCATGTCTAAAAAAGAAAAAAGTCGTCTTTGTCTCTCAGTCCTCCCTTTCTGGCTTTTTGTTTTGTTCGTTGAGACGTTTCAATGAAAATCGGTTCTGAGCAAAGTGTACAACGCAACGTTGACCATCCCATTTCTTTTCCTTGTTAGATGGGAGTTTCGTATTTTACTGGGATTGCCCTGTGGCATGAAAAGTTTTTTCTTTTTCAGTTTTTCTTTTATATGATTCTAGTCGAGTTCGCGTAATGCTGGAAATGGTGGTGCACCCATATTGGTTGCATGTCAGTGCGGATGGTTAACCTGCTGAGCTTAACGCAGGTGATTTGGGTCGAACATGCGGAGTACGACGAGAGTGCAATTCACCAGCTTTACCGCCCCTTGCTGAGAGCAGGTATGGGCTTTGGCGCCCAGAGGTGGGTGGCCACCCTACAGAGGCAGTGCGAGTGCTTGGCTATTCTGATGTCTTCTACCGTCCCGGCTAGGGATCATACCGGTACGTATTTTATGCTTTGATCAACAACTGGTTGATCCCGATTTGAGGCTGGTCTGATGATATTGTCAATGCATGTTGTGGTGCAGCCATAACTCCCAGCGGTCGGAGAAGTATGCTGAAGTTAGCACAGCGGATGACGGATAATTTCTGTGCTGGTGTGTGTGCGTCGGCCGTTCACAAGTGGAATAAGCTGTGTACAGGGAACGTGGACGAGGACGTGAGGGTGATGACCAGGAAGAGCGTGGACGACCCGGGCGAGCCACCAGGCGTGGTTCTGAGTGCGGCGACGTCGGTGTGGCTGCCGGTATCGCCCCAGCGGCTGTTTGATTTCCTGAGGGATGAACGTCTGAGGAGCGAGTGGGACATACTATCTAATGGAGGGCCCATGCAGGAGATGGCCCACATCGCCAAAGGACAGGATCCTGGAAATTGCGTCTCCCTTCTTCGTGCCAGCGTAAGTATTTTTCATTCATATATATTTTATGTATTTGGTCTATTAAAATTGAACGCCCGCATTTGTTATCTCTCCACGGCCAACAGTTTCCGGCCGGCAGTGATGTGTATATCTTTCTGCCATGTCCCTTTATCCAGAGCCAGAGGTAAGGGTAGTTTTCTTGTCCTTGGTGGGTCCACTTGCGTGTGTGAATTTTAGAAAGTTGGGGCATGGATTTATCTACACAAACACAACGCAGTGGCGTGGCATGGACCCGGTTTTTCTTTCTTTTTAACCCTTCTATCTGTCATCGCCTGAAAAGTCAAAGTAAAGGGGGACGCCTGTCACCTATCTGATTTATTTCTCACGTCAGATGGATGAAAGTTCCCTTCTTCTCTCTCTTCTGCCCGGTGCAACTCTGACTTTGTTTTTCTTCGCTGTAACGAAACCGACTGATTTCTCCGTATAAATGCTTCCCTGGAAAGGTCAGGTCCTCACCTGAAAATTAATTACATTATTGAAAGCTGAAAGCAGAAGCTGAGGGGATTTACTTAAGCTGTAATTAGTTAATTAATTCGATTTATCAATGTTTTTTATATATATTTCGAACTGTTGCAGGCGATGAACGCCAATCAGAGCAACATGCTGATACTGCAGGAGACGTGCTTCGACGCATCGGGGTCCCTGGTGGTGTACGCCCCGGTTGACATTCCGGCCATGCATGTAGTGATGAACGGTGGCGATTCCGCATACGTTGCTCTGCTACCGTCGGGATTTTCCATCGTACCAGATGGTCCGGGATCACGTGGTCCCACCAGCAACCACCACCACGGCCCCCTCGCGAATGGCAACGGAAGCTCGCAGCAGAGGGTGGGTGGGTCACTGTTGACGGTGGCGTTCCAGATCCTGGTGAATAATCTGCCTACAGCGAAGCTCACAGTGGAGTCGGTTGACACAGTGAACAATCTCATCTCCTGCACCGTACAAAAGATTAAAGCCGCTTTGCACTGCGAAAGCTGAGGAGGAGAGCCAAAGGGCAATCTTCGTCCCGTTCACACTACCAATTGCGGGAGGACTCTCTCTCTCTATATATATTAATCATATAGAGGTAGTTAGTGTAGGTAGAAAGGGAAAGAGAAAGGGGTGAGGCACTGAGTTGAATGAATGACAATGACCCCTTTTTCAATCTTTCTTCAATCAAATTAAAGAGAAGCATAAAGTGTGTTTGAGGGGGGGGGGGGGGGGTGTCACTCACTCTCCTTGGGACAATGCTCACAACGGGGGTTTGAGTCAAGAACGAACCGCGCGCTGAGAATCCTTGCTGGGTGGTGAGACCGTGGGAACACAAGCAAGGCCAGGGCCAGGCCAAGTACGTGACTGTGTTTTTCCATCTCTCTCTCTCTTTCTCTCTGAAAATTGTGTCTCGTAGCGTCCATGTTCTTAACACAACGCAAGGGTGGTGGTTCGGGTATTGACTCGTAGACCCGCGAGGAGGGTGTCTCGAGAAGAAATTTAATGTGAAAAAGAAAAGTAGACGTGTCTGTCTGGTGTTGTTTTGTCTCATTTTATTAATTTATTTTTCTTGAATTAGTGGTTGGGAGTCCTTAGAGATGGACGGATAGTGCTGGGTAATCGGCAGCATTTTGTTTTAATCTAATTAAAACTTGTTTTGTTTTGTTTCGGAATTAATGGAAATGTGTGTAAGTGTCGGGCTGTCTATTGTTGTTAATTTCACTTCCATTTACATGTAGAAAAATTGTACGTCTGTCTTTCTTTGCTGTCGCTAGATCTCAAGGTGGTTGAAATCTTTGCTTTGCAGTAGGTGGTAAAAATGGTTGAGGGTTGAGAGTTGAGAGTGGAGTTGGGCGGTTGGCGGGAGAGGCGACTGTGTCTGGGCGGGTGGTGGCCTGGGCCCCGGGGAAGAGGGTAGTGTGTGTGGTGATATGATGAGTAGCGCTGGGGGCTGGGCCTATTTGCATTAAATGCGATCGTCTATTGCGCCCGTGGAGCAGTATATCTCATTAAATTTTCATTGTCATGATCTGCGTGTACTAGTACTACTACTACCCAATAAAATAACGCTGCGTGTCGTGTAAACTGTAAACCCCCCCCCCCCCCCCCCCCATTGTAATATTGCACCGCTGGGCAGTTGGCATCCAGACGAGGCAAATAAATCTCCATTCAAATTTATCAGATTGTGAGATAAGGTGCTGTTTGGCATGGGCATGCGATATATGTCTGTACATGGGGGACGGTGGTGGATGGATCATGGATGTTATAATGTTACTAGACCTATCTGGTTGACTTCAAACTTCCATGCCTAGTTTGTGTGCCAGGTGGTGACATTGTTACTTGCCGACCCAACCAGAGCGGTGGAGCCTCGAACCAAATCCATGGTTTCAGTGGCGGTTATCCTCTAACTAACTATTTAATTATTTAGGAAAGAGAAAGACTTGACTGGACTTGGGCCTTAGAAGTCGGAAAGATAACTCGAAGACGCCCACGTGGATATATGAACGGTTGTTATTAACCCAGCGGCTTCTGCCGACAATAAATTACTGTACAGAGCGAACGTTCAAGAGTAGCGCCGGGCTAAAACCATGAAACCACGGCCTTTATTAATGCATTACTATAACCCACCCCATTCCACGTCATTTCATCTCATTTCTTTGTCTTAAATGATTCTAACTTTTACGTTTTTAATATTTGAATAATCCAATGAAAATATGACACATGGATATGTCATAAACTCTAATCCATGAAATTTGGGTGCAGTCTATTACCTAAAAGAAAAAGGATTCAGTCCCCCTTGACAGTTGTGTATTGGAAATATTTTCTTATGAATAAAAATATATAAGTATGGAGATAAACGGTGCGAAGACGCTTTTAGGAGGACTAAATCCAAATTCTTAATCCATTGTGCTTGCTCTCTCTATAAATTCAGCACCTCTATTTTGAGAAAATTTCATCATAACAGGAGGAAATACGACAAAAAATCAACGATCAAAATATCAATAAGCCTGATACCATCAATGGTGTGTATTTATATGATTGATGTATTCTCTTATATTATCAGCTTTCTATAGAGATGTAAACCATCGTCCAAAAGTTTTAAAGACCTGTATGAATTGATGTTTTTGATCTCTATCCAAAAACGTGGTAAATTAAGGTAATTGGAAAAATGAGAGGGAAAAGTTGTAAGTGTAATTATAAAAGGGAGAAAAATCCAAAAAGACCGTAATTTGTTCGGTAGAAAAAGGGACGGATAATTAAGAAGGCATTTTTGGCTTTTTATGACAGAAGTGGATTTTGGTAATAAATCATTGAAGCTCTCTTATTAAAGACTTGTGCCAGGTTGGTCTGACAGCTAAGGAAGAGTTCACTTCATCTTTTATCAAACAAAAAAGAAGGTAAATTACTTATACCACCTTATGATTTTGGTGAAATACAAACACGCCATCTGGTTTACTTCTTCTTCTTTTTAAGACTCACATGTTATTTATTCCATCCCTCCGTTAAATGATGCCAATTACTCTAAATTTCTAATATTGTGAAAGCATTTATTAAAGAAATTCATTGTGTAAATCAGGCAAAGAGAAAAAGAACAAAAGCAACTCTTTTTCATCCCTTGTGTAAATGAACTTTTGTTCAAAGCAGGATGATTGAATTTCAAATATATATATATATATATATATATATATATGACCATTCAAAAAGTTTTACCTCTACAACATGTTTTTCTTTTAATAATTTGGAATTACCAAAGTTCTGTCCTAAAAGTAAAAAACACAAGTAATATACAAAAAAAGATGTATGATAATTTTCTTTTCTAATAAAAAAGGAGAAAATTTGTCCCAAAATCAAAACGGGTTTGTCTTGCTCCATGCATGAAAATCTGTACCTCACTATCTTTTCATTTTAAAGAGTTGTAGCTTCCTATGTTCAGTTCAGGCCAAAGTGACCTCTCTTTGTAGCATTAAAATGAACTTCAGAGGGAATACTACTAATACTATAACCATTGGTTAACTAAAGAAATATACATGTTTCATGCTTCAAAAAATCAAATGGACCTAGGAGATGATGAGGGCTGATTTGGCCCTCTAGTGACAATGCATTATGTGGCGATCTCAAAATCTTTGCATGACACCTGTCACCATGTAGGCGATGATTTATCTTAGACAAATAATGGAGACCTATTCAGAATCATGTCAGATGTGCTTTACACGCCCCGAGGGCACTTCGCCATCACCTCGCCATGGCCAACCTGTAGACACCTCATCAAGATCGGGACGACCACCTTAGGACCGAGCTTGAGACCTCAGTATGAAGGGAGACCTCTCGCCAAGGTCTCACCGACCAGACTAAGGTCTAGGTAGCAACCTACATGACGCGGTGGTCAACCTGCCTACCTCTGCCAACCTGACAGAGACCCAGGTGGCGACCTACCTCCACTGACCTGATGGCATAAGATCTCGACAGGAATAGGACAGCGAAAGAGGTGACCTACCTTTGTTGACCTAACGGTGTAAGATCTTGTCAGGACTAGGTTGGTAGAGGAGGCAACCTACCTCCGCTGATCTAATGAAGACTTAGTTGGCAACCTAGTCACGACCGAGCTAGGGACCTTGGCATTAGGGGCGACCTCCCCCGATACTTTATTGACCTAACTTGGATCCAGTTGGCGACCTGCCTGACACGCTGGGCAACCTACTCCTTAAGCAGGCTATCATCTCTGATTCCCCAAAATCATGACGCCACGTCGGAAGAACTGGTTATCACTTCGCTCGCTTTAGGTGCAATTGGATAAGTACTACCCACTTACGTGGAGTCTACCTCCAAGCGTGAAACCACCTCTGAACAAGGCGGGTTGGAGATCTTGGATATGCTTCGTGAGCCTCATGACAATTTGCCTATATAAAGGGTCCCCTTCCTCATAATAAATATGCACAATTTAGCATTCACAACTCTCACGCTTTTTAACTCTCTTAAAACTCTTCACTAATTTAAGTATTGGAATGCGCATACCAAAAAAGCATAAATGAAGTAAAAATGCAAATATGATAAACTTTGGGCTTTTAATGAGTTGGGTTGGTGGGTGGGAAGCCGGTGGATTTCTTTCCACTTCAAATACAGAAAGATAAGATAGATAACTGGGTGGTCGAAACGGAAACCCTTCTATGTGCATAGACTAGCTAGGGTTCTATTTTCTATAGTCCCCATGGCCCCTCTCAGTCTCAGCTCCCTCTGTAAGTGGGAAGACTAACCTTTCTCTTCGGTTGGCATATTATCTGAACCTGAGGCCTGAACAACAGAAACAAGAGAATAGCGCCTAGATTTGATCATCTAGTTGCTCAGCTTCCTTCAACCAAAAACCCTGCATTGATGAGTTAAGCACACGTGATTGAGGTACTCTAACCAAGATAAAGTTGGTTTCAGCAAAAGCCAAGGCAAGATGGTGATAGAAAGACTTGACTGATTTTAATGGAGATTTGAAGTTATCACCAAGCTTTTTTGATTCTGCAAGGCTTGAGGGAAAATCAGGGAGGATTATCAACATGACATGCGATGATGTTGATGTTTTCTTTCTAATTGTTGGTTAAGCAAGTTGACGATGATTTTTGAAAAATATCATCTCGATACATCCCATCCTCCCCCTCTCTCATGTATTGTGCTTACGGCAAAAGTGAAATAAAAATCTAGAAGGAAATCTAATTGAAGGATACTCGCTATTGCATCACCATGTCGTAAGTCGTAATTAACCATGGCCTAGTGCCATTGTTTGTAGCATTAATCACTAAAATGATTAGTTCTTTGATTTTTTTCTTTGATTAAAGTAAATTATTAAACTAATTATAATCATAGTTGATTAAGGTAGTGTTTGAGAACACTTTTAATAATTATTTCTTTTAAGAAGTACTTTTAAGACATGGGATCATACATTAAGTGATTTTTAAGTACTTATGCGTGTTTGGTAAAAAAGTGGGGAAAAGAAGTACTTCTTTGAAAAAGTGACTTCAAATTGGCTTTTCTTTAAGTACTTATTGAAAAAATACTCCAAAATAATAGGACGAACCAGTCCCTGACAAATTTGTATAATAACTAAAATACCCCCGCGAGGTCATACCTCCCCCTTCTCCACTCATTCGACCCCCATACCCTAACAGCAGCGGCGCACCAGTTGCAGGTCCAACGGCAACGATCGGCGGTGAGAAACTGTGACCGGCGGACCTGCCGTTTGGCCTCTTTCCTCTATGTTT
Organism: Nelumbo nucifera; assembly: GCF_055504915.1. Classification (NCBI taxonomy): domain Eukaryota; kingdom Viridiplantae; phylum Streptophyta; class Magnoliopsida; order Proteales; family Nelumbonaceae; genus Nelumbo; species Nelumbo nucifera. The sequence goes on along the minus strand of NC_142649.1, from coordinate 187,778,494 downwards.
TGAAAAGTTTCTTTCATTTAATCGTTCTTTTTTTGTTTTTCTCTAACGTGAACTCTATTCTTTGTAGATCTACTCTTCGAACAACGACCAGCGACAATAGGTTAATTCTCTATACATAGATCTAATATCGTGAAATCTATTGTTGGTTGCGTGAAGTCTGAAATCCGAAACAGAGCTCGATTTCAGATCTCTGAAACAGAGCTCGTTCTCAGATCTATATATTTTTTATATTCGTGATATGGATTGACTGATATGTAGTGCAAATATTTTGCTTGATCTCAGATCTCTGAAACTTCTTTTGGGGTGCATGGGTTTTCTGATTTCATCAGATGAAATGAACTTGTCAAACCTTTATGGTAAAGGATTTATTTTACCTTGTTTAATGATCAAAATACTGCAATATCTAGACGGTTGGATAGATTTTTGGTGTTACTTGAATGTGAAACCTGTTTCCAGACGTCACACAGAAGTTTAATTAATAAGCTATCTGATCTCAAATCTATCATTTTGAGACCTTGCCTTGTTACAAATAAAAAGTGTATGGATGCTGGATGTGGATTTTATGCCTAGTAAGTGGATATGCGCAGAACTGATTCTCTTGGTCTAGTTTAAGGTTTTAAGGTGAATGAGGCAGGGATGAATGGATGATCAATCATTTTTATACATCTTGATTTATTATTATTATTATTATTATTATTATTATTATTATTATTATTATCATTAATTGAATCCACATGGTAGTCGACGTGGGGGTCCATGTGGACTCTTAGTTGAAAAGTATAGTATAATATGTGAAAAATATTGTATATATGTATTTATGAATTGAGGGTTAAAATTGTCATTTACATAAATATAAGCATTTATGGGAAAAATAGCTTATCAAACATTCACACCCTAACAAGTACTTAAAAACATAATATTTGAAAAAATAGATTACCAAACCGTCTAAAGGATTGTTAATAAGTACTTCTTTTAACAAGTACATAGTCATCAAACAAGGCCAAATTAAGCTAATGACTAATAAGCAAGGATTAAAATATGGTGCATTCAGATATCCATGTACATCACTTCAATGGTATTTTTTTTTTTTAAGATTAAGGCCCTGTTTGGTTCACAAGAATATGGGTCTTGAATCAGTATCCGAATGGGCTATTTAGATTTTAATTGTTTCGTTGGGCGGAATCTGAATCTCATTTTCATTTCTGGTGGAATGATATTTTCCTATTTGAAGGAATGGCCATTCCCACCATCTCCATTGGGAATGAAATCTCATTCTTGTTGATTCTAATTTTATTTCCATTCTTATCTGAACCAATCGAACTATGGGAATAGTCCATTTCGATTCCGACTCTGACTACAAACCAAACGAACCCTAAAACTCTCTTACTTATATGATTAAAAAATAAGAAAATAAAAATAATATAATATAAATCAATATCAATACACACTAAAGCTCACATGAGGGTATTGGATGTATCAATATATTTTAATCCTTGCTAGGAAGATAACACATAAATGACTTGCTCATTGTGGATTTGGACGTATGATCAATGAATCCAGATTTCCTCTATCTGCACTCTACCGCCATGAATTGCAGCCATACATCTTATAATTCAAGATAGCGATAGTGATATATGACTGCAATTCACAGCTGATAGAGTGTGAGTAGAGAGTAGTGTGCAGGAAATCCGAACGTAAGCATTGTGTCAATTCACGTTGTGTCTTGTTATTTGGAACGTAAGCATCTGCTACATACAAGACTAATGGGAGGGTCAAATTGCCATGCGAACAGCCAATAAGGCTCGAAGCCTCTAGCACACGGCTCAACCCATCTCAGCCCGGCCGTATTGCCTTCCCTTGAAATTCATGAACAATAAAAGTCTGAAATCTGAATGTGATCTGAAAGCTCTACACTATTTCTTTGAATTTTCCCTGGTTGAGGTTGAAGTCATGGCGCCATGTGAATCATGTAGGTGTTATACGTTGACGGTTTGAATGGTCCCACCACCCGATAGTAACATCTCATCTGCTTGGGGAGTTTGATGAAGTTCGAAAAGAGGGTTCCATGCATCATCTTCTCTACCTTGATCCTTGAAAAAGGAAAAAGACAGCATGTGTATCGGTCCAATGCTTTGCTTTTCTCTTCTTTTCCCTCCTAACCATGTTTTCACACAAACAACGCATTCGACTGAATGCATGTTTTCCAACTGTTGGGTTGGTACTTTTGGGTTCACATGCTGCTGTTATTTTCTGAGAGGGAAGGTTCTATCCTTGTTGGGACTTGAGAGACGATGTGGCTAATCTATACAACATAATCAATGTACTAGTAGAAAAAACCCTAGATCAGCCATGTTTTAACTTTTATAGTCTATTTCAGCCTATTTGGCAGATTTAGAATTTTCAAATAAAAAGGTCAGCCTGAAAAAATCTGATACAATTCCCAAGGCACAGTTGGACTGAATCCAAATTCTTCAAAAGAATGGATGGATGAATGAAAAAATGAAACCCACAAAGAATTATGGCCTTACATGGGTAATTGGTACCAAATAACATTATAAAATGTGCAAAGAACCTAAAATGTCAATGATATTAAACAAGTTGCCACATGGGCAAAAAGGAAAACTTGTTTCCTTCATTGTAAGAAACGTAAAGTGACATTTTTTCTAGAAATGTCTTTGACAGATCTCAATGTCACGAGTATTGCTTGAAACGATTTGAAAATACTTAAAAAATACGAGTAAAATATAAAAACCTCCCCTGTAAGTTTATTACCAAAAACCTGCAATTACCTCCCTTCCATCTTTGTTCCAGCAATGAACATGAACACTTCAAAGTTATGAAATTACCCTTTAATCTTTCAATATAATTTAAAATGCCACATTTGCCCTTCTAAACTTCATTAGACCTAACATCTTTATAGAGTAAAATTATTTTATTCTCTTAGGGGTATTGTAATAAATTTTCATGTAGATTGATAGATGTAAGTGTAAATAAATACTTTTAAAAAAGAAGGGAGGTTACTGCAGGTTTTCTCAATTCTACAAGTCTACAAGAGAGGCTTTTGTGAAAATGAAATCATAGGCCTTCTAGGTCCATGTGTTTACCAGTACAGATGCGTACTATGTCTCCGTTCTGAGTCAGGCCTTCTTGGTCTATGTGTTTACCACACCATACCATTACACATGGATGGAACTAGAATGGTTATTGTGGGCCTAGGCCAAGTCCAGTCATTTCGTTCAGCCTTAGCGAGTCAAAACGTTGGCCGACTTGAGCAGGCCCATAAAACGCTGGAACCTAGTCTCTTGTTGACTTGTTCCAAGTATTATATCCAGATATGTCAGTGTTTGGACGGTGATGGCGGTGTCCGTGGCCATTTAGTGGGCGATATGTCTAAAATTGTTCAGTCAATTCGTTTCATGTCAACCTCAAGGAAGACTTGGACCAAATGACCCACTCTCAACATTTTTAAATCAGCTCATATTATATTCACATTTTTTGTCGGAGAAAAGGGTCACTGAAACTTTGGAGGAGAAGCTCTGAGGCGCGTTTAAAGACACTGTCTTTAGAACGTTATTTTCCCCCACTCAGTTTCATTGAGTTTGTGGTTGGGTTATAGGCAAACTCGTTCCCAGGATACAACATAGCCTTGGGCGAGAATCTTCAACCAGCAAAATTGAAGAATCTCCGAAGAAACCTTCTATGAGACTGTAACAGATCGGACTGTGTGAGAGAGAGAGAGAGAGAGAGAAAGTGGATTTCGAAAATGTGTGTATTTAAAGTCTAATTCATGCTCCTTAAATAGTTTATGAAGATGTATAAAGAAAAGGTAGGTGCTGGTTTAGAGAAGGCACCTTGAACAGTTAATGACTGTTAACTTTGAATTGTGCCTCTTGATCACACCCGATTGAATCGTGACCATTGATCTTATCAACGGTCAACATCACACCAAAACCAAAGCCGCGCAAGCAAAGTGCGCTTCTAAAGCGCCTCATTGCGCCGCACACGTGCACGCGTTACGCGGTATCAAACCCCCATACTCTCTTCTACTATTTCTAAGGAATGTAAATCAGCTCCTATTAAAATACTGAAAACAAAGCTTATAACTTTCCAATGTGGGACAAGTTCAAAACTAGGTTTTATAAAAGAAAAGCTAATTTTTCAATCAAGTGTGCAGGTACAATTTCTCATGTAATTGACCAATCAAACCATTGGATTTAATCTCTTATGAAATTAAAATCCAACATTTTTTACATCCTTGCTCCTGAGGACTGAAAACTTTTGTCTTGGCTTGATCAGCATTGATCTTCTTTAGTTCTATTGGAATCGGCTCACATAATGCCCATAAACAAAATGTGCTTCTTTTTCTATGAGTTAGGACTTGCTAGAAAGAAAGAAGGCAAGAATGTTGAATTATTTGTAAGAACGGATTTGAATTGAATCGAGTCGAATACCTGGTTTTATACGAGCGGAATTCAAATAGCGTGTGAAAAGTTTGGCTCATGGCCACCCTTATACACTTGATATACAATTAACAATTAATTTAAAGGACATTGACCATCAAAAATTGCAGGTCTAATCTCAATCAATTCATTTATTTTTGAACAACATAATCCTTTTTTGGTTTAAAACAAAAAGAAATTCAAGTGTTACATTAAAAGTCAAGGCCGTGCTCGGAATCATGGTGTTATGTTGTCACATTGACTACAAGATAATTTCACCTTAACATATGAAAACCATATTTGATTGGGTTTCTGGCTGGTTTTAGTGGGAGACTTGGGATCAAAGCCCTCTGCTACTAGGGTTGGAGGGTTATAGGTAAGGCTACAAGCCTACAACTAGGAGAGATCATTACTGCTTGGCCTAGCCCAGAAATTCTGGGTTTGGGCTTAGGTTTTTGTTTTCAAGTTGGGCCCGTGCCTGGGTTGGGCTTGCATCAGGCCTGCCTATCTTTGAATATTTGTATATATATGTATATACATTATAGATTTATAGGTGGGATTCAACCTGAAATCAAATTTGGTTTGGATTGGGTTAGGTTAGGGTTGAGGGACTTTGGTTTAAGTTAGGGTTAAGGTTGATTAGGTTGGGTTGGGTTAGGGTTAAGGCAAATGCCCAAAGGGAGAAATTTCATTTGGGGGATGTATGGTGTGAAATGGTACTAAACATGTTACTTTACCAAACACACTCTTTGTGAAGGCAATGCTGCAGCAGATGTTCTTAGCAAACAAAGGTAAAGAGCAGGATGAGTTGTTTTCTTATTCTTTTCCGTGTGATCTTAGTTGTATAGGCTATGTTTGGTTTGAAGGAGTCGGGAAAGCTATACAAAATTTGTAAAGGTTTCCCAAACTTTTCCTACGTTTTCCTTCAAACCAAACACAGCCATAAGGGCTCTCCCATCAAGTTATAACACATGTCCAAGTTACCATCCTTATCTCCCAAAACTCTTAAAATATTGTGCACTGACCTAGATTGAGGATTGACAGTATACCTTTTTCTTATAATACACACACAAAAGGCAGAATAACTAGAGGGGCCAATTGTACAATTTTTACAAGGGTGTTTTTATTTTTGCATGGGGTATCTTTTTGGCAAGAAAATACAAAAGATTTTTAAATAAAAAATAAATACTTCTTTTCATTTTAGGACATTAAATGGAGGAGTGTTAGAGAATGAGACATTAAGTGGGTTAGACCTTAACATTCTAATGAGAATGACACATGTTATATGATGATAACATGCAATGTTGACAACCAAAAATTTCCCGTAGCCTACACGTTTATGATTCTGGATCCAATGCATTTGGACTCAAACGGATTTTCCCTTTTAATCCACACATTTTAACATTCCTCATTTGCTGCTTATTTATATTATTATTAAAAGTGTAAATGAAAGTATGCACCTTTTGTTTCATTGAAATATCCTAATTTTTGAAGTTAGTTATTCTCTAATTGTAAGGATAAAATGTAATTCAAGCAATCACTTTTTTCATCATTCGAATCTCTCTCATTAAGTCTTATATTTAAGAATTTTATTTCTTAACTAGAATACCTCTATTTTTGAATTTGATCTCTCTATAATTGTGAGGGTACAAAATGTAATTTGAACTACTACATTTCTTCTTATTCAATGCCTACTCATTAAGTCTTATTTTTAGGGTATTAACTCTCACACTTTCTTTGAATCCTATAAAGTAAGTGTGATAAAAGAATAATTGCTTTTATTGATGATAGAAATTATATACAAATTCAAAACCAATACAAAAAATGGAGTTGTTTTCCTATTTGGTGGTGAGTCAACAATTCAACCTTTTGGGGACAAATGTGTAAACCCTTGATAGCTTAACAATGATACTTGAAACTCCACGACCCAATATGACATCCAATCTAATAATCCAAGATTTGGATGATGTATTTACATAATCATATTGGATTTAGATTTCACTCAACCCAACTCGATTAAAATCCAAATCTGATTATATTGTAATATTTATTGGCTTTAATATATAAAATTTATATAATTATACTTAAAATTATAAAAAAATATATTATATTATATATAATAAACTTGGTATGTTATATTTATATTAATTTATTATATATAAAAGTTAAGAAGTAATTAACTTTTATTTTTTGGTATTTTAAAAAAATCAATCCAGAGTTAGGCTAAATCTGCTCCAATTGAGTCTGTTAGGATTCAAATTCGAATATAAGGTCTTCAAAATCGATTGGATTCAGATGCAAGTTTTCAATAATTGAATCTGATTTGGTTTTTGCTGAATCTAAATTGAATCCAGTCCATTTATAACCCTAATCCTTGATGTCATAATTAAATAATAATAAAACATACAAAAATATAAAAAAGTTGTAAAAAACATTCAGAGACATTTCTAATATCATATATTCATCATATTAAACAAAAATAAGTGTGAGAAATAAGAATTTATAGACATAAAAACAAAAAGAAATTATAGAAAATTTTGGAAACATATTGTGATCATTATCATTGTCAAAAGTTGCCATGTACAAAACACATGCACACTTACTAGTATCATAAAAAATATTTAACCAAAATGTCCTTGCACCAATTTATTCAATTTTTTATTTTTTGGTAAAAGATTAAAACAAAAAAAGATCAACATATATTCTATACAAGCCCTATTAAAAGCTAAAATCTTAACATGTATGTGCTTTCTACCAAAAACGCCACAGAATCTTTATATAAAGGATATTTGTGGCTTTTGATGAGCTTGATATCTTGAAATTGGCATTAGAAATGAACATTAAATTTATCCTTGTTAAAAGGAGAATTATGGAGAACCAGCTACAACTTGAGTCAAGTTGTCGCTACCTGATTACAAATTCTAGAAACGAGACCAAAGTTTGACTTGGCTTATTGAGAAGTGAAGCAAATTCATAATTCAAATAATTTAGGAAAAATACAAATTCTAAGAACCACATTACACCTTAAAAACGAGCTAAGCAGTACTACAATGAAAATGGGAAATCAAATCTAGCGAGAAACTATAAATCCAGTACTACACCTTATTTGATACATGTTTTCTTAGAAAACGGTATTGTATATATCTGTGAGGTTTAAGCACTGTTTTCTGAGAAAACGGTGTTGCCAATTAAGATGTTTTCTGGGGAAACAACATCGCCATCTGTTTGGTACTAGTGCAACTTGTATATTATCTAATGCCACATCATCGTCATGTCATGTTACCATTGGAAGCAAGTGCAAGAATCTCAGAAAATGTTGTATCTGACTTTCCTTAGGCCACGCCTTCCCAATTTTGAAGGCATGGTCGTTTTCTTTCAGTGTTTTGGAAAAACGAAACCAAACAGCATCCCATTTTTTATAGAGCGCTTTTTCTGATGTGGCACCGTTTTTTGAGGCAACGGCAACGGCATTGATGCCAAATACCGCCTCAGACTTTCGTTTGTTGAAATCATGAACCACCTAACTTCCTTCGATCAAATAAAATAATCCATGAAAGCAGAGGAGAGGAAAGTATGACTTTGCGATCTACTTCGCTTGAGGGAAAAGAATTGGGTACTAGTGGAGCAGGAGCATCCCAACTCCAACCGGTGCTTGAACGAGAGATGGAGCCAAACAATCAAACCATCATACAAAACTAATCGGGTTTTGTATGCATAATCACCAATTTCGAACTCAAAACATCCGTCCATATTCCAATGGGGCTAGAAATCCCAATCCCATTCCCATTTTACCCCACCTCGTCCTACTTACAAATTGTGTTTTTTTTTTTTTTTTTTATAATATTTTTGAAATCTATCTAGAACTATATTATATCATGTATGTAACTTAGGATAAAATTCTTACTTTCACCCATGTTGGTTCAGTTCTCTCACATGTTAAGAGAAAGGAAATAAATGTTCTGATTTTTGGCCAATAAAGGTATCAACGAAGCCAGATACATCCAATTAAACTCGATTTATAATTCTAAGGTTATGTTTGATTTGAAGGAAAAGGGTAAGAAAAGGAAGGAAAATGTAGGTAAACCTATACAAACCAAATACAGCCTAAGGATTTTCATGGTTTTGTTTTTTTATAAATGCATAGAAGGACAACTCAAATTGTCCTCTCTACTAATTACGTGGCTCTGTCCCTACGCCTAATAAACATAGGCCTTAATTATTTGTTTCCTCTTCCCTCTATCATACGTCAAAGTATATTAGGTTTGGTGAACATTTGTTTGTTTTGGATTTTGAATGCAGAGAATGTTGGTTATCTGAATGTGAATGTTGAGTTTTGAAAGTTGTCAATTGACCATTTTAACCCTAATTATGAGAGTATTTGTTTATCTATCTAATTCAATAACGAATAATTTATTAAATTATCATATAATTATCAATCAATAGTGCCATTGATTAAAATATAGTCTAAAATAATTAATTATTATTAATCATATATTAGTTATCATTATATTATATAGTTAATTAGAAGTCAGGTTAAAACCCCCTATTTCTAGATTTGAAATATGATTAGATTTATGTGCTTTATTCAAATAGTTATACTTTCTTAATTTTTGGTTAACTCTCCTCCAACTCAATCAAATCTGTAAAAATTATATTTACTGGGTGTTAACCAGAGTTTTCATTGCTGATAAGCATTTGAAATCAAACATTTTCAACTTTCTTACAAAAATCAAATTAATCTTAATGTTTTTCCTTGATTCATCGTAAACATATTTCAAATAGTACATGGTAATACAAATATTTTGGCAAGGGGCCAGGGTGGGGTCGGGTTTGGTGTTGAAAAGGCTAAAAGTATTGAAATAATGGTGTCACTTTTATTCAAAAATTGGCAAAAATAAAAATTCTCAAAACTTTAAAAGTTAAGAAAAATAATCTTAATAAAATATTACCATTGCTAAATATTAATTATTTAGTAATTAACTACTTAATAAAATCTTAATAAATTAGTAATTAACTACTTAATCATTAAATAATAATAAATTATTAATAACGTATTAATTAGGTAACAATAGAAAATTAAGAAATAAAATATTGAATAGCTAATATTTTGTGAAAAATATTAATTATATAATAAATAACTAATAAATTAAGGTAATTAAATAATTATTTTATGAGTAATAACCAAATAAATGATCTAATAGTTAATAAAAAATACTAATTAATTGAAAATATTAGTTAATTAGTTTTAGCTATCAATAATAAAATATTGATAAACAATAAATTAATGATTTCATTAAACATGAATTCATGAAATAATAAATAATTATACATTAATTACTAATTATTGAAAGTATTAATTAATTAAAGATATGATCATTGGCTGAGGTCAAAATGGTCACACAAAAATTCAGATAAAAGTGGTAAGGGATGCGTTATGAGGATGCAACCGAACAAAATTAGTTCTAAAAAATTAATATATTAAGGGATAATAGGTCCATTAGGAGCTGTGGGAACGAATCCTTAGTATGTAGATAATGAAATAGTAGCATTCTTAATAATTCCCAAAATTTAAGGAAATAAAAATGTATAAAAATTCTTAAGTAAATAAATAAATATTTATTATCGTTTCAATAAGGCCCATGCCCAAGTGTTTGTGAGCTTGGGCATGCGTCTATTGGGTGGACCCGGTGGTTAGTCTTTGTCTATGAGGTAATTCCATGATGTGATTTTTCATTTGATATAGGAAAAATCTATGATGCGGAAATTACATGGTATCCAAAGAGTTTTGACCGACCAAAACTCATATCATAGTGGAACCCTTTGATATAATCATGTAATATCTAATTATCTTTGATATAATGTAGCAAGGAGCACATAGTAATATAGTATCTTTGGGCTAGGTTTGGTTGTGCAAATTATCTTTGATATAAAGCTCGACATACCGAGCCACTACAAGCAGAAATAAGAGAAAAATGGAGAAAATCCCGTGGCAACTCATTCTTCAGCAGCTTCTTCTCCTTCCTCGCCCTCCTCGTCCCCATCGCCCTCATCAGCAATAAGGTTGTCCACGGCGGGTGGGGTCTCGTCATCATACACACCCCAAGTCTGCGCAATATCAATCAGCTCTAGACAGTGACACAACGCCCTCCTCCAGAAGACGTTGAACCCTGCCTCATAGGAGCTTGAGGCGTACTCATCCGTCTCCTATCGGTAGTCAACCGAGCCCTTGAATTGAGTCACCGTCGCTTCAATGGCCTCTTGCTTCAGCCGCTCCCTCTCAGGCTTCAACTCGGTGATCTGCTGCTTCAGGCTACGAACAACGTTCGTCTGCTCGGCTATCTGGCCCTTCAACTTGGCCACCTCCACTTCCAACGCGGTTGTCCGCTCCCCAGCCACTCAAAGCTCGGCCAGTTGAGCCTTCGGGTTCAAATATTCGGAGTGCTCCCTCTCATACATCCCCCACAAGTCCCGAAGGCGGTCAATCAGAGCAATTGCCGAGCACGCATTCTACAAACAAGAAACAGTTTTAGCATGGAGAAACTTAGTTAAAACAATAGAAACAAGTACGGACTTACCTGACCCGCTGCTCAAATGAGTGAGCATTCCAAGGCATCACTTCCAGTTTCCTCGGCCTCCCAAGTGATGGATGCTGTCATGATTCCGCAGAGAAGCTGCTTGGGCACCTCCACCGTCTCAAGCCCATCCTCGGGACGGACCGTCCACCGCGACATATGGTAGGCCGAGCTACTACCCCCCACCTCCATCCACCAAGAAGGAGGAACGGAAGCCCGATGGACTTCTGGTTCCACCACCACCAAATCTTCATCGTCACCCCGTTGTCGAGCTCTTTTTTGCTGACAGGATGCCCTCTCAGAAGACCTCGGTGGCCGGATCACTTCCGGACGCGGCTGAGACCACACATCCCCCCTTCGCCTCTAGTTTTCCTTCATTCAGTGGATGAGTGAGCATTCCAAGGCATCACTTCCAGTTTCCTCGGCCTCCCAAGTGATGGATGCTGTCATGATTCCGCAAAGAAGCTGCTTGGGCACCTCCACCGTCTCAAGCCCATCCTCGGGACGGACCGTCCACCGCGACATATGGTAGGCCGAGCTACTACCCCCCACCTCCATCCACCAAGAAGGAGGAACGGAAGCCCGATGGACTTCTGGTTCCACCACCACCAAATCTTCATCGTCACCCCATTGTCGAGCCCTTTTTTGCTGACAGGATGCCCTCTCAGAAGACCTCGGTGGCCGGATCACTTCCGGATGCGGCTGAGACCACACATCCCCCCTTCGCCTCTAGTTTTCCTTCATTCAGTGGATGATCTCTTCCTCGCTCGCTGTTTCCACACCTCCACTGCATAATTGTAACAAAGTAAGCATAAGAGCGAAAAAAGGACTCCACAAGTAAACCGAAGCAACAAAACAGACTGACCACCCTACGCATTAGTCCGGCAAGCATCAACATCTCAGAGCACATGTACGCCACCACATCTATCTCACCGGTCATGCTTAGGGCTGACCTCTCCTCCCAAGTAAGCATATGCCACTTGGGCTGCTGCACCTTCGTCCTCGGCTTTTGCAGCACAGCCGGGAAAGGTATGCCCCAAGGATAGTGCACAAAGAAAAACTCCTCATTCCAATGCTTCATAGAGGATGGGGCCCCGACCAACACTCTGATGTTCTTCCTGGCCAAGAAATAATAGTAGCCCTGCTGGTGAAGCTTCAGCTAGAGGAGATAGCTCACCATGCCGGTCAACTCTATGTCATGGACCGTGCAATAAGACATAAGGCCGAACAAAATCTAAAAGAGTTTGGCATCAGTTGCACCGACAACACTCGGTACCATTCAAACACCCTGGCTACCCCTTCGTTCAAAGGAAACCTTAGTCCGACTTCCAAGATGTTCTCGTACACGCACCACTCACCTAGCCAAGCATCCGTTGGCCTCTCCCCGACTTGTGGACACCTCATCCTGAGCTTCTCGAGGATGTCATACATGGCTCGGATTCGAGTCATGTCCTCGGGAGCCAAAATGCAGGGGGGTGGTCCTGAATCAACGACCAACCCACGCTGGAAGCTCTATCTCCACTCTAGAAGGGCCAACCTCAGCTTCCTCGACCTCGACAACCTCAAAGTCCCCGACCTCAGACTCATAGTTAGAGCCACTTGAATTGGAAGAGGAACCTGAAGAAGAAGAAGAGGAACGGGAAGGCGAGGAAGACATCTTACCGAGCTTGAAGTCGCAGAATCAACGAAAGTTGAGCAATGCCAACAACCCCTTGCCGAGCTATCTAAGCAGTTCCTCTCGCAAATGGCGAAGGAGAAATGCCCTTCCACCCCTTCTTATAACCCCTAGAAGTGCGAATTGAATCCAAATCAACGATGGAGATCAAGCGCCACTTTGATGAAGCTCTAGAAGACCAATCGACGTGACTGTCACCGCACGAGCGAAGCCTCGGAACCGAAGCGACGATCTTGACAAGCAACGGTAAAGACATTAATTGCACCAGTCCGCCCTGAAGCGCCGGTCCAACAAACTCTGCGAACTCCTGCGGTCCACCCAAGACCGTCGGTCCAACTAACCCCTCGGGTCTCCTCAAGACGCCCAACGACGACCCCTAACCAAAGGAGCCCATGCTGCACCCCAACTGGGCACTCCACTCTTTGACTTTGAAACTGGGGGAGTTGTGTTCGGATTTCGAAATTTCATGCACAAGTTCCTCAGTTGAAGAACGAAGAGCTCTTCTGCCGCGTAGCACAACCGAGCATCAGAGAGGCCCAGACTTTGAAGCTCAACTTAACTCCTTGGCGCTTGGCCGGAATAAATGATTGCACAATACCTCGGCCGAGCACTCCCTCTCCTCGACTTCGGAACTGGAGGAGTGGTCTTCGGATTTCGAAGCTAGAATTCTTGGAATCATGTAGCAGATGATCGAAGAACTCCTCAGCCATGACCTACATTACGTGGATCCCAAATTTTGGCAAGCACTAAGGAATACTAAGTGGACTAGACGCTCAACCAACTTCAACTTAGAGTTCCTCAGCCGAGAAACAAAGCACCCTACCACGCTATACCTCGGCCGAACACTTCATTCCTCGACTTCAGAACTAGGGGAGCGGTGTTCAGGTCATGGTTGAATTGGCCTTAGGTGACACGTGGCTGCCCAATCATCGCCTGGTCACCCCGGCCACATTGGCATGGCCCGACTTGCTCCATGGCATACACTGACTCCGTGGCCCCAGGTGCGCTACGCTATTACCGTAGCCCCCCATCTAAATAAAAAAATAAAAAATTCAAAAAAGGAGAAATTTTTCTTCACCGCTTTGTTTTAATATATATATATATATATATATATATATATAGATAGATAGATAGATAGATAGATAGATAGATAGATAGATAGATATCTGATACAATATAAGAATAAATTCACTTTTTTTTGATAAAAACGAATAAATTCAGTTGAGTAGATAGTTCATCACATTACGCATCACAAATAAAGTTGTTGTGATTACCCTTTAAGGATACAACGGGTTAATACCTCCAGAAATCACTATTCAATACTAGCATCCATTGTTTTTCAACTACCGTTGACCCGGATGGTCGCACCATTCAGCCTGGGAATCGTCCAGGAAATTGGCTCCATTCTACCCCAAACCTGGTCTTTGGCCAAAACTGTTAAATTGGTCATTGATCCATTGACGCAGGCAGCCAAACCGTCGATTTGTTCAACCCGTTCAACGGTTTTGACCATTTTTATTTTAATTTTCTTTATTATTAGGTCATCTTTTTGAATCGGATGGCTGAACCATCAACCCAGAAACCGATGGCCAAAATTATTCTGACTCTAGGTCGGTTTTTAAAACCTTGGTAGCACTCTCTCTCTCTCTCATTCTCTCTAGCTATTTAAGTTGATTATATTGAATATTGAATACAAAATCAAACTTTTGGATATAGTTTATACCTCTGGTTATTGGGAAAGAAGTACTGATATAAAAAATATTAGGTTCTCTTTTAAAACATTAGTAAATTAGAAAAAAAGAATGTTAATTAGTTTACCCCACCTCATAGATTTTTATTTCACCATGCCAAATTGCTAATACAAATGGGGGGATGGCTTGATGGGTGTATGCTAATTACACCCATCAACCACAATGGGGAAGAATGTATGCTAATTACTAATCTATGGATTCCTCTTTCTATTTCTAGTGCATGTTCCACATAAAACATTGGCAACCCCAAGGAGATTTCTTTGGCCTTACTAAATCTTTGGATTATGATCTTGGATTTCTTTTTTACATATTTCTAGTAACCTTTTATATATTTGAATAGGTCTTGCTTTAGTAGGAATTTTGGCTTCATTAAAACTTTCCTCATAAGGAAGATCAACAATATGCTTTTCCTATGCCAGAAAGCACTTGGTGTTTCTACACATATCTCATTTTCTATTTTAGTTTGAAAATTGTGTATTTCCACTGGGTTTTTTGAATCACTCAGAGTTTTAGAAAGTTGTTCTCCTTTTATTTCTAGTTGTAATTCAAGAATAAGTTTAACCTTGTTTTTTCGGCTTTCTTTAAGCATATTCAATGTTGTTACTTTAGGTTTTTGGAAAAATTCATAGGTGACCTGTATTCTCATATATTGGTTGTAATTCCTAAGGAATCTATTTGACAAGGTAATATTGATAGTAAAAAAGGAGTTCCAAGAATTACATCTTGCTTTAAATCCTTAACTATAAGGAAAGTAATTTTTAGGTAGGTTCCCTTATTGCATATGTGCACAATAGGGATCTTGTATTTGATTCCCAATTTTCTACCATCTACGGATATTGCATATGAGAACACAACATACAAAAGATCTTTATTATTGTAATAAAATACTTACAGAAAGTTCTTCAACTTTGCTTACACTAGTTTCTCAGGACAAAGATTATAAACAGAGGTTTTCGAAGCTCACAACACTCAATGAGAAACTTATACAAGAAAACTCTTAAAGAGAAAACTATACTTCAAGTCTTAAGGCCCAATTTGGAACAATTACAAATACAAACATGTAGAGTGCAAAACCTTATATCTTGTATGTATTTGCATTGTACATATTTGTACTTATACTCCTTCCAAACTAAGCCTAAAGAGAAGTCTTATACTTCAATTTCTACACAATCCTATCACCTCCCCCTCACCCCCCCACTAAACTAGGACTTGAGTCTTATTTATAGACATAATGGACTACAATCTTTTTAGATTCTTTCTTATCTTCAACTTCTATTATTGAGATGCCTTCTTATCTACGATTTGATATTTAGATTTCAATTATCATCATACTCCATTATGGAGTACGAAAGATGTCTTCTTATCCCCTTTTTACTGTTAAGGAGGAGGAATCTCTTTCTTTTTCAACATTATAGTCCTTATTGAGAACCAGCCAACATCATGCTTTCAGAGTCACAATCTTTAGTGGCAGCTTTACTTTTCTCTTTCATTTTCTCGACAAGCTGGAGGGACATTTCTTCTAGTTGGATGTGGTTTAGGTCAAGAAATTTGTTCCAAAGTTATTGCTGATATGATTCGAAAAAAGATTGAAAGATGTCATCTTGTGGGATGGGCTTGAATATTGACGAGAGGTTGAATTTATCCCACCACTTAATCTCCATCTCTCACTCTATTGCAAATGCCATCCAAGAATTATCTAGATGATAGGAGCACCGCAAAATCCAAGGGAGCTTATAGGTCTTGAAGAATTCAAATTGCTCTACATGCTTATAAGCAAATTTAATTCATCATTGACTAAAATTTGTGAATTTATCTAATAATTCCTTTTGGGGGAAAATATCTTCAGAAGCTCCCTAAGAGGACCACCAAACATACACCTAATCGGGGTAAGGTCCTTGGAATTCTTTAGAAAATCTGATAAAGCTTGAGTGACAAAATACCATGTTCTAGATTAAGAATGCTTTATACCAAGCATCTTAGTAATCCCTGTAATTGAATAACCGGGTCTCCTATTAATTTTCCTAAAATTAAATTTAGGTTTGTTAAATTCTCCCAACGTTTCTTTAGTAAGGAATTTAATAATCACTAGCTTTGAATTAGCTACATCTGTCTTTTTTTGGATCTCTGTAATAATTCCAATTGATCTTGTTTGAATAAGAATCTCTTCATACTATTTTTGGTCTTTATTTATACCACATACAATAAAATGGTGCCCTCAAGATATTTAGAGGCGAGGGAATTTATTGCTCCGCCAGGATTTACGAATAATGAAATCATTGAAGCTTCTTATGAGTTTATTCATTTGCTCCCACAAATTCTGCAAGTTCTATATTTTCTGCTTCCTATGACTCTAGGGACATTTCCTAATTAATTGGGTCTTTATATGATTCTAATTACTCCACTCTTAATTTTAGCAATTTTACTTCTTTTTTGAGGTCTTGAACCTCTTGCCTAAGATCTATTAGAGTAGGAGGGCAAGATGTACTCTCTCTAGCTCTTCTCATAATCTGCTCATATGAGATTTTGTTTTCAGCTTTAAGGAGTTCTTTTTTTTTAGATTTTAATCTTCTATCCCTTTCTTGATTTCCTTTAATTGTTTTAAGTAGATGTTTCCTTTTACTCTCCTCATCTGGAATCTCTTCTAGAATGTCTAGAAGTTGTTTTCCTCGATTGAAAGCATATTAATGCTATCTGATCCTTCCTTTGTACTTGTTTGATCTTTACAAGTTGTTCTTTCTCGATTGAATGCATATTAATGCTAATTTGTTAAGATTTTTAGGATTTTTGTTAAAACACTTATTAGCATAATGACCCTTTTTCCCACATTTATAACAAGTAGGTATATTTTTGTTTTCTTGTTATTAGAATTTCCTTTTGTTTATTATATTTCTTAGCACAATATTTTGATTTATACTTTTGCTTTTTATGTAGTGATTTTGGACTAGGATTCTTGGTCCTACTCCAAATTGATAACAGAAGTCTCCTAGTTCTTTTCTAGAACCATCTTTTTTCTCTTTTAATTTGCCCATTAAGGCATAAATCATTATACAAATCTAGTCCTACTTGTTTAATGACTTGTACCAAATATCCAAATGGATAATGAGGATATAATGATCTTCTTCAACCTATGCTTCTTAGGTGGTTTCTAACTCTCTTGGCAAACAAAGGGGGAAGTCTTGAAATAAATTGTTCTTTCCAATAATCTTTCCTTGCATTATCCAATCTATGGACTTTTAATAAGAATACATCCTTATACCATCTAAAATCATATAGTATTTCACACTTTAGGTTTATAAGTTGTTCGCTTATCATCTCTTTCATGCCATTTGAATTTCCTATAAAGCAACCAAGGATGTTCAAAATTAAGGTAGTAACAACATATTGGGTTGGATGACCTTGTGTATCTACCATAACTTCCTTGTCCTCATCTCTTTTGATGGCATTGAGAATGTAATCTCTCTCTCTCTCTCTCTATAATTGAGATAATTATGCCACCACCATTTAAGTTGTCTTGTAAAGGATTCAGTTATTACCATGGCAATTACTCTTTCCTTATTTCCTACTAGTTTACTAGCACTAGCATACATAGACATGTGATGTATAAGCTCATGAATATGATACTCAAATTTTCCATCTAGGTTCCACTCATAAAAGGTATTTCCATCATAACTTACTTGGCTTTTGACCAGCTCCTCAAATAATAAAGTCTACTGGAGTGTGCCTTGGGTAATAAGGCTTCTAGCTCCTATATGAAAGCTTGTTTAGCTCCATTTGAGATTGGGGTTGCCCTCTTGACTGTTTCTGATACCTCACTTAATAAGTTAAGAGAATGCTAGTCAGGAGTCCTAGATAGTTTCTGACTAATGTGCTTCTCTTCCTCTTTCCTTTTGAGAGGAGTGGTAGAAGATTCTCCTTTTCCCCATTTAGAGTAGGGATGGCAATTTTCCCCATTTCCCTGATCCCCATGGGGATTCGCCCTGAATGGAGCAAGGATGGAGATGATTTTTCCCCCATGGGGATGGGGATGGGGAAATTTTCATCCTTGTTAGCGGGAATGGGGCGGGGACGGGGAGATCACTCCCCACCCCGCGGGACCCCGATCCCTGCTTCGTGGGTTCCCCACTTATATATATGTATATATGTATGCATACGTTATATATGTAAATATGTAAACATACATCTATATAATAATATTTTTAAAAATATGTTTGAATATTTTCTAATACAATTGTAAATTTTAGTTATTTTATTTTTATTTTTTAAATAACATAAAAAACAAAAATAAAATGGTTAGCATTATAAAGAATCGCGGGGAATGGGGATCCCTTTGGGGATAGGGATCCCTATGGGGATGGGGATGGGGAGAGGCTCCCCGTCCCGTTGCCATTCCTAATTTAGAGTGACCTTGAAAAGAAATTAATTTTGATATTAATTCTTTGTAGTTTTATGTTCAATTTAGAGTGACCTCGTTGCCATTTCTTTAGTTTTATGTTCAATGGAAATTGTCACATGATTCCCATGGGTTTTTCTTTCTTGATAATGGTAGTTTTCTTATGGGATACTTATAAGGAGTTTAATAGAGTTTTTATTCTATTTGTCTATTTCCCTATAGTTTGTAAAAAAAAAACATTAGTATAGTTGTTCTGTTATACTACTAGAGAACAATGTTCTGGGGTAACCTCTCCGACTTCTTTTATGATTATAAAGTTTTTAATAGGGATAGCTATTAACTTATCTTTGCCTATTTTTATGGCTTCCATTGGAGGATGCACTAATTCTATTATTTCTCAGTAGAGGCGGTCTTCCATTGAAGGATGCACTATTCTCTAGAGAATTTAGTAAAAAACCATTGTTTTCTCTTTAGTTTAGAATTAAAATCTAGTTTAAAAAATGTTTTGTTTATCTGAAATTCCTCCTTAATTTCTAAAATATTTATTTCAAAATTTGCCTCAATTGGTTTATAAGACTTTACTGAGGATACAACTATCTTTGGCGTTGTATGATACATTGATGGTAGAGTACTCTGTACTGGAGTATCATAAGTAGCATAATAATTCCCGGATGTGAAGCTGGCACTGATAAGTCCATAGATCTCCTATAAGGGATTGACCTTGCTTTTACTGGTTCAGAATATGAAGGTCTAGATGAGATAGATGCCCTTTTGAATCTTAGTTTTATTGATCCATCATTTTCACTGATTATAGATTCTAATTCTATGGATTCTATCGATTTAGGTGGCTCTGGATTAGCTATAATCCATCTTTTTGGCAATTGTACACCTTCCTATATAATTGGTTTTGGAATAGTAACATTATTCCTAACATTGGTTTGGAACAGGGTTGTTATTCCCTTTATTCCTGTGATCCTAGTATTATGACATATAATATTCATAGTCTTAAAGTAAACTCTGTATACTAAAGTAACATTCTCGGGTCATAGTTTCATATCAAAACCTTGGGTTTGTAGTCTTAAGGTTAATGTCTCATGAATCCCTTGGTATGTGATTGAGACTGTAAAGCTAGGAAATGCATTAAAATAAATAGGTCCTTGGTGTAGACTTTCTTCTATTATTCCTATTAAGGAATCATTGAACTTGTTATGACTGGTATCTCTAAGACAAGCTAGGGCTGCAGTTTGGAGTCCTAGTCTGATTAGTGGTTTTATGGCTACTTGAACAAGTCCAAAATGAATAAAATTACTATCAACTTTCCTTTTGTATGCCTCTATCATTCTTTTATCTATTAGATGAAAGTCTTTGCATTCATTTCCTAGGGCTATAGTTCTTATATTAAAATTTGTTTTGAGACTAAAAATTCCCTTTTTATATATTTCTAAGGGTGCTACTTTAGGAATTGTCTAGTTTTGGTGTGTTTTCCTATATTAATATAATTTATTTCTTCCATATTTTTCATAGACATAGATTTAGATGGAGAAGAGCTTGAGCTACCTTCTTTAGAGGTACTTTCTCTATTAGATCCATATTTAAACAACTTATTCATTATATTTGTTCTCCACTCCACCAATACACAGTCAATCAATGTCAAACAAATCTTCATACCCTATCACAACTTCAACCTTAGTTCAAGGGTTCTAGACTTGGTCAATAGTTAGGATTCTAGCTTAACAATACTCTATACATGTTTTAAATCTCTGTAAGACAAAGATTATACTTCTAGGTTCAATCTGGCTCTGATACCAAATTAATAGAAGGAAACTAGAACAACTACTGAAGATCTATATAGAACACATAGATTATTGATAGAACTTTGATAGTTATAATGAAAAAAAAAATAAAAGGAGAATTAAACCAGAGATGAGAACACAACATACAAAAGATATTTATTGTTGTAGTAAAATACTTACAGAGAGTTCTTTAGCCTTGCTTACACTAGTTCTTCAGGACAAAGATTACAAAAGGAGATTTTTGAAACTTACAACACTCAACAAAAAACTTATACAAGAAAACTCTTAAAGAGAAAGCTATACTTCAAGTCACTCCCAACACCTTCCCCCCCCCCCCCCCCCCCCCCCCCCCCCCCCCCCCCCCCACTAAACTCACACTTGAGTCTTATTTATGGACAGAATGGGCTATCTTTTGGAAAGACTACAATGTTTTTAGATTCTTTCTTATCTTTGGGTTCTATTATTGAGATGCCTTCTTATCTGTGATCTAATTTTTAGATTTCAATTATCATCAGACTCCATATGGAGTACGAAATATGCCTTCTTATCCTCCTTTTACTGTTAAGGATAGGGGAATCTCTTTGGTAATATATTTTCCACTTGTGATTAAAAAATTAGTAAATTCGAAAAAAAAGAATGCTAGTTTACCCCACCTCATAGATTTTTATTTCACCTTATGTTTGGTAATAGTGACAATAGAGAAATTGATGCCAATTTTGCTAATACAAATTTGGGGGGGGGGGCTGGCTTGTATGTTACTTGTAACCATTGGTGGCTGATGACAGTGGAATGTGGATCGGGTTGTAGTGACAAAACTTAGAGGATAATGGAAGAAGAAGAAGAATCAAAGAGAGTGGGAAAGAGGTGGAGACAGAAGGTTTTGCTCTCTTTCCATTGGAGGGTGGAAGATGGTGGCTCAATGCTCTGTCATGATGTCCGATGGGGTTTGGACTTAAGGTTAGATGAAGAAATGGAAAGGTAGGAAGAGAGAGAGAGAGGTCTTGTTTTGCTGATGGTGATAGTGGTGTTCAAAGGAGGGAGAGGATAAACAATGGTCTTAGGATTTGGTACGATGCACAGGAATGTAAGAAAAGACAATTCAAGTTAAAACATTATTTTTTGTATTTGTTACTATTTTTATAATTTGTTTACAAACTATCTGATTTTATCAATTCATAAAACTTTATTATTATTATTATTATCATTATTATTATTATTATTATTATTATTATTATTATTATTATTATTTATTTATTTTAAAGCCTGAAATACTAGAAAAGATTATAATTGGGAGGACTCCGGATCCGGTGCAATCTTTTCCCCTCTGACTTGAGGACATTCTTAACATCTCAAGAACTTGTCATGGCGCCATCACAAAGCATATTCATTTGTAAAGAATACAAAATACAAATGTGTAACATGGTTTTTAAAAATAAACCGGTGACCGAACCGGTCAGGGGTCCGGTTACTGATTCAAATGGTCCGACTGTTCGACTTGAATGGCTGGCCTATTCTGACAAAAAAATAAAAAATTGGAAAACGGTCAAAACTGTTAGAACGGTTCGAATGGTTAACCGGCCGGTTTAGCGGTTTGCTGACCAAAATCAACAGTTTTGAGGGAAAAAGCGGTTTTCGAGGAAAACGGAACCGATCAGGTGACCGGTTCCTGGTTTTTCCGGTCCAATCCGGTTTTGAAAACAGTGATGTGTACAATGCAAATACATACAAAATAATAGAAAAACAAGGTTTCGCACTCTACATATTTGTATTTGTACTCCTCCCTAACTGAGAGCCTTATCATTTTTTTTTGTTGGGTGCAAAGATTCTATAAGCTTAGAAGATGGAGAACAAGAACAATGTCAATTCTTTGCATTTAGGCTATTCATCATAAGAAAAAGAAACTTCGTATCTAGGGCCATTAAGCACTTATTTTGTTTGGGAAATAAGCCCGAAATAAGTGCTTGTTTTAAAAATGAGGGCTTTTTCTTAGCCTAAATTTCTAGCTTCTTTTTAAGTGCTCATACAATAAGCACTTATTCAAAAATTTTCTCCCATAATTGTCCCCGATAAATTTTTAGAATACCAATTATACCCTTTTATAAAAGCACTTTTACAAACACTTTTATAAAAGTAATTTTATAAAAAGTACTTTTACGAAAGCACTTATATGAAAGTACTTTTATGAAAGCACTTTTACGAAAGCACTGTTAGAAAAGTATTTTTAGAACCACTTTTATAAAAAAGTTCTTTTTACAAAAGCACTTTTATGAAAGTACTTTTATGAAAGCACTTTTATCAAAGTACTTTTATTCATTCACTTTGGATTGGGTATTTTGAAAATTTGAAAGAAAATGAAGGATAAAAGAGCCACAATTGCTTATTTAAGTGCTTGTTGGAGAAAAAGACCACCAAACGCCCAATATGAAATAAATGCTTATTTTTTAAAATAAACACTTGAAAAAGCTGGGTGCCAAATGCAAAGAAATGCTTATTCGAATAATCACTTATTTAATAAGCACTTATTTTTAATTTAAGCACTCCCAAACATTAGGGGTGCTCACGGTTTTGTTAACCAAATCTTGGGCCTTTTTTTGTAACCGAATCAGTACTATCGGTTTTTGGAAAATTGGTAGCCGAAATCGAACCGGAGCCAACTAGTTAACCGATTGATTGATTCGGTTAACCGTTGGTTCGGTTCACCGATTTTTCGATTTTTGTAAATTTTATAATATATTATAATATATATATATATATATATATATATATATATATATAAATATAATAAAAAGCTATAAATATATGTAAAATATTATATTTTAAATAATAAATAATCTATCATATATTATAAATATATATTTATATATAATGCATATTTATTAATTTATATTATATAAAAATATAATATATATATATATATATATATATATATATATATATATATATATATATAATATAGAAACATATGTATACTGGTCGATTTGATTAACTATCGGTTTTCTATATTAGTTAACCCAAATAGAACCGGTACTTTTGGTTTTTTGAAAGCACCGAACCAATCAATTCGATTAACCAATTTTTCAGTTCGATTTTGATCAATTTTTTTGGACGATTCAATTTTTCGATTTTTTTTTCACCCCTACCAAACATGGCTTATGCTATATTGGTAAGAGCCTAAAAGGTGTCGTTGGTCTTCACAAGGTGAATAATTGCATCAAGCTTTGTGCCGAAGCGCATGACCGGATATATAGAAAGCCTAGATTCTGTTAATGTTGTTCACCCTATGCCCCTTCGTGGCGAGTTTGTTTTCATTTATTTGTATGAGATACTTCCCTCTTGTATAGGAATATTATTACCAACAAAAGAAAAAAAAAAACAGAGAAACAGCTGCGCTTGCCCGTTCGACAGCTTTGCCCTGCATCGAGAACGGTTTCGTACTTTTATGGGAAGATATTCTCAATGCAAGGCTACGATGGTTATTTGAAGGGCTTTGCACTGACTGAATCCCATTTCGTCCTGCAGATATTAGATATTGCTCTGATTTAATTCACATGATCACAACCCATTACATGATAACATGACAGATGACACAAGAAATTGATAATTGCACTAAAAAAAAAAAATCTGAGCCATATCTTTTTTAGTTTAATTGTTAGTTTTTTTTGAACGATGATTTTTTAAGCTTTTTTTTTTTGGAACGATGCTAATTGTTAGTCGGTTCAACCGAACATATTTGGAGGACATTTGGTTGGATTTGAATCATTACTTCACCAAAAAAATAAGAAAAGATGACGACGCCTCAACAGTCAACACCAACCAAAGTTTGGAGAAGAAGAAGAAGACGCGTTATCCACATTTGGCCAAGTGGGGTTTTATGGTAAATTTATACCCATAATCATTGAATTTGCGGTCTTCTGGCCTTCTGGGAGCTAAGCTAACATCGTGTCATTGCCATTTGCCAACAGGCCCCACACACCTCCAGATAGGCCCACCCAAGGGATCAAATCCTGTACACGTGGCAGATTTTCAAATCTCAAATCAATCAGTCGGCATTAATTAAGCTACAGGCATCAGATTAACCGCTTGATTGAACATTGATTTCTCCGAGAAGTTCAATATCAATGGATAATGACCGATTCGTACGCGCTTAATGAGGCAATAAATAATTAAATATTTAAAACTGTGAGAGAGGGTGGGGTGGGGTGGGGCCGTGGGGGGGACAATGCTCCCGGATATTCCGGTCACACACCGAGCCCGCAGCTGTCATTCTCGTAAACCATTCGACCATCGGAGGGTAATTTCGGAACATCATCTCGTTGGATTCACCAACTGAGCTCGGTTATTCACCGTTGGATGTCGCATTATAGGAAATCCACGGCTATCAAACAAACTTTGACTGGTGTACCTTCCAAGGGAATGATTGGGTTGGAGCAGATTTTGACCGCAAAGGGCAAAAAGAAGAAAAATCTGAAAGTGAAACACATTATTGTTTTGGATTGTGGGTGGATTTGGAAGGGCTAGAACCTAGAACTTAGTTTTTTTCCTTTTCCTTTTTTTTTTTTTTTAAATTCCTTTTCTCTCCCCTGTTTGTTTCTCTCTGCAAAACAGGGAGGAGAGAGAAAAGGAGAGGCCTCTCTTTGGGGTTGTTTGTTTTGGTCTGTTTTTGTTCTCTGGAGCTGCGCAGAATCAGAAGAGTGGGATAGCAGGAGAAGAAAAAGACAACATAGGGAAGAGAAGCTAGGGTTTTCGTTGGATAGCCATGCATGTTATGCGTCGCCTCAAAAGTATTGCCTCTGGTCGCTCTTCCGTTTCTGATCCTGTAAGTCCCGCTCCTTTTTTTTTTTTTTTTTTTCTTTTTTACGCTTAATGGTTTTATCCTTGGTTTGTGTTTCTTTGTTTCCTTACCTCCGTTTTTCCCCTTTTTGTGATATATCGTTTTATTACTATCCTTCTTTGTTTCTCTGTAAATCGGTGAAGTTTGAAGTAACATTCAATTGATGTCAGACTTTAGGGTTTATATGTTTATGTATTCTTGCTTTAGGGGGTTTTGGGCTTACATTAATTACCTTTCTATCTGCATTTATTGATTATTTTGGAGATATTTGTATGTTTATTTGTTTATGTCTTTTATTTTCTTTTGTTTTGCGATGGACCTTAGAGTGCCGATTCCCTCTCTCTCTCTCTCTGGCTGCTTGATTTATGTTTTTGTTTGTCTGTTTTTGGAATATTAGTTATGTTGGATTTCTCTAGCTCCCTGGATCAGTTGGGGTCTTGGCAGTCTTGCATTTCATTTGATAGCTACAGAGAATTTTCTTTTGCTTTTCTAATATTAACTGGAATGTTGTTTATCAAATGGTGGGTAAACTGAACTCAAAGCCCTAATCTCATGGACATGACTTAGTATGTCGACCTATTGGTTGAATTGAAATGCTCGACGTTGGGACCATGCATATGGGTATTTGCTTGGGAAGCACTTATGACAACTTCGTTTCGGATTTTATGTTGTATATTTGTATTCAATTATTTAATGATGGACCACCATAAGCCAACAACTTGAATTGCACGGGATGGTATTGGGGAACCTTTTTACTTCTAATTTTATTTTCTTATTTTTTAACTTCATTCAGAGACGCAAGTTTATTTTATTTTATTTATAAACAAAATGAAAGAGCATTCAAATTGCATTTGATATAGGCCATTTGGATGCTTTGAAATATATTCCTACACATAGTTGCATCATAGTGTAGATTTTTTTTTTTTAAATTATTATGTAAGCTTAAAAAAAGCTAATCTCCTCAAGCTGCTAAAAAGTAAGCACATAGTTTTGAATGATATATACCTTTTCTCTTATTGAGCAAAAAGGAAGACATTATTTCCTCTCTTTTGAAGCATTTTGATAATGTTTATCACTATTTTCCCTCAGTTTTGATTTTCTATGTGAATTCTTCATCTCTCGTCTGACCTGAAGTCCTATCCCCATTCCAGGTGCATCATAGGAAATAAACTCATCACTTCGATTGAACTACTACTATATCATCTAAAAAGAAGTGCTATTCATAATCTAGAATTAGGTAAAGTTTGCATCGTATAAAGAATACCAACTGAAATTCTAAAATACTTAGTAAATTACATGATACTAGGTGCTTACTGCTTGAGTGACTTA
The DNA here is from genome assembly GCF_055504915.1 of Nelumbo nucifera. Classification (NCBI taxonomy): domain Eukaryota; kingdom Viridiplantae; phylum Streptophyta; class Magnoliopsida; order Proteales; family Nelumbonaceae; genus Nelumbo; species Nelumbo nucifera. Next base: position 187,751,714 of record NC_142649.1, on the reverse strand, counting down.
AATTCAGTGGTTTTGCAATGTGAAATGTGTGCAAGGCCACTTCTCATCTAGTTTGTTTCCTATTGGGAAATTAGCGTGTATCAATGTCAATGCTATATGCTGGAACTAATTGTTTACTACTACTTGCACTCTACACCTTGTGCAAGGGTGGATTTTGTTTTTCTTTTCCCTCTTCATGGGGATACACAACGGGAGGTAGCCCTTCCCGACCCATGCCCCCCAACCCTGGTGACAGTGGGTTTTGATCCCAAGTCTCTGCTACAACCAACCAATGACCTTGCCAACTTAGCCAGTTGGCACCATCGTGCAAGGGTGGATTAGTTGTTCAAACTTTGAATGCTTTTCTGGTTCTTCAAAAAAAATCAGGATTGATATTTGGCCTAAAATTTGGATATTTGCAATGCCGTTCTGATATGAAGGTATACTGTCCTTTTGGTTGTGGAATCAAGTGGTTCAGTTTGGTTCATTGCAATTGGGGGAATGTTGTGATCAGAAAAAGGCAGAGGAAACACTTTTCCTGGTTTTTCTTTTCTATGAATAACTCTTTTCCTCATTTGTATTTTCTTTTTTTTACTCAGTAATTTCATTAGCTACAAGAATAAGAATGGCATTTCTTTTAATTAGGAAGAAATTCCCAAGGTTCTAAGTTATTAGATGTCCCAGGGAGGTACTAAGCAAGAGGCCCAAGCATCTCTCTGCACATTTGTCCATGGTTGTTTTAAAGCTCAACAGGTTTGAGAAGCCTGCTATGTATCAATGTAAATTCATTGGAGATGTTCTGCATCAGACACAGCCAATAGAAAACAAGTTCACTTTAGATATTTTGTGTCAGGCTGTCAGCTAGTGCAGGAATAGCTTAGTTTTATATAGTTCATAATTTGTGAAGTATCCTTTCCCTTAAGTGAAAGAGATCATGCCAAAACTTGAAAAAAAAAAACTCACTGTTTTTAGCTGCCATCTGTATTCTATTTTGTGTTATTTCTACTTAAAGTAGTGCCCATTTATTGCATACCAGCAATAATTGTTTTAGCATCACAGCTTGTAAGATTTCCGATCAATTTTATGGGTGTACCAATTATAAAGCTTGTCAGTAAGGAACTAAGAATGTCTATCTGAGTATCTAAGCCACACATACACTTCCAGAATTGATCAAGCTACACATACACTTCCAATAAAAAAAGGCTTATGGTGTTATGGTTTGGTTGTATATGCCAAACCCCTGAGATTTGGCAATTTCCACTCTTAACTATGAAGCCTTTCTTTGATTTCTTTATATTTAATTCTGATTGGTGAAATACCTGACGAGTCTTCCCAGGATTTGGAATCAAGATGAACCCACACTGACTTGTTGCAGCTAGATCCTTTGAGAAAACTTTGGTGATGCATTTTTACCTATTTAGTTATCTTTTTGTAACAATTTTCTAATGTATTTATGTTAGGGTGGGGATTCTGGATCAAAAAGGGCAAAGGTTGATCAGGAAATGGAACAGAATGCTACCAATGAGACTCATTTAATGGAGAAAACCAGTATAGGCCTAGAACAACATGTGGCTTCTACTTCTATTGAAACTGATGTGAGCACATCCAATATTTCTATTACCTCCAAAACTGAAAAGTCTGGTTATGACCAGCTTCCAAAGGAAATGCATGAAATGAAAATCAGAGATGACAAAACTGAGAACCATGATGATAAGGTAGTCATCATCTGTTCAGAATCCTGTTTCTGTGGATATCATTGAATCAAAATTTTTCCTTTACCAATTCTGTTTTATTTATAAAAAAATTGGTCCTGATTGTATTATTTGATTTTGCAGGATGCAGAGGCAACAATTGTAAATGGTAACGGGACAGAGGCAGGTCAAATTATTGCAACAACAATAGGTGGTCGAAATGGTCAGCCAAAACAGGTAATTCTTTAAACCACACATGTGAACTTGTTTCATTTGTTACAAAGCATGCCTCTTGTCTTCTTCAGTATCATCTTCCATACATCAATTAGTGAGTAGATTTGGGCTTTTCCTTGTCCTACCTCTATCATGTTGCATGATGGTCGATTATCAATGAGGTATGAAATGTTGCTGTAAGCAAATCAATCAGAAGGAGCACAAGGATGAAAAACAGAGGGCTTCAAACTTGCTTGTTTGTGAATTGGCTTAAGCATGGCAAGCACAAGTGATTGAACAGAACTTAAAAGTTTCTCAAAAAGAAATAAGAAATAAAAAGTAAAAAAAATAAAACAAAGGTGAACAGATATAATCCGGGTGTACCTTTGTTCTCAAAAAAATGTGTTAGTTCATGTTCTACTGAAACTTAATAACAGAAACAGTAGGAGAGTGGTAATTTAGCAATTAAGAAAGAAAAATCAATTAGAAAAATAAGTCTAAAAATAGTAATAGGAATTTAATAAGCTGATGTTCAATTAATAAATGAAATATGTACTATGAACAACGTATAGATCTTACCAATCAAAAGAAAGGAAAAAAAAACTAGAGATAGATCCCAATGGAGTCAGCACCACTAGGTTCCTCTAGGAATCAGCATCTAGAGATTCATGAGACAACAGCTTCGTAAGTTAGGAATTAGGACTCAGGACCAAATACATAAATAAAAAAAAATCTTCATCCTTCGTTCAATGGATGGCTTAAATGAACTAGTAGGTGAAGTATTTATTGACAAACAATATAAGTTTTTTATGATCAGAACGCAGGAGGCATAAGCCTATTTAAGAGGAGGAGGCGGATCTCATCATGTTTTTTCTTGTTTCTTTTTTTATGAGAGATGTCTTGTATTAGGAAGAATGAAAATGTATAACACTACTTGAAAAGGCGGGGGGGGGGGGGGGGGTGCAAAACTCTCTATCCCTTCTCTTTCCTTTCCTTTCCTTTCCTTTCCTTTCCTTTCCTTTCCTTTCCTTTCTTTCTGTATGAGGTGTGTGTGCATGAGGCACATGAGGCATACGCCTCTAGCAAGGCTCATGGAAAAGGTGTTTGAGGCATATGCCTCAGAAGCATCAATGCCTCTGGCATACGCCTCAGGGTGTTTTGGGGGCACCTTGCCTGGAGGCATACGCTTTCCACACCTTTTAACATTGATTCAAAATGTCTTGAAGATATGAAGTAAATCTTGGAGTTCCAGCCATTATTCAGCATACATTCAGAATTGAATCAAAGATTTGGACCATTTGGTTGGGAGAATCAAATCCAAATGATATGGGGTCCACTTGAGTTGACGTCAACTTATTGGGCTTTCTAGAATGGACTGAACTTTCTGGGCCTTGGGTTCAATCTAGAATGGACTGACTACTGCTGCAGCTTTTTAGGCCCATGGAATTGGTTGGGTTCATGTGGATTTATAAAAATCAAATTGCTTTCCCATTGTACAGATAAATGAGTGTAACTGAGAGAAAAAGATGGACCTTGCTTTCCTTTTTTAGATGTTGACCTGCATCAACATATTTGGCCTTGTATGCAACCTTCATCATAGTTTGATCTCTGATTGTCCTAATTGGTTAGTTGGGTATAAAATTTGTGCTGTACTTACTTGGGGGCTACTGAAAAATAATTAAACTGTTTTTTATGTAATTGATTACAGACAATCTCATACATGGCAGAGCGTGTGGTTGGCACTGGTTCATTCGGAGTTGTCTTTCAGGTATACAGGTTTGATTTTATTGTGTGTGTAATCAAACTTTTATTTGGTCACATGCTGTATGGATCTTGGTAATGTTGTTAAATTTAGCAATTTATTCATCTCAGGCCAAGTGTGTGGAAACAGGGGAAGCAGTTGCCATCAAGAAAGTGCTCCAGGATAAGAGATACAAGAACAGAGAACTGCAAATTATGCGGTTACTTGACCATCCTAATGTAGTTCAACTAAAGCATTGTTTCTTTTCAACTACTGACAAAGATGAGCTCTACCTTAACCTTGTATTGGAGTATGTCTCCGAGACTGTTTACAGAGTTACGAGGCACTATAGCAGGATGAACCAACAGATGCCTCTGATCTATGTGAAACTTTATACTTATCAGGTGAGCTGTGTGTGTGTGTGTGTGCGTGTGCACTGCTGTCTGGTACATTTGGGTCTTACTCTCTTACCATATTTATATTGATCTTTCAAAGTTCTTTCTTCATTTCCTAAACCCTTTTTTATCTAATCATGTTATAGATTTGTCGTGCACTTAACTACATACATGGCGTCGTTGGTGTGTGCCATCGTGACATTAAACCTCAGAATCTGTTGGTAAGAAATTCTTCCATGCTATGTCTTTGGGGTTTATGAATGTGATTGTTATGTTTAGCACTTCTGATAAATTGTTTAAGTGTGGATCTGGATTAGGCACCATTTTAGATCTGTCATTGAACAATTCTGAGTTTGGAAATTGTCATGCCTACCAAATTTTACATGACTAGAAATTACTCAATGATCATGGTCAACCTCAGCAGGCATTTGACTTGCTGCTTTAAAGGAGTATATGTTAACTGGATATCATAAACCTGAAGGTGGTTGACATTACATTCTGTTGCTTGGAACATTATGATCAGATGCTATTAAAATGTTTATCCATCTGAAAAAAACCTTCATACTGTTTAAAAAATATTAATCTTTTTCCATCTCAAGAAGTGGGTATGGTTGTTGTAAAGCTAAGAAGTTTTTATGCTTAAGTGGACACAAATTTGTCCGATAGGTTTCAGTTAGCCATCACTTAATATCTAGAAACTTGGAGATATAGTTCTAAAAGGAGATTTTATTTCCTTGATAGCAAGCTTGACAATTTTTTGCTGCATTTTAAAATAGAGCTTTTGTTCTTCATGGCATTATGCTTATTTTCATATTAATTAGTTGAGTACTTTGTGAAATAAGAAAGGGTAAAATACAGAGAACTACCTTGTACTTTAGGAGTAGTGACATTTAGGTCCCCAAACTTTCATTTTTGACATAGAGTTACCCTGTACTTTAAGGGCCTGTTTGTTTGCTCTGACATCTGACATCTGAAAGTGCAATAATTACATTAAGAGGTATATTGGTATTGGTGAACTTTTCTTTCCTCTGAACTATGAATGAAGAGAATGATGTTCTGATTTTTGAATTCTGAATTCTGAAAATTGTCAAATATCCCTTTTAACCCCATATATGAGAATTTTTATTTGTGTTTTGGGGGTATCATTGGAAAACAAAAATTTGTAAGATTTCTATTTAAGAGATAAAAGATAAGAGGAAATGAACACCCATTTTCCTCCTAAAGTTGTAAGATTCCTCTTAAGAGATAAGAGTTAAGAGGAAATGAACAGGCCCTAAGATTCTAACACTCTGCTAATGCCATTGGCATTCTGTCAGTTTTGAACTTTTATGAGCTACCCTGTACCTTTTTCAACTCTCCTTTGTTTCTCTCTTAAACAAATGAAATGTAGAAAAGAAATAGTTTGGAAAGTTCAAAGCTTGGGTTATGGAGAATGGAGATGCAATAAGGGAGAGTAAAATGATCTCATTAAAGTTCAAAACTGATAGAATGCTAATGGCAGCAGCAGTGTGTTGGAATCTGAAAGTACAAGGTAGCATGTTCATGAATATATTAAGGTGTTGATGCTATTTCTAAGAATTGAAAATTCCCAATTTACTGTCAGTTATTATTATTATTATTATTATTACATGCACACATGCATATGTTTATTGTAGGTCTTACTGGGGGAACTCCATGAACATTAGAGATTTCACTGAATTTAGTATGATGTAAGTACTGAAGTATAATGCTAGCGCACTGCATTGGATGCTTGCACCCATATCCATATCCTGGATTTTGATACATAATGGTCCTTTTTTTTGTTCTTGGTATCAATGTGCATGTCTTATGCATCCACCTTAGCTGATGTAAGACAAGATTAAGAGACCCATTTTCTTGAATCTATCTACTGCCACTTGAATTTGGGATTAATGGATTTGTAAAATCATATTTTCTTTTTTACAAAAAAAGGCTGGTATTTTCAAGTGCTTTTGAAATATTTTGTTATTCTTGGATGCAATTATTATTCCAAAATGAAATATGATTCTACCAAGTCAATTACTGAGGAATTAAATAGAACTTCATATGTTTATTTTAAGTTCTAAATCATCTCAATTATTGGGGTTTCCATCAAGAGAAACACACCCAAGGGTTAAAACAGCCAAATTGGCTGGATATGTAATTATGGGTGAGAGCACTATAAACCATTTTGAAATAGTGATGTCAGTCTATTGTGTTTGTAACATAATTGAAACTATTATTTGGTACTTGTGCTGTTTTTGACCTTGGGAAAGTTAAGTTGAAAATTTGATGCATGTTGCAGGTTAATCCTCACACTCATCAGCTAAAGATTTGTGATTTTGGAAGTGCGAAAATGTTGGTGAGTCTTTATTTTCCTGGCATTGGATTTTTTTTTTCATTCCAAGATAATTTTTATTTGTTTAATTTCAGGTGCCAGGAGAACCAAATATATCATACATTTGTTCACGATATTATAGGGCTCCAGAATTGATATTTGGAGCTACCGAATACACCACAGCAATTGATATGTGGTCTGCTGGTTGTGTCATGGCTGAGCTTCTCCTAGGACAGGTGGGTGTGCTTTTGTAAGTTATTCCCAGTAATGGTTTTTGTTGAAATTGAGTCATCAAGTGCAATTTTCCTTTGACTTAGCATTTTGGTCTTTCTTTATTAGAAGTAGTTGCTGATAATATTGTCTTTATGTTATTGTTTGGCACAAATTGCTTTGCAGCATGTGGAACATTTTAAGTTAACCCATGCTTCTCTCTTCACAATTGTCTGGAATTAGTTTAGTTGATCTGCATGGGATAAAGCTGTTGAAGCATTGTACATGGCTTCAAGTAATAATTGAGCATTGGTAACATGATTTATGATCCTACTTTAAAATTTCCTTTATAGTCCAAGAGTGGAGCTTGTTCATCTGTGACAAGGTTTAAAATTTCGATACGATACGCCCGATACGGGGTGTATTGTATTGTATCTTTCGAAAACAGATACGGGATACACATGGAAATCGGACGTCTAGTCTTTTTTTTCCATGTGTATCGGACCGTAGCGGGGCGTATTGAGGGTGTATCGGTAGCGTATTGACAAAAAAGATATGGCCAAAAACTGAAAAAAATAAAGGGAAAAAACAAGCTTCTTTTCCCTAAAATAAGCCTTCTTTCACCCCCAAATGACTCTAAAACTCCAAACCTCATTCCTAGAGTGCTAGGTTTGCAAAAATTTGCAAGAAACAAGTGTGAAACGTTAATTTTTTTTGAAAAATTTTCAAATTAAAAAAAATATGGCAAAAATAGGGAAGTTTTTTCAATTTTTTATAATATCTTGTGATTTCATTTTTTTTCTTGAATGTTTAAATTTATGTTGATCTACATTTCTTACATTCAAAATCATAATTTTTTGTGTTATTAATAAATTTATGGAAATTTCATGAAGATATTTGGGGAAAATATAAATTAATAAAAATTTTAAAATGTAATTTTTCATATCCATAGAGCAATTGAATTTCTTCTTTAGTATTTTTTTTATTTCTTTATATTTTAGAATAAAAAAATAAATAATAATTATTTATATTTTATTATTTTATCACAACAATTGAATATATTATAATTCTATGGATGATCTATCATATACACAAATCAATTGAATTTATTATTTTTATATTTTTAGAATTAACAAATAAATACATAATTAATTATATTTTATCATTTGATCACAATGATTGAATATATTATAATTCTATGGATGATCTATCGTATCTACAAAGCAATTGGAATTTCTTCTTTAAAAACTATTTTTTGAATATATTATATAATGTTTATTTATTTTTTATATTTTTGGAAATAAATAATAAATAATTATTATTTTTATTTTCACTTAGAAGTGACAATGCATGTTTTATGGTTGGATAGGAGAGTTGGGTTTTTCCCATCCCATAAAACATTAAAACTTAAGAATTATAATTTATAAATTATAGTTAAGCATATGATTTTTAATGAAGTTATAATTAACTATAATATATTTCTTCATAAACCATTAAAATATATTAATTTAATGTATATACACCTCATTGAGGTCTTATATTTAGTGTTATTGATGTATTTTTATGATTTATTAAAGTATTTATGGTGTTTCCAAGCGTATTTATGCGTATCTTAGTTTTTCTCCGATAAGCATGCGTATCCAACGTGTATCTCGTTACGTCTCTTAAAATTGCCTTTCCGATACACTTGGCGTTTCCGATACTTTGAACCTTGATCTGAGATGCATATTAGGATTTCTCTTGGAAGAAATTGTATTTTTTATTGTTTGGGTTTGCTATGATTTCCCTATTTCATGTTTATTAATGAAACAAGCAAAAATATGCAATAGATCAGACATCCTAGAGGTTGAGATGATCTATCTCAGAAGAAATACGTTAATGGGAGCACCTATCCCCCAAAATAAATTCTCTATACCCCTTGTTTTGCCACGTGCCAACCCATCTGCCAGCCAATTTGCAGACTTATAGACCCAATGTACTGTATCACTCTTTTCCTTTTAAGTTTTATTTTCTCAGCAAGTGTTTCTATTGCCAAGGACATCTTTCTTACATCACTCAAAAGTAGATCTCTGCAGTCTTGTTATAACTTGCCCTGATAATAATAAGCACATTTATGGTCCTCCAAGCATTTTTGTGGATCATTTTTTCCGCTATGAAGATCTCATATGACTGCTGATCATATTTAGTACAATGTTTTCAGCCATTATTTCCTGGAGAAAGTGGTGTTGATCAGCTGGTGGAAATCATTAAGGTGTGGTACTATTTGGTTTATTTTTATGCTTGTTTACTTGTTACAAATGTAGGTCTCATGAATGAATTTGTTACACACCAGGTTCTGGGGACGCCTACAAGAGAGGAGATTAAGTGCATGAATCCAACTTATACAGAGTTCAAGTTCCCTCAAATCAAAGTTCACCCATGGCATAAGGTCTGTTAACAATTCAGTCAGATTGGAATTGATAGAAATTAACCCATAGTTAGTGGCAGTTGTTAAATTGTTTTCAGTGGGTTTTTCCATACATCTTGACCTTTGGAAGAAAACTAAGTCAAGTGGGGTGTGTGTTATTTGATATCTGGAAATTGTTATCTTGATCCATTTCCAGTTGGAAACTCCACTAACTCTTAAATCTTGCAGGTTTTTAACAAGCGATTGCCTCCTGAAGCAGTAGATCTTGTGTCAAGGCTGCTCCAATACTCACCAAATTTGCGTTACACTGCTGTAAGAATTTTAAATACCTTAAATGAATTCATAATTTGTCTCGATATTGTTGTTTGATGGACCAGATCTCTTTCTTTTGTCTCATAGTACTGCAACAAATTCTTTTCTAAGTTGCTGGTTTCTTCACTAACTTCAGCTACAAAGTTAATTCTTAGGGCTGTCAACCAAGGTTTTCAACCTGTCATCAACCCAGCTGGTCAGACTAGTGAACCCGTCACCAGCTGAGAATTTGGGTCCTTTTAATTCCTGACCTGCTTACTTGCCAAAAACTGGAGTGATTTTAGTAATTGCATTAAACCCCAAGTGAAAATTTTTAGAGGTTTGAGAATGTTATAAATTTGTAAAACTGTGGATTAATTGGTGAAGTTTCAAAGTCCTAACCTCTTTGAAAGAAGTTCAAGCAGTGTTCTAGGAATGAGATCCAAGGACATGGGACGCACATTATTAGTTTATTACCATTAAAAAATGGGAGATCCTATGATATTTGTAACTTTTTTTGGTGAATAATTTGCTCGGTACACTGTATCTATACCAGAAGGTGAAACTATGATGTATGCTTGAACCTTTGTGTTCTTTGATGTCTGTAGGATAATCGAGTGTTAAGTGTGTTGAGAACCTGTTGGTGTCGAAATCCATGTGTGTCCAATTCATTTACGTTGTAGAGACTGTATGCGGCTGGCAGAATTCATCAAGCTGAACTTTATATTCCATGGACGATTAGAATAGACAAAATGAAACACGATGAAGTTGTCAGAAGCTAAACTTTATATTCTATAAAGGATTAGAATAAACAAAATGAAACTTGTGTTCTTCTGTCGTATAAATCTTCAAGTCAATAGCCAATGACAGACACAATGAAGTTGTCACAAGTTGTAACTCTTTCCATATACTCATCAGTCATTTACTAAAGCTACTGAAAAAAGACCAATAGGGTGGCCAAGAAAAGAAGATATTGTTTGGAAGCTTCCATCAGTTTTCATGAATCATCAACTTATAGTTTTGTTTTTGCCCTGGGCTCCTGCAGTTGGAGGCATGCGCACACCCCTTCTTTGATGAGTTGAGGGACCCTAATGCACGTTTGCCTAATGGACGGCCCCTTCCACCATTGTTCAATTTCACAGCTCAAGGTAAAGTAGAATACTCTTTCCTTGCTCTTCTTGACAGTTGACAATTGACATTATTCCACTTTGGCTGATCTTTTCTTGTATGGGTAACCTTTCACAGAGCTAGCAGGTGCATCTCCTGAACTGCTTCAGCGTCTCATCCCTGAGCACGTGAAGAAGTAAATTTGTCAGGCATTGTGGTTTTGGCGGTAGTTGTTAATATATAGGGGCTCTGATGCAGCAGCGTAGCCTATATTGGGCTACCAGCTTGCCCTGTCAAGCCTAGAGCTCACCATCCACTTGGTGCTTAGAGGTCAAGATGGCAAAGCAAGGCCAGATAACAAAGAGGAGGGTTTATACTATATAGGCGATGGAAGGTGACCAATTTGGTATGGGAGGATGATGGTTAAACACTAGGCGGTGACGGAGGAAAGGCTTTGTGCAGCATTGCCATTATGAGGCGCACCGAATGCAGTTTTGGAAGATCGCAAGCAGCAGGCATTATATCTATGACAATGTAATACTTTTGATGTTATATATATATAACCAACTATTACAGATCAGTAGTAGCCATCAGGCATTTTAGTTTGCTCTTTTGTGATAAAATTGACTTCCCACCAACTGTAGTTATACTGTAGTGAACTAGTGATCTATGATCTGAGGATTTGTAGACATTTATGTCGTTCCCAAGAAGTAAGACCTTTTTGATGAACCTGGTTTGTGTTTGTGATAAAATTCCGCAGTTGAAGCTAGCCTTTAAAATTTAAATACATGGGCCTGAGATGGATTTAAGTAATAATCGGGCCAGAAGTCAAGAGTATCGGCTACTCATTAGGTAGTCTAAAATTAAACTGGCTCGTGTTGAGCATTTGTTGAATTTTGAAGGGTCCAGGCCGATGGCCTAAGTACCCCTAGGCCCTAGTAGATCAGTAAATGGTAACAAGCTGTTTTGTTGGGTTTGATCTGATATAGGTGATGTTTGGCATCGATGATGATTAAAGAAATTGGTGATTTTTGAAAAATCATAAAAAATTATTGTTTAGTATCATTTATGCTAAGTAAGGGCTGATTATTTTTGGTATTGAGAAACCAGCGTCGAGTCTATTTGGTATTGATTTTTAAGGGCTGATTATTTTTGTATTAGAGTTATTATTCAATGTCATGTCATCCTCAAAAAATCATAATCAGTTAGAAATCAGAAAATCACCAAAACAAGGCAATCCTTAAAAAGGGCTGATTTCAATAATCGATTTTGATTGATTTTCTGAAAATCATCAAAATTGACTAACCAAACAGAAATTTCAACGTCGATTCTTCTAACACTGATGTGGGCCATGTGGCTCTAACTGTTCATTTTGTGCTAATTTATGGGATGAATACTTACCATTTTTTGCTGATTTTTGGGATGAATACAAACCCTACACAAACCAATATATTTATGGATACTTTTTTGTGCTGATTTTGCTGATAATACAAACCAATTTTGGGATGAATGTTGTTGATAACAGGGTATACACAGCTGAGTTTATAGGATTAGTAGGGGTAAGTTCATTTAAAAGTGGACAAATGAAATTGATGAGCACCATGGTGTTGTACTATTATTATCACCACAAAATAAGAAAGGTTGTTGGAATGGGTTAAAAGGATTTAACTATTATTATGAATAATTGCTATTTTGTCTTCTCTTTGTAAACACATACTAGGCCTACAACTTATATGGTGTTGTTTATGTATAATTGCCATACTAAAAAAAATCTTTTCCATTGGATGGCTTGGTAACCGAATTTGATCAGGGAACTCAATCATATGGGGTTGTCTAGAATCACAGAAATTCATGTTATAACTGAAGATTTCAGATTTGAAATCTCTCTTTGTATGTATGCAACACTCAAGATTTCAGATTTGGGATCTCTTCTCTCTCTCTCAAGATTTCAGTCTTGAAATCTATTTACAGTCCACAAATCTATCTATCTATCTATATATATATATACATGCACACACAGTCCACAAAACCTTATTTCTCTCTTATTCAAGATTTCAGTTTTGAAATCTATCTCTCTCCTAATGAAATGTCAACTTGCATGGATGATGATGGACAAGTTTCTTGTTAGACAGATTAGGTATATGGATGATGTTTGACAGGTTTTCTTGTTGGAACAAATGTTGGATAGGATTTCTCAATGAAATGGAGGACAGGTTTTCTTATTCCATTCTAATGTGAATGGGGTTGAAGGAGTTTCAGGATACATATGACTAGTTGTTTCTTTTGAATATGGATGATGTTTGACATGTTTTCTTGTTGGACAGGTTTTCCTAAGCCTTTTGGATATGGGTTGATAAGATCTTTAGCATGTTTTAATGCCCATTGTTATCTTAACTACAGGTTTTAATGGCCACATACTATGTTGTCATCAAAGGTCATTGCCCTGGGGTATACTTGACATAGGCAGATGTACGAAGAAGCCGTACATCAATTTCACATGTACTATAGTAGAAATTCCACACCGTATTGTCACGGGGGTAGTTCTACAGCGGAAGAAACCCATGCGGCGTCCTGGCCAAGGCAGGCCAAGACAAGCCTTTGTGCGCTTAGAGGCTAGGAGTTGCCCGATGGGATGGCTCCACCAACGTCAGTAGCACTGGATCATGACCTCAAGTCCAATGGCCGGGGCACTCTCCTGGCTCAGACCGGTCCATGGGAGGCGCCGCTTACGTGCTAAAGGGGGACAACCATAATGGAAGGCGACCATGCACCGATGAGGTGACTTGGCACCGATGTGAAGGGTCTCCTGTATGCCGATGATGACAGGCACCTGTGTGCCATGATGATAGGCAACCGCTTGGGCCGGTACACACCCGTGCGCAAGGGGCAACGGGATAGCTCAATCAGCTTGGGCAAGGGACTGGCGAGGTGAAGGGACATGCTTGAACCAGGCCCACATGCCAAGCTTCCCTTGAGTATCGGTAGTGCAGTGCCGGTCCAACACTGTCCCCATGAGCAAGTGTGCGCCCATGAGGAACCCTGATAGCCATGCTAGCCGTTAACCAGGGCCGCCCCGCAAGGAGATGAAGGTCTAGGAGTGCCAAGATTAGGCACCCAAGGAGGTCGACCACCCCTCCTCAAAGAGTACGTTAAGCTTTTGGTGGTCTGCCTGAAGATGACATCAGTTCTCCCAAAAATCTTACAGGCGAAAATGACGGGCATGTCCCTAACGTAAGCCTACCAAGCATAGGCAAGGCTAAGCTTGCTTTGAACTGTAACAGTATGGCACACATCAGCTTAAACTCCAAGAGGAATGTTCTTTCACGCAAGAAAATGATGCGAACAAGGAATCTTCGAGAGAACAAATTCGGATGGAATGGTTGATCATTAGTTGCCTCGTGGTCAGCCTACTAGCCATGATTATATTATACTGTATGAAATGAAGAGAAGATTTTTTAACCCATTTCCCAAGAACTGTCGTTTTGTCAAATTTGATTGCCACGTGGAAAAACACACGTCCATGTCAGCAAACATAGCATATTATCGCATGTGTTGGTGTGAACAATGTCAAGCAATTGAAAATATCACATTGCAAAACTGATCGATTTTCTCAGTAAACAAACGCAGGAAAATGAATCTCACTATTGGGTGTTCTGACCTGCAAAATGCAAATGACTAAACACAACCCAAGCTGTAATAGATGAGTTAAGAATTGCCACCCCCACCATTTTAGATGAAGTTGTATATGTCCAAATCCCTCCCCACCCCCAAATAAAACTTGCACCATTCTCCCCTCTCACTACATGACAGGGCTGTCTTTTTCTGTTGCCTTCAACACATTTGTTTTGCAACCAGCACTTTTATTTAGATATGTGACCATAACTGCATTGAGTAATTATTTTATCTCTAAAACGAGGAGAACTAGGAACTGGTGGATCATAAGCCACTTGGCTGAACTTTTAACTGTATATTATGTTACTTCTGGACCAATTTTATCCAGGTCAGACAGGTTTCAGTCTGCATTGTATCTCTCCTTAGGTTGGTACATCAAAGAGAGAGAGCACTTAATTTTGTACAAAATTAGAATGCTGAATAACAAATGAAAAAGGAGAATGGTGTTTCAAATAATGAATTACTTCAACCACTAGAGACTGGCCACTCAAACTCCAATTTAGCAGGAATTAACTTGAATATATTTTCATAACCATGGCATGACTACCAAAATAGCTTGAAGATCACTGGTGGAAGGGGTAACCATTTGACAATTCTACCAATAATCCCTGCAAGAACATCTGCCCTCACTAAAGTGATGAAAGCAGTTTGAATCTCTCAAGATAATATGCCGTTGAAAGACTCTTGATATGAACTTTATAGCAGTGTGACAGTCCCCACAGACACGGAGGTTCTTGAAAATCCGAATAGGTGCTCCACGAGGCACACTGAGAAGCCCAAAAGCAACAGCCAACTTCTCACTGTGGTAGGTGAGGCCAAGCTCCTTACCCTCCTCATCCATGTCATGGAGTGCAAAGTTCATGTCTGGCACATATCCAGCTTCCTTAATTAAGCTCATGATCTCATCAACCTTGGAGTATATCTCTGACATCCTTGAATGGCTCCTATCTTCAGCTGTAAAGGTATGCACTTTGCTGTTGATCTCCATCCAACTACATCCTGGCTCTTTACAAATTCCTCTTGACTTCATCAGTTTCCGTATGCTCGCAGCATCATCCCATCTACCAGCTGCAGAAAACATATTACATAGAAGCACATAAGGCACAGCATTTGCAGGTTCCAATTCAAAAAGGTTCATTGCTGCCCTCTCGCCCAGTTCCAAGTTTCCATGGATTCTACATGCTGCCAGCATTGCCTTCCATACTGTTGCATCAGGTCTGATGGTCATTTTTTCAAGAATCTCCTTTGCTTTGGCAATTTTTCCAGATCTTCCAAGAAGGTCAATCATACAGGCATAGTGTTCGGGTCCTGGTGTTATGCCATGAACATCACCCATGGATTCAAAGTAACGGCAACCATCCTCCACAAGGCCTGCATGGCTGCAGGCAAATAGCAAGCCAATGAAAGTAACATAATCAGGTCTTATTCCATTTAGGATCATCTGGTCATAGAGCTTTAAAGAGTGTTCACCCCTACCATTCTGTGCATGGCCAACAATCAAAGCCGTCCAAGAAACCACATCCCGCATCAGCATCGAATCAAAGACTTGATGAGCATCCTCTATGCACCCACATTTTGCATACATGGTAACAAGTGAATTATCTACTGACAAAGAAGACTTGAGGCCACATCTAATAAAGTTTGCGTGAACTTGCCGTCCAAACTCCAAAATTGTTAGTTCAGCACAGGCACTTAAAATACTGGCAATGACAAATTGATCTGGATCAATGCCCACAATTCTCATGTTACAGAACAGCTTGAGTGCATTTTCATAGAAGCCATGGTGTGCATAGCCAGTGATGAGTGAAGTCCATGAGACAACATCTTGTTCAGGCATTCTGTGGAACACACTGAAAGCGCAATTTAAGTTACCTTGCTTTGCATACACATCAATGAGAGCATTGCTCACATGTTTGTAAGCCTCAAAACCAGTTTTTACAATCAAACAATGAACGCACTTGGCATGTTCTACATCCATAACGGAAGCAAGTGAGTTCAGTACAGATGGATACGTGAAATCATCAATCTTCATATTTCTCATGTGCATTTTCTTAAACAAGGATATAGCTTCTCTTTCAAACCCCTGCCTCACACACCCAACAATCAAAGAATTCCAAGAAACAATATCTTCGACCTCCATACTTTCCAACACTCTCCTTGCACTATTCAAGTCTCCACATTTTGCATACATGTCAAGCAATGCACTTTCAACAAATACGTTGACCCCAAAACCAGTCCGAATTATGCAACCATGCACCTGCATTCCAAACCAACGTTCCAAAAGTGCTGCACAAGCGGTCAATACACTCGGAAAGGTAAACTGGTTTGACCTAACACCTTCTGCTCTCATGTCTCGAAAACACTGCATTGCTCTAAGCTCATAGTTGTTTTGTGAGTACCCAGTAACCATAGCAGTCCACAAAACATGGTTTTTTTTATCAGGCATCATGTTGAATAGATACTCTGCATCCAAAATTTGCTGACACTTGGCATACATGTCGACAAGCCCTGTGACAACAAAAATGTCTAAATCAAATCGAGTCTTTATCGCATGGGCATGAATCTGTTCCCCTCTTCGAAGCATAAAAGAGACTGAACATGCACGAAGGACGCTGCCCAGCGTATACTGATTCGGCTGCAGCCCATCTGACCGCATTTGGCAAAATAATTCAAGCGCTCCCAGCCCATCCCCCTGACGAGCATGACCAGAAATGAGGGCGGACCAAGTGATTGAAGTCTGGGTTGGAGTTTGATCGAAGAGCTGTCGCGCCTCGGTTAGTCGACCCAATCTGGCATACGCGGAGATCATGGTGTTCCAAGAGAAATCATCCCGACATGGCATTTGGTCAAACAATTGGCGAGCTTCATCAACCCGCCCCGATTTAGACAAATCATCCAAAAGTCGATTTGAAACAAAAATGGAGGGAAAGGAAGCAGCAGTAGAGTGGAGAGGGAATTGAGTTTGTTGGACTGAATCTAGGTGGATGCGTTGGAGACATGATTTGAGAGGAGAGCACAACGGTCGACAACGCAATCTGTTCATAACCCCCTTTCCCGCCTTTTCTGTTCCTAGCGCTGAGGGAGTAGAGTTCCAACTTCCAACTGCCAAGCTAAGTGAGCCCATTAAAATTGGACACACGCACAATTGTTGACCGTCTGATCTCAACTGCCTTTGAAAATCGTAATCCTC
Organism: Nelumbo nucifera; assembly: GCF_055504915.1. Lineage (NCBI taxonomy): Eukaryota > Viridiplantae > Streptophyta > Magnoliopsida > Proteales > Nelumbonaceae > Nelumbo > Nelumbo nucifera. The sequence continues at coordinate 187,734,483 of NC_142649.1, read as the reverse complement.
ATCCTACTCGTCATCTTTATCATATAATTTTGTGTTCATCAATCATATAATGCCGATCCGATGCTTGGTCTGGCTTCACGTCAACGCGACAATCATATAATTTTCTTAGTTTTCATAGTTTATAAAAATTTAAAAATGATACATAAACATAAATTAAATCTAAAATAAAAATACACTATATAGTAAATAGACATGTATGTATACACAAAATATGGTTACGTGATGAACCATTCGACCCAAACGGATGAACCACTGACCGCCACCGAGAGGAAAAAACGGGTCAACCTCCGCCTCAATAGCATTTTGTTTAAATAATTTATTAGGTAAATTATTGCATGCAAGGGCTTGGCAGTTGGCACGAACATGTCCAACTTGGCGTCTTTAGGAGGGCAGTGACGCACATGCGGTCAAGGTTTTTCATTCTTTTTATTTTTTAATTAGTAATTAATTAGGAACATAGATATAAATACATAATTAGGTTAATTAATGGAGAAAACGTGACGCATCTTACAATCCTTCCTCTAATGGGCAGCCACATAGATATTGCCATGATTTGGACTTAATGACGGCCATTTTACCATTTTTTTTTTTAATTTTTTCGGATAGGCAATAGCCATTTTAGCTGACGACGCATCAACTTCCACTAATTAAACCTGCATTACCGAAAAAAAATCAAGTTTGTGTTTGTTTGTCGATGTTTAGTAGTTGGGCGATCTTTGTGTTTGTTTGAAAGAGTTTGTAAGGAATTATTTTTCCCGGTGTTTTCAAAATCGGATTGGATCGGAAAAATCAGGAATCGGTTATTCGATTGGTTCCGTTTCACTCGAAAATTGTTTATTGGCAAAAAAAACCATTGATTTTGATCAATAAATCGCTGACCCAGCCAAAAATTGTTCTTGAAAACATTCCACTTTTATCATGGAGCATTTCTCAGAGATGAAGACATGTAGGTCTGCTTCTGTCGAATTTACTGCCATGTAGTTCCCTTGTATGCAATTTGAGAGAGAGAGAGAGAGAGAGAGCCTCAGTGCAAAGAATGAAAAGATATGGTGATAATGGGCAGCCTTGTCTAAGACCTCTAGATGGCCTCAAGTCATTTTCCATACTTCCATTTAACATAACTGCAGAACTAATGTTGGAGATGCACCGGTAAATCAAATTACAAAAAGTAGAAGAAAACCCCAAAAATTGAAGAACATGCATAGCAAAGTTCCATCCTAATCTATCATAAGCTATTAAACTTTGCTTAGGTCAAGCTTTAGCATGAAGTACTATATCTTCCCCTTTTGCCTTTTCATGGCAAACCACTCAGTTGTTAGTGTAAAAGCTGATTGGTAGGGAGAGATAAGTTTAGGAAGTAAAGCCCAGAGCGCCACAATTTTATATATAGGCCACAATGCATAAACCAAACATAACCTCTCATAAGGAGATTTAAAATAGTTATTCAGATTTTGTCAATACACCCTATGCTAGTTTTTTTTATGCGTGTATGTGTGTGAAGTCAAAAGCAAAAAGAATTTCATTGCATCAAGATAGTGATTCGGAGGACAGGGAGATGTGGCTCCAAGGGTTGGAGATGCCCATCATTTTACGTAGAAAATAAACTATAAGCCCTTAAACAAGGCATTAAGGTGGATGAGGTATCCCATTCCTAATAAATAGGACCTAATAAATCGACTATATGATGTAGAAATATTCTCTAAGTTCAACTTAAAGTCAGGATACTGGCAAATTATAATCAATGAAAATGGCAGATATAAAACGGCATTTACAATTCCCTTTGGACATTACGAATGTAATGTAATGTAATGCCTTTTGGTCTAAAAAATGCTCATTCAGAATTTCAGAATATTATGAATGAAATCTTTACTCCATACACTCAATTTACCATAGTGTATATAGATGATGTGCTGATTTATTCTCCATCCTTGAAATCCCATTGGAAACATCTGAACATCTTCCTACGAGTGATGAGGGAAAACGGTTATATATATATAAATACGATTGGGATGCTCTCTCTCTGCAGCAAATAGTAGATTCCCACGTGAGAGCACCCCTATCTTACTAATTACAATAACAGTAGTTACTGTTATTAATTATTGTAATTACTATTATTATTATAACAGTTATTAATTACTGTTATTATTAAAATAGTAATTACTGTTACTGATTATTATAGTAATTTAATAAATATATAATTAGTGATTATAATTAATAATTACTATTATTATAAATATTGTTAATAAATAGATATTTACTTTAATCTTACTTTAAATTAAAATTATAAATATTGTTAATAAATTTAGTAATTATTGTTATATTAAAAATAATTAAAAATGTTATTAAAAGTATTGTTATTGATTATTTAATAAAATATTATAATTACTATTATTGATAAATATTGTTAATTTAATTTAATTTTGGTAATTATTAATTTATTGAATGTTGTTATTAAATCCTATTCATAAATTTAATATTTACTTTTGTATTAAAAATAACTAAATAATATTATTAAAACTATCATTAATGATTATTTATTTAAATACTATAATTACTTACTATTAATGATAAATGTTGTTAACAACGTTATGACAACCAACAGTTCGACCGTCCAGTTCGAATGGATGGCCCGTTCTGACAACAAAAAATTACATGAAAAAAATTACAGAACCATTATGGCCACCGGTTTTTGGGTCGACAATTTGATCATTCGATTTGAATGAATGACCCATTCTCACAACAAACAATACAAGCAAAAAATTGAGTGTGTGAGGTCCATTAAGCAGTACCATACGTGTTATGTCATTCGAGCATGTGACTCATATGACCCGAAAATGGAACCATTCTGGCCTGTTCTGACAACAAAAATTAAAAAAAATAAAAAATGGCCAAAAACGATTGAATGAGTCAACGGGTTAATGGTTCGACCACTTGGGTCAATGGGTTGTTGACTGATTCAACGGTTTTTGGCCAGGGACCGGGATTGGGGTAAAATGGAACTAGTTGCCTGGATGGTACCCAATTAAAAAAAAAGGACCACCCATTCTGACAAAAAAAATTATAGGCAAAAAATTGTGTCTGAGGTCCATTAAGCAGTACCATACATGTTATGTCATTCGAGTGTGTGACTCATACGACCTGAAGACGGAACTGTTCTGCCCACTGATTTTCCGGCTGACAGTTCGACTGTTCAGTTTGAACGGATGGCCTGTTCTGACAACAAAAATAGAAAAAAAGACCAAAACCATTGAACGGGTCAATGGTTCGACCACCTGGGTCAATGGGTTGTTGACCGATTCAACGATTTTTGGCTAGGGACCGAGATTAAGATAAAACGGAACCGGTCGCTTGGATGGTTCCCAATTAAAAAAATTAAAAAAGGCCAAAAACCATTGAACGGGTCAACGGGTCGACGATTCAACCACTCGAGTCAATAAATTATTGACCGATTCAACAGTTTTTGACCAAAAACCGGGTCAACGAATCAACGGGTTGATGATTCGATTCCAGCCCCTGCGAAGCAAGGTCCCTCCGCTAATTAAGCATTTAAGGCATTTGCCATTTAAAAGTGTATGCATCATATAATAACCAACTACAATTATTTTATCATTGTAATAAAATAATCCATTCTTGCATTGTTAATGCATATTTTATTTGTTGATATAAAGTTTTTGGCCTTTTGTGATTAATATCCCAAGGGATTGATGGTATGGTAGACTTGGTTTAGTTTAGGCAATAATTTATAATTTTATATTATAGCTCTAACCTTAAGCTGATATAGATGATATTATGAAAAACGATTTGATCAATGACTTATGTTGCCCATTTATGTTGCCTTAGGAATGAGCTTTAGGGTTTGTGCTTTCAAAGATAAAAAGCGCAAAACAAGTATTTTTCCTTTAAATATTGTGTTTTTAAAATCAATTTTTGCCATACCAAACATTCAAAATATTTTTTGATTTGCGATCTGGTCGCTACTTGTTAGAAGGCAGTTCGGACGTTAGACTACTATGTGGTTGGGTCAAACTGCAAAGAGATTGTAGAGAGTTGATAGCTTTGAATATAATAGCAAGTGAGAGCTAAATAGTGCGTACCTTTGAGGTTGGAAATGAGACTTTTATATAGGCGTTGTTTGGTGTGGACTTCACGTACCACGTCCAAGATTTCCACGAAAACGTGGCTGGCCGATCCGAAGTCCTCGAAGGTTGTGGCGCACGTAGACTAGGCTTTGTGCCTTATTTGGTTTCCTTCAAAACATTTGGTGTGGGAGCTAATTTCCAGAAGACCCGGGAGTGACGGGATGCACACACGGAGGAGGTTGGTGAGCATGTCTCGTAGGTCACCACCTGGACCTCAATCGAGTCAACAAGTCCTCGAGGGAGGTCGCTCCTTGTGCCGGGGTCCCATGGATAGGTAACGATGAGGTACCCCAAGTTGGCCCTGGACAAGGTGCTCCTAGCTGCCCTATCGAGGTGCCCGAGTTGTGTATGAGGTCGCCAATTGGGACTTCATTAGGTCGGCGGAGGTAGATCACCAGTTAGGTCTCCAATAAGTCAGCAGATGGGTTTCCATCATTTTGGCTAAGGCAAGTTGATGGAGGATGATTTGGCCCGACCTCGTAGCATGGGGACATGTGGGTACAACTTGGCAAAAGTGACAGCTCACCGTGGCAGCCTGGCCATAACTCGGCATATTAAACTCGCTGGAGCCCGGCAATACAACTCGGCGGACGTAGCAGCTCGCCGAGAAGAAACATCTAGCATGCTCCGAATTCTCCCTAACGGAGGAGGACTCCCGAGCTCCTCCCAGTGGGCCCCGAACTCTTCCTTCCTGAGAAGGGAACACCCCGATCTACGAGAAGTATCCCAAACTGGGGACTACTTCGGGATAGCCCCATTAACGCTCCTGCCCATACTTGCCTAAGGCTTGCCTCAAGCACTCGCACCTTGGCTACCCCAGCACCCCGGTGTAGGGTAGCTCGGACCAAGGCAGCTCGGTGCAAAGTAGCTCAGCAACATGCAGAAAAGATCTGCTTGACAATAGTACCAGCCGAATCTTGAGGCTGCGCCCACGTCTCTTGTTAGGCGGCGTCGTGCCTGCCACTTCTGCCAGATGTGGCACGCCTGACAGGTCCGTACCCTGCAACGGCTGCCCACATCCGCCACCTCGGCTCTGGAAATAATGGCTGTGGCAGAGGCGGTTATGCCTAACTTGAGAGATCTTCAATATAAAAAGACCTCGATCCTCGAAGAGAAGAGGTATTGAATTTGCGCCATTTGCACTCTCAGCTCCTTGTTTGTATTCTTCAGTTTTCTCAGAGTTCTAACTTAAGCATCAGAGTGTTCTCACCGGGCGAGCTCCCCGGGAATTCTTCACCTTCCTCTTCGCCTCAAGTACCGTCCACCACCAGCTAGGAGCCAGGTTTCCGCCAGCTAGGAGTGTCCGGATCGCGCAACATCATTTGGCGCCGTCTGTGGGAACACTTCAAAAAGCCTTCCTCTAATCTCCACAACTCCCTCTCTAAAAATTCAGCATTCATGGCTTCTTCCAGCAATGCCGGACGAGGTGCAAATTGAAACACCTCTGAGGAACAACCCCAACTTCCCACTGTCCGCATCAGATAGTTCACCGTCCCCCTCTCTGCGGACGGAGTTCCCAGTATGAATGTGCCTTAAACAGAGGCACCCGTGAACGTTCCACTTCCCCCTACGATTGGAGCAACCTTCCCAGAACCCTTCGTCATCCCTCCGGTGGCCTGCCAAAGCCAGCTTGAGGACCTGATGCAGTACATCGTCTCGTGGCGGAAAAGAGCTACCCCTACCTCGCAGCCTGCAGTCAAGTCGGGGGCCTCCCACTTGCAGAAAACCAGTTCGAGGTGTTGGCTGCAGACTTGAGGCAAGGCCCCTCAGTTTGCAGCTACCAACAGTAGTCCGAGCCCCTCCCTGGGCCCATTGAGATCGGTAATACCGAAGACAACAACACCAATGCTGAGCCAGCAAGGAAGCAGCGGAGGCGCCGCCGAGCTCACCAAGCTCCCACTCATGATCTGCCCGAGCTCCGGGGTAAGGAAGAGGTAAGCGCGGGTGAGGTAAAAGTTACCCCACTTCTTTAAGTTCATTCTCCTCTGTCGCTAGAACTTCTTGTTGTTCCTATGCCAAAGGATTTCAAGCTTCCCCCACTGGATAAGTATGACGGATCCTTTGACCCGAATGACCATGTGGATGCCTTCCAGTCCCAGATGCACCTGGCAAGGGCCAGTGAATCCTGTATGTGCGTGACTTTCTCCACCACCTTCAAAGGGGTAGCCTGTACATGGTACCGAAACCTTGCGCCTGGATCGATAAGGAGTTGGGCGCAGTTCATGCAAGTCTTTGTTTCCCACTTTGTCACTAGCAAAAGATGCCCAAGAACTCAAGAGAGCCTCTTTGGCATAGTCCAGAAGGAAGGGGAGTCCATTCGAAGCTATATCAAGTGATTCAATGATGCTTGTTTGCAAATACCCGACCTGGAACCCGCAGTTCGGCTCACTGCGGACAAGCGAGGCATCACCCATAAAGAATTCAAGTGGCATGTGGTTGTTAATCAGCCCAAGATTGTGACTGAGTTCCTCAAGCTCGCAGATCAGTTTATAGGAACAGAGGAGGAGATCAACCAGAAAGGTGAACAGGCCCTTGAGAAAAGAAAAAGGGAGACAAAGCCCTCAACCCAGGGCGATAGTAAGAAGAAGAAGGACCAAGCTCGGGGGGCAAGGCCAGGACAACCTTTCCGAGCTCCGGTAGCAAAAAGGGCAGACTACATGCCCTTGAACGCGAAGCGGGTCGAGATCCTTATGGCCATCAAGGGCGCCCCGTATGTGAAGTGGCCACTTCGGTTGAAGGCAGACCCTAATGTAAGGAATAAAAATTTGTATTGTAATTTCCATAAAGACCACGATCATAGTACCGAAAACTGTAAAAACCTTCATGACGAGATAAAGGAGCTCATCCGTCGCGGATACCCGAGGAATTTTGTACAAAATACTAATAATAAAGCAGGTCGGCAGGGGAGCAGAGTAGAGACGCTCCCGAACCCAGCAGGCAGGTAGAGCAACCGCATAGGCAGCTCCCGAAAGAGAGACCAGTTCGGGGGACTATCCATGTGATCGTTGGAGGTTCAATTATCGCGGGCTGCACTTAGGCAGCAGCTCGGGTATCAACTCGCGAGGCTGCTAGGGAAGAGCAGAATCCCCTGAAGCGGCCAAGGATGGAAGACCCGATCTTCTTCACAGAGGATGACATGCACGGGGTCCACTACCACCATGATGATGCGCTCATCTCGTCATAAAGATAAAGATTAACGACTTTGAAGTCAGGCGTGCCATCATCGACTCGGGCAGCTCGGCGGATATCCTTTTCAAAGCAGCATTCGACCGGCTCCAACTCCAAGAAAGTGACCTGAAGCCCGCAAATACTCCCCTCGTAGGCTTCAAGGGAGAGGAAGTCAGGCCCCTGAGAAGGATTACAGTACCTGTGGAAGTTGGCACTTGGACTAGCATAGTGAGGCTCCACCACGACTTCTTAGTGGTCGCAACCCCCTCCCCGTACAATGCCATAGTAGGTCGGCCGATCATCCATGCCCTACGTGCTGTGGTCTCCACTTACTATCTGGCAATGAAGTTCCCCACAGACTTCGGAATCGGGATAGCGCGGGGTGACCAGCTTGAGTCTCGCAAGTGCTACGTCGCCGCCCTCAAAGGGAAAGCTAAGGTGGCCGATGACCTCGAGCTGGAACGACCTACGGAGCAATGCGAGGAACGAGCTGCACCCACAGAAGAGACAGTCTCCATCCCGGCATCGACAGAGGACCCAACTCGGACACTTCAGATCGGCGCTTCTATTGAGGAGCCTCTGCGATCCCAACTGGTAAGTTTTTTACTTAAAAATTTAGATGTTTTTGCGTGGTTCGCGGCAGAGATGCCCGGCATATACCCTAGCATTATGACTCACAAGCTGAATACTGATCCTATAGTTAGGCCCGTTAGACAGAAGAAACGCAACTTAGTCCAGAGCGATGGAGGGCAGTCGACGAGGAGGTCGGGAAGCTGCTCGCAGCTGGCTTTATCAGGAAAGCTCATTACCCAAGCTGGGTGGCCAACCCCGTTCTGGTAAAAAAGGCTAATGGGTGCATGTGCGTCAACTACACCGACCTGAACTGAGCTTGCCCAAAGGACTGCTTCCCACTCCCCAGGATTGACCGTCTGGTGGACGCGACCTCAGGGCATGAGTTGCTGAGCTTCTTAGATGTCTATTCGAGCTACAACCAAATCAGGATGGATCCAGCTGACGAAGAAAAGACTGCCTTCATAACCGAGCTCGGCCTGTACTATTACAAGGTCATGCTCTTTGGGTTGAAAAATGCTGGGGCAACCTTTAAGAGACTTGTAAATAAATTATTTGAGCCACTGATTGGTAGGAAAATAGAATGTTATGTAGATGATATAGTCGTTAAAACCCAATTTTCACATGATTTAATACAAGATTTGCATTCGGTTTTTGAAATTCTATGTAAGTTTAACATGAAATTGAACCCGAATAAGTGTGTCTTCGTTGTCACCTTGGGTAAATTCCTTGCAAGTGAGAGCTAAATCATGCGGACCTTCTAAGGTTGGAAATGAGACCTTTATATAGGCATTGTTTGGCATGGGTTTCACATACCACGTCCGAGATCTCTAGGAAGACGTGGCTGGCCGATTTGAAGTTCTCGGAGGTTATGGCGCACGTAGACTAGGCTTTGTGCCTTATTTGGTTTCCTTCGAAACATTCGATGTAGGAGTTGGCTTCTAGAAGACCTAGGAGTGACAGGATGCACACACGGAGGAGGTTGGCGAGCACATCTCGCGGGTCGCCACTAGACCTCAATCGAGTTGACAAGTCCTCAAGGGAGGTCGCTCCTCGCACCGAGGTCCTTTGGACCAGTAATGACGAGGTACCCTAAGTCGGTCCTGGATGAGGTGCTCCTAGCCGCCCTGTCGAGGTGCCCAAGTTGTGTATGAGGTTGCTAGCTGGGACTCCATTAGGTCGGCGGAGGTAGGTCGCTAGCTGGGTCTCCAATAAGTTGGCAATTGGGTTTCCATCATTTTTGCTAAAGCGAGTCATCGCTCTTGTGGTATCGGGGTGTCGTCCAACTATTTTGAGATACCACGTGTCATGATGTCAGTGGAGGGCCAAATCTGCCCTCATCAATTTCTTTTTTGTATTTTACAGCTCAAAGCCCAAAAGAAAAAGCTTGTCAAAAGGGAGAGAGCCCTAGATTACTTATTATAAGTATTCCTTCCATTGATAATTAAAAAGTTTAAATAGGACTTTCGCTAATCAACAATCATTTTGATGGGTTGGACCCAATTTGATGCTTTCCTTGCCATGTGAGGTATACGTAACAATTTTTTTTTAGGAAAACAACACCCGCCTTTAAAAGAATAGAAGCCTAGAAGGCCCAATCAATTGATCAGCATCTACCCAAGTCATCTCCATGCATCCAAGTCATTATGCCCTTGAAATAGAATTGGGATATGCTCTTCACACATCTCACATTGACCTCACAGCCACATCTTATCATGCATTTGAAAACATTTTCTATGAATAATAAGATATAAGTATGGGAGATGTTCCCAATGCATGGTGGCATGCACCCATGAGGTCGATGTAAAGAGCCCTATGTGATGAACAGATCCAATAGATTCCAAGAATTTAAAACTCGATTCAAGATTTCATTATTTCAGATTTGGATGTTAAAACTTGCTCTATTTAATAATAAGATTCGATGTAGATTTGATCACATTTGATCCAATTAAAATCCAAATTTAAATAAAAATTATTATCTCTATTTACATATAATAATGTTTGATTTAATTATTTCAGATTTGGATGTTAAAACTTGCATCTATTTAATAATCAGATCCGATATGGATTTAATCACATATAATCCAATTAAAATATAATTCAAGTCTAAATAAAATTTATTATCTCTATTTACATATGTAATATAATAACGTGTCTACATAATTATATAAAGTTTATAATTAATAAATTTAATATTATTATTATATGAGATTTCCTATAATTTTATTTAATTTTATAATTTCACGTAATTTGGATTTAAAATTTCAAATTTTCAATAATCAGATATAATTTGGGTAACCGGTTCATATCCTTAACCCGACGTGATCACGGTCCAAGAATTGGGTTAGTTGCAGACTTTCAGTTTCAGTCCATACGTGATATCAGGTGCATAAATTATCATCAAGCTTATTGTTATTGTATTGTTTTGTAAAAGGAGAAGGATCAGAAAAGAAAGAGATGAGAAGAAAAGGAGAGTGAGAGAGAGAAGTGGCTGGTACTTTTCTTTCATCGATTGTTTGTTTGTTTGTTGGGTAGGTTTGGTTGTCGCATCAAACTTTCTGTCTTTGGTGCTGTTCCTCCATTTTGCTTTATGGATTTTTTTCCTAAAGTGCCAAATTTACACACAATCGTCGGCGGACCCTCGAAATGAAAGATGACAGAAGAAGAGGTTACCAACTCCCATCCCCACCACATCAAGCTTCGAACCCGTTTGACCATCTCTGTCATTGGCGAACCCAGAAGCCAGAACCAAGCCGTATGGCCTCGGGTTTCAGTTCAACAACAGTCAGACAAAACCAAAGTCATACACGTTTTTACTGATCTCAGAGAGAGAGAGAGAAGAGAGTCCCGTAGCGTAAAAATATTATCTTTAGTAACCGACACACATGAAGATTTTGATTAGTACAGGAGGAGGTAGTGTGGCTTTTTGCTTTCCGTTGGTTGGAACCGGAAGGAGCGGGTGGAAGGAAATAACAAACAAGAGATGCTTCCTTATAGGAAGAGGTAAATTCATCCTCCCTATCTGTTTTGATTATTAGCGCCTTTCATCTTTCATCTCGTTTCTCCCACTCAGACCCAAGACCCTGCAATTTATTTCTCTTCTGTTCCCTCAAACGGGAAAGCCGAGAGCAGAGTTGGATTCAGACAGAGAGATGTGTATTTTTAAAGTAGAAAACCAATCAGAGAACTAACGACTGAAATGGGGAAGATATAAAATATCGATAAAAGGTAGGAGCATGCAAACGCGTCACTCTCTTCACCACCACCCTTCCTCTCCCTTCTTTCGTCGTCTTTGTTCGTAGTTGTTAATTGTTGGGGGTTGTTTTGTGATTCTCTTCTCACGTTTTCTGCACTCGAAATGGCCCAGAGCAGTTTATCTAAGTTTGGCAAACAAAACTAACCAAAAAAACTAGACCTCTGTTCTATACTCTTTTGCTTCTCCTTTCGTTTTTTTTTTTTTTTTTTTTTTTCAGATTTAGTCAGAGGGAGATAGAGGCAACGCTCGGAAGTCCTTTCTCCTTCTTCCCTCCCCTTTATTTATTTATTTTTACCTTTACCTTTCCTTTTCTTATTTTCCATTTTCTCCCTTCTGTGAATGTTTTCATGAGGTAGGTGTGGGGAGCTTTCTGTCAAACTTGGTGTGCAATTTGTATGACAAATGAGCCACTGAGAAAACTAACTATAGAGAGACCCATCCAAACAACCCAAAAATAACCAATAAAGAACCAACAAGAAAACAAGAAAGAAAGAAACAAATGGGAAATTCGTTTGGATGCTCGGCGTCAGGGGAGAGATTGGTATCGGCGGCAAGAGATGGGGACTTGGTGGAAGCGAAGATGCTGCTCGAGTTCAATCCTTGTCTCGCCAGGTACTCCACCTTCGGCGGCCTTAATTCCCCTCTTCATTTCGCTGCCGCCAAGGGACACAACGAGGTATCAATTCTCTCATTCCTTCCCATCCTTTTTGTAGTCTCCACCTCTATTTCTTCTAATTTTGTGCACTCCATTTATCTGGTTCTGCCTTAGATTGCTTCATTATTGCTCGAGAATGGTGCAGACGTCAATTCCAGGAATTACTGTGGTCAGGTAAACTGAGATCCTTTGAAAAAAAAAGAATGTTTGTCCTATTCTGCTTGGTTCGTAATTTTTCTGATTCAATTTATTCCTGTTCAATCATAAGTAAATGAAAACTTTGAGTATCAATTCAATTGTTCAAATTGTTATGTATAATTTTGTATTAAAGTTTGTCTGGCATAGATTCAGGTTTAATTAAATGTGTTAGAGTTGGATTGGTTCTTAATAAACAAGACTTAAACAAGCTATTGTTGAACCTAGTTGTTGATTCTTTTTCTTCCTCATGTAAGACGGCCTTGATGCAAGCCTGCCGGTATGGGCACTGGGAAGTTGTACAGACTCTTCTTTTGTACAGAAGCAATGTGAGTTATCTTTCCTCAAGTTCTTCCCCCAGGCCTTTCTTTAAAAGAAATCATGTGGATAATTTGGGATCTTTTGCTTTTCAGAATTATTTATTCTTTTGCTTATTTAGTTATTTATTTACTTATGTGTGCTTGCGTTTTTACTCATGTAATAGGTTACAAGAGCAGACTACCTCAGTGGTAGGACGGCTCTTCATTTTGCAGCTGTTAATGGGCATGCTAGATGTATAAGACTTGTGGTGGCCGACTTTGTTCCAAGTGTTCCTTATGAAGTCGTCATTTCTCAGATCACTGGCGATAGAGGTGATGGTTCTAATTTGAGGAACAAATATGACCAAAAGTATGTCGTTTGTTTCTTTTCCATTCCTTTTCCTTACACTTGGTTATCTATAGCCTAATATAAGAAAATAACATTCACAACAAGGGTTGGAATGTTGGATGACTGTTTTTACTTTTATTTTGTTCCAACTTTAAGGCTTGCTTGCTTAGTGATCTGCCCTCATTCAATCTTTGCAATTCAGAAACATCTATCCTTTATCTGTATTCATGCTAATATCTTATTTTTCTCCAAAATTGTTGCCATTAAATAATTATATTTGTTCAATGCAGTGTGCTCTCCAAGTTTGTTAATAAAGCTGCTGATGGTGGTATAACTGCTCTTCATATGGCTGCACTGAATGGGTATTTTGATTGCGTTCAGCTCTTGCTTGACATTCATGCGAGTGTCTCTTCTGTGACATTTCATTATGGAACATCAATGGATTTAATAGGTATTTTGTTGTTTGAATTTTGATTACTTCTGTTTCCTTTGTCAAAATGGTTGCTTTTGTCCTATTTTTTCAGCACATTGATTTATTTGTAGGAGCTGGAAGCACTCCTTTGCATTATGCTGCTTGTGGAGGAAATCTGAAAAGTTGCCAGGTAACTACTTTTTGTGTTATTACTTTTCTTCTTTTTTTTTTCTGAATTTGAAAGGACATTATTTTTAATTTTTTTTTTCTATAGATCCTTCTTGCAAGAGGTGCCAGTCGGTTGACATTGAACTGCAATGGGTAACAACTTGTCTAGAATGGATATAATGCTACTATGCTAATAGTGATTGTTAGCTGCATAGGGGGCTTGTGCCATGTATTAAAGGAATTCCTATGTTCTTTCAGTTGGTTGCCTCTTGATGTAGCAAGGATATGGGGGCGTCATTGGCTTGAACCGCTTTTAGCACCAAATTCTGACTTGGTAGTACCGGCATTTCCTCTATCCAAATATCTATCCTTGCCTCTCATGAGTGTGCTTAACATAGCAAGGTAAGTATAGCCCTAATTATCTAAAGCTTTGAACAGTTTCTTACTGAAACACCATCCTTGAAATACAAGCACTTGGGGGATCCCTGTGGGGGTGTGTGGATTATTTTGCCACTTCTCATGCATTTCCTTGATGCTTTTCTTTACCATTTACTGGTTATATTTTTTTGTCAACTGCTTACAATTTTGCATATAAACTTACCTTTTTTATGGTCTTAATCTAATTCGCAATCCCATTCAACAAGAAAAATAATTTCTCTGAAGATAAAACTTACCTTGTTTTTTTGGTAAGTCATGGGCACTACTGTTCACAAAAGTTATTTCTTAAACCATTTTTGTCAAAGCCTTGCAATTGGGAAACTAGATATGCTTTGTTCTTTAAAACAGCATCCTACAACTGTGGAGGCTGAAAGGAGAAATGAAGTACAAATAAAAAAGAAGGGGAAGAGATTTACTCGGCAATGTATCTATAAAAAAAAGATTTACGTAGCAAGGGCCTCAAAAACAAGGGGTTCCGTGATTCTATGCTTTGGTGAATATTGATTGTGAAAACTGATTAAAAAACCATCTTTATATTTTAAATCAATTCATTTAGTTTTTTTTTTCAGAAAAAAAAATTGTATAGCTGAAATGAAGAAAATACTGGACTATTGGAAAATCTATGATTTTGGGCCAAAGGCTGAGAAAAGGAATCCAGTCCAAACTGCTGCCCTTCTCTATGTCTACATGGGACTTCATGAGGCTCTTGTTATGGTTTAGCAAATTTGGTGTTCATAAATCCAAGTGAATGTCCATGGTCTAATGAGTTGCACCGGCAAGAGAGGCGCAGTTTGATAAGTGGCTTAAGTAGCTGAATAGAATGACTTGCTGCTATAGGTTTTGGTGTATAAAGTAGTAATATAATAAAAAATTTATGGCTCTAGTAATCAATCCAATATGCTGTTCAGCTATTAAGGAACTCACAACTTACTTAATGACATTCACTAAAAGACAAAGTACTAAACCATTAATTGTATTGATATAAAAAAGGATCACTATATATGGATACATGGACTCTATGCATTGCATGATAGACCCCTTAGTCTTACTCTTCTCCAACAAAGGGAAAGTAAGATAGGTTCTTCTTGACTAAGATGCTAGATTTGGTTTTTAGTGTGTCCAAATCTTTTCCTTGAACTCAAGTATTGATCTTGATATCACCCTCTTGTGATTTACTCCATACTTAAAAGCATTTTTCCATCCCACCCTTCAGTCAGTTTAGCTGTTTATTTATATTTTGATTTCCCAAATTACCTAGTTGGTTCAGATATATGGTTGGAAAATTCGTTTCCATTGGCTTTGTTTGATGCCTTGCATTATACAAGTCTTTGTTTATGAAACCTATATGTAAGAGCATCGTGCATGTTCACTTGTAAACATGCTAAGAACAAATTTGGGTGGGTATATGTGTATGTGTACATCATGATTTTGATAAATGGAGCATCTTTGTTACATGACCATAATAAATGCAATTACTTCACCATAATTCTAGTTGCACCAGGGGAGATTTCTGAACCATTCCATAAGTTCAATAGTTGGAGTGAGGTGGGAATTTGTTTTGGTGGCTCTTATTACAAAACCTTGAATTGGTAAATCCTCTATTCTATTGATGTCACAGGTCTGTTTCAAATTTTCATTTTCCTCTACTAGGTGATTAATCCACTAGTTTCTGCCCATATGCTCATGCTGAAGCAGCACATCAGACTATAAGTATAACTTAGAATTCTGTTGGCTTTCCATAAAATATTTCTTCACTTCTTTTGTATTCCTTCTAGTTGAAAATGGAAATAATCCTATGAAGCTGAAAAAGAAAATTATCGTATTACTTTATTACTACCACAGAACCTCTTAATGATCAACAGAGAGTCTCAAATATAACAGAAGTGATGTGTTGCAAGTGGAAGGGGCTAGAAGAGCTAGGGGCAGACCAAAAAGTGCATGGGTTGAGGTAGTAAGAATTATTTAATGGGCTTATATAATTTAACAATGGATATCGCACTGAATGGAATGGAATGGAAAACCAGGATTTATGTTGCTTACCCCACATAATTGGGATAATTATATGGGACAACCCCATATAATTGTTATTCTACATTAAGTTGATAGCATTAGCTGATTTAGCTTCATTGGGTAAATTTCTAAGTTGAAGGATAAAATATCTTTGGATTAATAGGCCCAAGATGTTTTTCCAAACTAAAATATTTTTTGAACTTATATCTAGTTATATTGTCCAGTATTTGTCTACTACTAATGCACTTGTGACAGATTCTTCATTACATGGGATTTGTCATACTATTTATGGAAACAAGCAAATGCTTTTTGTTCATTTTGTATTATGTTGTGTCTTAGGGTTTTCTTGGGGGAGGGGACTTCTCTTGGATGTCTTCTTAGTATTTTCTGTTTGTGGATGTAATATGATCAACGGAGTAGAAAAGGGCAAAAATTCTGTTTTGATATAAAATCTGTGAAAGAGAGAAAGAAAGAAAAAAGAAGGTTTGTGCAGAGAAGAGAAGAGAAGAGTTGAAGAGAATGGGGAGAAGCCAAAAAATCAGGTCTGGCCGCCCCTTTCACTGGCTTATATACTCATAAATAAAACTGAATACAAAGACTGTAAAAACTAAGTGAACACTCAGTCTAAAACATAAACTAATGGGCCTTGGGCCCAATAACTCTCTAACTATGCTTTGTAAATAAAAACAAATGTTATCAGCCCAAAACTCAACAAATGGGCATGCTTCTGCTATTGCTGATATAATCATATAATTATTTCCATGCAAGTTAATCATAACAATTATATCTTAATTCAAATCTATATTTTATTTGGTTCATGGTTTTTATCCTTGCAAGTTTGTCAGGAACTTATTGCATACTATGAAAGGTACTAAAAATTAAGTTCAAATGCTTCTTCTCATTTTCTTGTTTGACAAAATTGAAAATTTTTACTCTGAGTTATCATATGGAACCAGTCCTTTTTCTGAGTTTATCATTTAAAAGCAATGTTTCAGAACCATCTGACTGTTACTTCTAAAGACAGAATTTGTTTCATGGCAATTCTCTGCAGAGAATGTGGATTGCAGTCCTCAGCAGCCTCCTCTGATGACAGTGATACTTGTGCTGTTTGCCTAGAGAGAGCATGTAGTGTATCTGCTGAAGGTTTGTACCTTTCTTTTCTAGTACTTCTTGTCAGATTTTTGTTAAGTAAGTTCCTTCTCTTGAAGTTTGTAAGTCAGATGATGGAAGTAGAGAAAGCGATATGCAATTTTCTATGCAAACTGCAAGAAATGGTGCTATTTTGGTTACAGAGTCTCCACAATAATTCCCCAAAGTTGGGTAACTCAACATCAAAATTGGAAGTTCTCATGCTTGCATTTGTTTTAGATAACAGGTAAATTTTATTAAAGACTAAAAACAAATATGTAGAAAATGCCAAGCATCCCCATAGTGGGGAGAGGCTCCCCATATCTAGAAGATATGAAGAAAAAGATAAAGCACTATAATATCAAACCATTGCATTCAAGTCCCCCAATAAACCCCAAAAGAGTTCATTCCTGTCCACCCCTTGCTTTGCCAATGAATCAGCAAGCCCCTTTGCTTATATATGCACCCATCTCACTTCTATAATTCTGTCCCTCATCAACAACTTGATCTCCTTCATTACATTCCCGTGTCTCCATGGTACCAAACCTTGATTTTTTAACCACTGTACCACTATTTTAGAATCACCTTTTAAAATCAGATTGTGTAGATTGCATCTTTTTGCCACCCTAATGCTATTTAAAACTGCACTTGTCACTGCTTCTATGGAATTATCAATTAAAAAAATTATTTGTTTCCTGTTTCATGTTTTGGGGCTTCAAGGAGTAGGACCAAATATGAAGATAAAGTTGGAGTCATTCCCCTTGCTTTGGACAAAGGGCTTGGTGTTCTCAGAGTAGTGTAGCAAATAACAGAAAAATAAGAGGTAGTTATTGTGGATTGACAACGTAAAAGAAAATTTTACTGAGCGCAAGACTCTACAGTTTTTGGATGGGTGGATAAAGTACGAAGAAGAAATGACCAAAAAAGATTGATCTAGGTTGCTCAGTTATGTAAGCTTCACAAGGCAAACAACATAACAATTGCCATTTAATTGTTTTGACCATTCTTGAGTTTGTATCACCACCATTCACCCTCAATCAAGACAGCTCTTTTATATATGTGGTCATTCCTCAAAGTTTCAAATGTAATATTCATCTCTATGACAAGGGGGCCTTACCTTATAGAAACTCCTACCTAAATGATCTATTATTGCTACTTAAAAAAAAAAAAAAATCATTTATCAGCATGCAGACCCAGAGAGTTCCATAAGCATCTCTAAACTCATCAATTGAGGATGAGTATTGAACAAGTATGGTTCCATCTCAGATATTTCTAAAACATCTGGTCAGAAGGGGAAAGTAGGAAAACACCTTTGAGCAGATTCCATAGAGTTTCTAAAAGGGAGAAAAAAGTGGAACTACTTGAAGAATGGTTGTTTTCGTAGTGGAGTAGAACTCAATGAAGGAGGCCTGGAGAAAGTGAGAAATGATACATATATGATATCTTATGCTTTTCATCTGCTCAATGAGTGGAAGAATGAGATATACCTAGAAATTTTCATGATGTGCAAAAACAATGGGGTATGTATGCATCATGCTTAGCTTCCAAGGACCATTTTTCCCCTTGCAAGTAGCTTTTAATAACACGGGGTAGTTGCAATCCTCTGTGCTTTCTGATACTATCGTTTTCAATTCATGTTTTGCTTCATTACTCCAGAAATCTCTACTTGATTTAATAATTGTAGTTGCAAAAAGAGGCGTCAGTTGTGGTTCTGCCCCCACCCCCACTCGTATGTTTTGCAGTATTGCGGCTATTGCCTTTTTCCCCCTCCTCTTTTGGCATCTGGCAAATTCATTCTCTGAAGTGTATATTCTAATTATGTTTTCTTCCCTCTAGTATTTGTAATGTTTGAGTCTTAGAAAATAAAAGTTCCATTAAAAAACTTTCTTCATACATTTTGTCCTCTTGGTTATGCAATCTGGAAGAAAAAAAATCAACCAATAAACCTTTAAATGGGAAAATTTATTTTCTCTGCTAGAAATATGCCCATTATTATATTT
The DNA here is from genome assembly GCF_055504915.1 of Nelumbo nucifera. NCBI lineage: Eukaryota > Viridiplantae > Streptophyta > Magnoliopsida > Proteales > Nelumbonaceae > Nelumbo > Nelumbo nucifera. The sequence continues at coordinate 187,715,696 of NC_142649.1, read as the reverse complement.
TTCCCCTATTATATCCTTGTTTGCTTTTAGTACAAATCATAAACTACCTTTAAGGAAATTATATTATATGTACATTATGTTGGAAAGAAAAAAATTAGCCTGGCAACTATTTTAAGCATTTTTCTATAATTCTCAAATTAAAACCTTTTTGGTAAATTGGGACATAATAAAATCGAATTTCATGTACAAACACTATTTTGAAATATTTTGATATTGACAATTTATAATGATTAATATTTTATATTAAAATAAATTACTCATATGTTGTAAAAAATATTTTTTAACAACACTAGGTTTTCACACATGCAAAAAATGTTAATGAATGTAATTTATAAAAAAAAAAAAGAAAATGTAGTGTTTATTTTTTTTTGTTGCTTGAAGGAAATTCAGTTATATACATTTAGAGGAGAGAATAAAATTTGCCCTTTTGTATTTCTTTTTCTCTCAATAGCTAATGAATCTTGTTACCTATCAAAATAATTTCTTGGTTGCAAGTTAATGTCGGGTATTGTTTTGTCTAACCTGACTTGTTATGCAAGTGATGTCTATTGAATTGAATTGGTGAAGTAGGTACACCATCATTTTTGTTGTTTTATTTCTACTTGCAGGTTGTGGGCATGAGCTTTGCGTAAGATGTGCTCTCTATCTCTGCTCGACAAGCAACATCCCATCTGAACCGGTTGGCCCACCTGGGTCTATTCCATGCCCTCTTTGCAGGCATGGCATAATTTCTTTTCTGAAATTGCCTGGTTCCCCAGCAAAGGAGCTCAAACTACATCTATCTCTTGGCCTCTGTACCCCGTGCATTCTCCACTCTCGTGATCTGGACACTCCACCAGCTGCTTGTGCATCAGAGATCCGCAAGAATCGTGTCACAACAGTTTCTTCAGGTCTTATTTGCCCTGTTTCCTGTAATCCATTCCATTCTGTTGCAATTCCCTTGTGCACATGTAATGTTGAGTCATGCCCATCTCTTGAGCCCCAAGAGAGAGAAATGCAAGATGAATCTCCTAGTCACTCACAAGGCACATCAGTGGAGCAGGATAAAATTGATGGGCCAAGACTTGAGAGAGTGAGCTGTTCAAATATGTTCTGGAACAAAAGAAGCTGCCACAGAGAACATCAGTGCAATTCAGAAACAAATACATGAGGGGTGTGTTTACCGGACGCTCTCATTCTTGAGAATTATTGAAAGAATGTACAGTAAATAGTTGAGGTTGCTCTGCTCAGTTGTAGAGATTGATTGTCTGAATTTTTTGCCTCCGCCGCTGATTACACTTGAACTGACCACTCAATGATCCTCTCAGATCAATGGTTTGAACCACGTTTGGAGTAAGTTTTAACATTATGTAGTGAATTAATATTTTTATGTTTGGAGTACAGTAGATTCTATGTAATAGGAAGGTCAGAAATGCCAGATAAGATGACCTATGAATGATCGATTTTATTTTCTTTATTCAAGATGGTTTTGAATAATGCTGATACTAGTTTTTAGTTGTATATAGCAAAATGTCGCCTATGTAGTTCTATCTAATTGATTCTAGTTGATTAAGGAATAACTAATAATTACTTGTTTATTCAGCAAGAATTCATCTCAAATTAATTTCTAAAGAGGGAGGGGGAGCAGCAGTAGATTATCACCACCCACGACTAGTTGATACCCGACCAAGAAGAAAGCTTCATTTTGGACGGGTCATGGCCAAAATAATCCCATCCTACTATATGTAATGTGAAGTACTTAACTACTTAGCAACACAGCCAATAAGCATTTTGGACCATGGTTTCATGATATGCCTAGTCTCAGAACTTGCAGGATTTGATTTTATAGGTGGATGGAGTGCAATAATCTAGAGAGAACAATTTATAGATCAAAGACCAGAATTATGAAGCGAGAACGAGAAACACTGAAGCTCGTCCTCGATGTCTCTGTGCAACAATGACCCTAGTATCTAAAATCGAAGTAAAGTGGTAAACCAACCGAAAGAAATCAAAATATATCTGAAATTGAAAGTGGTAAAGACCACTTGCATTGTCATACCATACAAAACAGTAAATTACCAATAATTTGCTGTTAGATTGCCCATGGACACCCTGAAGTCCTTGCCACTTTCCGAGTCTGTAGTCTGGAGTCTGGAGTCGACTGGATTGATCCCAGGGTTCTTTCTTCCACAGTTCCATCCAGATTTCAAGCATCAAACAGGTAAGTCGGGTTTGAAAACAGGTAAATTGGAATTCTTATTTCCGAACTTTGACTGATAGAGGAGACTCCGGGCTCTCTATGCATTAGACCAGTCCCAATTCCCTCCCAATCACACCCACTGTTTTTTATTTTTACTGTGACAGAAAGGGTTGGCACCTGGCGGTGGGTTGGAGTGTTGGGCTGACCCGATTGATCCAAACCGATCCGACCTGACCTTAGACACGGTCTGAGTTAGGGGTGTTCACATTAAATGTCAAGCCGATTAAACCGACCAAACCGGCCCAATCCAAACCGAGTTTGTCGGTTTTTCAAAGTCATTGGTCAGTTTCGGTTTGTAAGAAAAAATGAATCGACAACTCGGTTCAATTTCAGTTTTCATTTATGAAAACCGAAGCCAAATCGAACCGAACCCATCCTATATTTTTAAGTAATTATTAATTAGTCCCTACCTTATATGTTAAATGTTGATATATTTTATTTGTGTTTTGTTTGAATTTTGAAAAAATTAATTATTTATGATAAAAACTAAAAACGTTAAACCAATATAAATATAATACAATGGTACAATATTTAATTCAGTTTTGTATAAATTTAAGTATATATTAACAAAAATAAATATATATTTTGGTTTGCATAAAAACTAAAAAGAAATAAACTAAAATATAAATAGACATTTAGATATAGATGTTTTAATTTAAAAAATATATAAAAACCAACTAAACCGATAAACCGGCCCTTCATGTTTGGGTCAGTTTTGCTTCAGTGCCAGTTACTTTCAGTTTAGCCAATAAGTAAATCGACAAGGTCGGTTTAGCTGAAAAAAATGACTCAAACCAACCCAATCCGACATGTAAACACCCCTAGTCTGAGTCTGCATTTAATTATCAATAGGATCAGGATTACATATATCTCGAGTCCTAACTGTATAATAAGGATCAAGAGTGATTTTAAGTGACATGTCCGGATTTAAAAAAGCAAATGTTATTGAGATATGCATGGATACATATTTGGATACACTGAAAGTTTGATTAATTATAGGGTCCAATCAGGAAATTCATTCCAACACCCTCTCATCATGATCCGATACCACACATCTCATACATTAGTGGGTCCCACTTTTATAGTGGGCTCTAATTTCATAATAAGATTTGTGATGTTAGGTCATGTTGGAAGAGTATTGGAACTTATTTTAATTTGTTGGCAGGTGATCTGGACTCCCATGACTTGTACACTTTATAGTCTATAGGTGTTGTAGGAAGGGAATGGAATGAGCAATCAGGAATGAACATATTCGGTATTTCATGGTGTGGGCTTCGTGTGTACATAACACTAGCATGTTCCTTCCCTCTTAATTAATTTCATGGCCAGCTGTACACACTTCTGTTTGTACGTAGCTCAACCCGGATTGCTGACCACAAGACACTGTGCACAAGAAACTAGAATTGCACATAGGAACATCTTCCCAATGTGTCTCTATCTTGTGCACATGATGTGATTAGTCTTTTGTGGTTAGATTCATCCAGTGTGACAGGTCTCGCTTGATCGAATCCTAAAATCATGGATAGGGGTGTAAAATCAGATCAACCAATATCTGAATTTGAATCTAATTAGAAAATCTGATATCTGAATTTAATTTGATATCCGTTGGATATTGAAAATTAATTTTCAAATTCAGATCCGGTTAAATATTTGAATATTCGATTAATTAATTATTTTAGATAATTAGAAATATATAAAACAAATATTTTATTGATATAAAGTATATAAATATATAAATTATTTATATAACTTAATTATTATATATATATAAATTATATAAAATATTTTATATATTGTATATAAAAATTAAATAATCAATTGAATTTGGATATTTATCGAATTGAATCAGGTCATATCCAAATTCAAATATGATTAACTAGTCAGTAAGAATATGATATCCGAATTCGACCGATCAAATATTCGAATTATCCGAATTTGTTACGATTATATCAAACATAAAATTCGAAATCAGATTTTCAAACACCATTGACACCCCTAATCATGGACAAACCTACTATGGCCTGGCCCCTTGTGGGTTAGATACTCCCCAAAGGGATGTAAATAGCAAATCCATTGGGTTGGATCAAATTTGGCTGTTGACAAGATAATACGTCATATGGGGGAAAACCCTGCAACAAACGTAGATGGCCAAACTTATTCTCCTGCAAAAGAGATCGAATTCAGTGCTAACAAGACCATGTTCACACCGTTCTCACAGCCTTTTACAGCTGTGTAGTGAATATCTCCATACTTGTATATTATTTTTTTGTGGGGAGATATTCCCAATGCAAGGGTATATGAACAGTGTGAGCATGGTATTGTGAGGACTAAATCCAATTTCCCTGCAATGACACATTCGTTAGTTGTGCGTGAAAGTCAAAATTTTCTTGAGCAAAAGTTCAATAATCTTTTGTCCTGGAATATTGACAATTAATACCAATTATTTTTTTTTCTTATTTATTAAACCAATACAACATGCTTTTGGTCTAAATTTGTGAACATTTACCCTTCTTTGTGGCACATTAATGGGGAACAAAGGGGCGGGGTGAGGGAGAGAGTAGGATGCACGTGAGATTCTTACCATGGAAAGTGTCTACATTTGAAGGGATGCCGAGTGGTCATCTTAGCTGTCTGTTCATTGGTGAACAGTTTGTTTGAATTTTACAAAATTTACTTTTAGGCTATGTTTGGTTTGAAGGGAAAGGTAGGGAAACAAACCTATACAAGTTTGTTCGTATAGGTTTCCCTACCTTTTCCTACTTTTTCCTTCAAACCAAACACAACCTTAGACTCTGTTTGAAAGGAGTACGTATATAAATATTTAGAGTGCAAAACATTGTATTTGTACTAAATTTGGAAAGAGTACAAATGCAAATATGCAAGAGTTCAAATCCTTATATATATTTTGTATGAATTTGCACTATAATATTTATATTTGCATTCTTTCCAAACTTAACATTCCCTCTATTCTCTTAATGATGTGAATCCCCTTGTAGTCTTTGGATAAGGCTCAAAGTATTGATACTCTGGATAGCAAAAATCATGAAGTTGAAATCAGCCCCCCACAAGATAGTTTTCCACAACGTCCTACAGTACATTCCTGCTGTATATTGGAAAAATCTCCCGATGATGCCTCATTATTTCTGATACTATTATTATCGGAAGATATTCCCAATACATAGTGGGGATGTGCCGTGGGTTCGAACTCAAAATCGTCCATTCAAAGTGTTTAACAATCAATAATCTATACTCTTCTTTTTATAGTTTTATTAATTTTTTCAGTTTGACATGAAAAAATGCATATATGAGGATAAATATTAATGTTTAAAACGTTAAATCCATTAACAGCTCAAACTCTCAGTATTTAGCGATAACTCTGAAAGTTGATGAATATTATGCGATACATATTGATACATGGCAATATTTTGAACTTTGTTTTTATTAAATCGAAAACAACACATATATTAGAGATAAAGTTTAATTATATTATATTATTAACGGTATTTGAATAGCGTATTCTTAATTCTATCTCTGCTAAACAAATCTTCAGTAATTTTGTGATAAAAGAAGGTGAACTTGCATGATGGAGAAAACGTCAACGAAGGCAAATCAGGCATTAACAATTTATTCCAATAGAAATCCAAACGGGAACAAGACCAACTGACCGCAAGTACATATATAGGAGTAGGACACCATATATAGTAAACACTCCACGATAGACTAGTAGTATACTCTAGTAGACTAGTACACAGACTTACCGTGGATCCTTAGCTTGCCACGTGGCTAATAAAAAGAAGAGACCTATGAAAAGTGGGACCCACGACAAACACACCATACTGTTTACTACCCATCCTACGTTGCCAAACCCTAGACACAGAAGAGAAACTAAAATAAGTGCTGACACTCCCCGTGAAGGAGAATCAGTTTGATGGATTGAAATTTGAAAGAGGCCGTCAAAAGTCTCCCCCTGCACGAACTCGCTTTGTCTGTCTTCCTTATCTTCGTCTAGCAGCAGTTTCTCTCTGTGCGTTGAAGTAAACTGCAGCTACTGGGAGTCCTAAACCATTCTCTTCCGAGAACTTTCTTGTGCTGAACTGGTCTCTTGATGCCGGTGGCTTCACTGTTTTCCTTCCCTTCTGCTTGAATAAAATGAATACAAACCTATGGATACCAATTACAGGCTTCGGAGTCTCATATCCCACTATTTCTCTGCCTGTTTTTAAGACAAAACAAATCCGTGTCAGTACGACATCAAAGTTAGAACTGTATATATAGATCAGGCTTATTCTATTTCTAGCTAAGCTCAGTTAAGCAGAACAAAATAAGCCTTTTTAGGGATACCCACCAAAGGATGCATCAGTGGTGCCAGGAATGTCCGTAACAATCCTGAAAGTGAAGTTCAGAAGAAGATTAACCAAATTAAAACATATCTTAGCTAGAGCTAGAGAGAAAAAAAAACAACTGATCGATTTAGAGGGTTGTGAAGTCTATGGTGCAAAGCACAAACCAGTGAAGGTGTTCTCTCAAATATGGATCACTTGGGCTTGGAGCATCTGGGTCTGTCATGATCTTCAAAGGTAGCAACAGAGAAAAGATTAGCGAGGAATGAATGAGGTACAGTGGTAGTACCAGAAGATTAATTTAGTTAAAATAATGGTGTAAGTGCAACATCTCTCTCTCTCTCTCTCTGGTTAGACTTACAAGTGTAAATGCAGCCCTCAAGTCCTCTCCACCGATCTCGACGCGAGGTCTGGAGGTGATTACTGAAGGCATGAACTCATGGCCATTGTAGACTTGCTTGTTGAAGTTGTAAGTGACGTTCATCTTCACGCTGGGAGTGAAGGCATCCACAACTTCACCCACTACTCTCCCCACAGTCAAGGGTTCTAAATTCCTTTCCATGATGGCGTAACGGTTAATATGATATATAGCTAGAGAGGGAAGAGGGAGGAGGGAGGGCGGGGTTGATGCCTCTGATCGATGGGCTGTTTGTGTATGATCAGTGTGCGTGTGTGTGCTTGGTGAATTGGATGTAAGAAACACGAGGCCTTTTATAAGCAGAAAGAGACGTGAAGCTTGGTTGTGAAGCTTATGTACATACCAAAATTCTCCAATATGCTTCACGACAGGATATCTCTATTTACGGAAAGAGCTTCTTTCAAGTTGAAAGCTTTCAGACTGAGCTGTCCCTTTAATAAAAATATGGCACGAGTCACTACAGTGATGGGCTATTAATTCAAGTTTCTTCCCAGCTTGTCTGCTGCTATATATAATTAATTAGTGCTAGAACACGCTTTAATTATATTATACGGCAATCCAGCTACACATCTGGGTCATACATCTCCCCATGAATGACAAGGTTTGAAGTTAGAAGAGAGTTTAAATTCAATAAGGTCTTGGCTTGCTGGGTAGGGCTCTCTGCCTCTCTCTCTCAGTGAGAAGTGAGAATGGAGAATACAACTTTGTTAGTAAATTTAAATTATAATAGGGATAATATCTCTTGTCAAATGGGCAACTCGGCTTTTAAGATGCTTCTCTCCATAGTCCATACATATTCTCTTAGACCAAAAGACGTCTTATCAACAACCTTGGGAATGTGTTTTTTTATTTATCTATTTATTTTTGTAAGCTAGACTAAGAAAGAACCAGATATCTTAATTTTTTTTTATTTGCACATCGTATTCCCTAATGAAGAGAAGGAAAAACAAGGGAAACTCGTTGTTTCAATAATAGCCCTTGGTATGTGAATCCGAGTCAAATTACTGTGTGTGTGTGAGAGAGAGAGAGAGACGAGGGATTCCCCTCTTACAGCTTATAACCTACATTATGACTCTAGGAGGAACAGAGTACAGTTTTCCTGTAAGTGTAATCATACGCTATTCGGGTATTTTCATTGTAAGGCCCGAGATGAGTAGAATTTGGTGAAGGGCGGTGGATCCTCCACGTTTATACTTTATAGGGTCATCATTAACCCATTAGACGATGATTCTCCTTATGTGCTGTAATAGTGTGGAAAATGCAGTAATGATATTGCCCCTCCAGGCTCCCCACCTTTTTTCATCTCTCATTAACCCTTATAATAGTGTGGAAGTGCTGTAAGAAGATTAGAAGAAGGTGCAATAAGCTGAAAAAGCCTCCTTATCCTAAACGCTACGCTTCTCCAGTCCAGACTCCAGAATCCAGAGCCATCACAGACGACTATGAAGAAGAGCTAGAGTTGGGAAATAGCTCTAGGCCTGCAACTAATAAGTCACCCATTGGGAATTCTGGGTATGTTACTGTTAACCCTAGACTAGAGGGAAGAGGTTAAAGCCTGAAAGGGGTCCTATTACAGGGTAAGAATCTAGCACAGGCAGTCCTCTGATCCTCTCCTCTCTCGAAGTGAAGGTCTAGAACTAGAAGTAGTAGAAGTCGTCATTGGAGCTTTTAAACCGTACGTGGTTATACATGGTCGTCTAGTAAACACTACAGGTGTTCGGCGGTAGGCCCTTCAGTCCTTTCTCTTTCTCCATTAGCTAGGATTAATAATGGAACATGTTACGTTGGATTTGGATTTCTCGAGTGTTCCGCTGCCTGCCACTTCCACGTCCTAGAGTTGGGAATGGAATCAACGTTTTTGAGCTCGACACGTCTTTCATCGTAAACCAAGAACCGAAGAATAAAATTTAGCTGCACAACTGGTTCTCATCTTTTTCCCATCTCCATCTTCTACAGTGAGTCCTTTCCTCTACAGTGCTATTGTTGGTCTATATTTTGATAACCCGAGTCCAGTTGAACTCGTCAAAACTATATATGGTATAGGTGGGTTAATCAATTACCAGCCAAGTTGTTTAAACTTTAAAGACCCTCCTTATAGTCATTACTATTGAGTTCGTTCCCCCTACGGTTGTACTCGTAATAGTTGGTCAATCATCGTTTACCTATACAGTTCTACTGTTTCCCATGATAAAGGAGTGTTTGGTACGGTTGCATTGCCTTGCAAATTGCAATAATTTTGAGTTCATTTATGTGTTATTATGTTATATATGAGCATTTCAAAAAGAAATTAATTAAAATGCATGTACGTATAGAGAAACATAATTTAATGTTTTATGTAGAAATAGCAAATTGTATTGATGTGCAACACCAATGTACATAGTAAACACCCCCAAGGATAATGGCAACAAACACAACTGCCAATATGGAAGCATCTATTTCAAAATTCATGAATATATTATGAGATGTTCCCAATACATGGTGATAATGTCTTGTGGGTAGGGATGTGAGAAGAGTTTGTTGGAAGAAGATTCAGAACAGGTAGTTGAAGCATTAATCTGGGAAAAACGCAAATAGAGTATAAATACAAATATGTAGAGTGCATTCTAGTCCATATGCAAAGTTTATAATTTTTTTTATTATAAACTTTGCTCTCATTTTGAATGCAAATATGTCTTGAAATTTGTAAAAATGGCCGCTTTCGATATATAAATAAATGTATTCTTATCAAACACCAGCAAAACTGAACCAGAATGTATATATGCACTGAACCAGTATCTTCAATCTTCTCAAACCAAGTTTAATGGAGAAAAATAAAATAAACTTTATATCGTATGATAAAGCTTTGAGGTAATAATCTTTACCCTCCACAAGGTGGGGGTGGGGACCATGAAAACATACATCCAACTTTGTCTTTTAGAGTGTTTTTCAAGGTTTGTGGTGAAGAATAAAGGAGTTCGAATAAACTCAGTTGTTTAGCAAGTATTTCTCGTAAATAATAATTTAAAGGGAAATTGTCAAAAACCCATCATGAGTTTTCAACATTTCTCTTAAACTCACCACAACTTTTCAAAATGTCTAAAACTCACAATGTCACTAACTTGACGTTAAAGAGACCAATGACCGTTAATACATTACCATTTTAACCTTCATAGAAAAATATAAAATACATACATATATAAAACATATACATATATTTTAATATTTAGATATGGAAAAAAGGAAAATGTTCAAAAAATATTTTCAAATATAAATTACATAAAAACACAGAAATTGCAAAAATATATAAAAAATTATAGAAATTCACACAAAATAAAAAAATATTTTCAAATTATAGAAATTGAAAAACAAAATCAGAAAATAAAAATTGTAGAAAAAACACCAAAAATTATAAAAAAAACACAACAATTTCAAATAAATAACAAAAAATACAGGAAATTTTATAGATTGTAGAAAATAGAAAAAAAAACAGAAATTATAAAAAACATTAGAAATTATAACAAAAGACTAAAAAAAAAGAAAATTGAAAATTAAAAAGGACCCTTTTCCTCTTAGTCGCCATTCAAGGGTCATTTGGTCATAAAAAATATTAATTATGCTGATGTGGACACCTCTGTTAAGTAACATTAATGGTGCACTAACAGAATATGAGTTTGGGAAAATAAAAACTTATTGACAAGGTGAGTTTTAGATGTTTTGAAAAGTTGTGGTGAGTTTAAGAGATGCTGAAAACTCATGGTGAGTTTTAGACAATTTCCCTAATTTAAAATGTCCTTGCTTCATGGTTTAACCTTAAATGTTGAGTAGATTATGACTCATCGAAATGCTGAATGCAGTACTTTTAAATTTGGAATCTTTCTCGCATTATGCCTCCATCCCCTATTTTAACAGTTGACAAACGCGTTTTAGTTCTCTACTTTGAATAATCAATTATGAAAAGATCGCTTTTTATATATATAAAGATAAGGGAATTTGTCTAAAACTCATCATGAGTTTTCAGTATTTCTCTTAAACTCACAACTTTTCAAAATGTCTAAAACTCACAATGTCACTAACTTGACGTTAAAGAGACCAACGACCGTTAATACATTACCATTTTAACCTTCATAGAAAAATATAAAATATATACAAAATAAATTAGCGGGTGTTAATATATTACCATTTAAATATTTAGACATGAAAAAAAGGAAAAAAGTTCAAAAAAATATTTTCAAATATAAAATACATAAAACATAGAAATTACAAAAAAAATATAAAAATTATTTTCAAATTATAGAAACTATAGAAATTGAAAAAAAATCAGAAAATAAAAATTATAGAAAAACACCAAAAATTATAGAAAAACACAAAAATTACAAATAAATAACAAAAGTACGAGAAAATTTATAGATTGTAGAAAATAGAAAAATGTAAAAAAAAGAAATTATAAAATACATTGGAAATTATAAAAAAAAACACTGAAATGCAAAAAAAAAAAAAAGAAAATTGAAAACTGAAAAAGACCAATTTTTCTCTAACTCACCATTCAAAGGTAATTTGGTCATGGAAGTTGTTATTTATGCAGACATGGACACCTCTGTTAAAAAGCACTAACAGTGCACTAACGGAAGGTGAGTTTTGGAAAATAAAAACTTACTGACATGGTGAGTTTTAGATATTTTGAAAAGTTGTACATGGTGAGTTTAAGAGAAATATTGAAAACTCATGGTGATAGTTTTAGGCAATTTCCCTAAAGATAAAAGACAACGTATAGGGATGTCAATGGGTCAGGTTAAATGGTAACTCCAGCTTGAGGGTTAGGGTTTTGACTCATTGATCCGAATTAGGTTCGGGTTTTGGCTGACCCGCCTTGTTGGGTCATGACACCTTGCATATATACCAAGTATTCGTGCAATTTTTTGACTTCTAACTTTATAGGCTTAAAGTTTATAATTTATTTATATGTTGATTTTAATTTTCTTCTTTTTTAAAATGGAAAAAATAACACTTTAAAATCTATAAAATAATTTCATTATTTGAATTAATGTATTTTAAATCTTCAAAATATGTTAAAAAATATATTTAAAACTATATGAGCCAAGTCGGGTCAGAACTGGGTTATAGGGCCTATATGGTCGTGTCGGGTTCAGGAATCATGTATTTTTAAGCTGGGTCAGATTGGGTTTGGGTTTGAGTGCTGGAGGGCCGGGTTAGGCTTGACGCAAACCCGTACCAAACCCGACCCGTTGACATTCCTGTCAACATGGATGTCTTGTCTGCATGACACCTGGCAAAAACTTTTAAGATGAATTCCGCCTAGCCAAATTTAGTCGCGCGTTTTGGTATCGGCCACAATGGCATCTCAGCCTCAAAGCAAACAAGAATCCATATTTTATGTAGGTCTTGATGTGTTTTCAATCATGTGGTCAAAGAGGATTTTGTTTGTGTTACGGGGGAATTAGAATATCACCAACTTTTTGGTGGGTCCCAAAGGTTACATAGCTCGTGTAAAACATATATTTTATTAATGGTGTAGAACATTATTATTAGTTTCACAGCCTGTTGAATAATCATTGTATTCAGCTAATCCTTGCTCGATTTCGATATCAAAAAATAAAAAAGAAAAAAACAGCCGTCTAAGATTGAATAAACTAATTTGTTAAAATATAAGTAGTGACTCTGTCACTTGAATTGTTTACTTTACCTCACAAATTTTTATTTATTTTTCAAAACCTCCGTTGATATAGTACCGTTGTACGAATATATAGATTTATGTATGTTATATTGTTGTGACATGCAACATGATAATATTAGGGGCATTCTGCATTCTAGAATATGCCACACTAGCAAAAAAAAAAAAGTATGTTCTTGAACTTTTTTTTTTTAATTTTTGAAAAGCAAAAAAGGTTTGATTTGATTTCCAAAAATAATACATGTCTTTGAAGCCATGGAGATGATAAATAGTTTGTAATATAGAAATTACATGGTTTATGAAACATGATATTAAAAAGGGGTAATTTGAGTTCAGTCCACTTCAGAATTCATAATGCAATCCTAGTTCGGTTTAGTGTCGAGGGGAAGATTCCTAATTCATAGGGAGGCTGGGAATAAATACATTTGGGAAATTAATTTATGAATTCTAAGGTGGAATGAATTATAAAAAAAAGCCTATTAAAAAATAGTTAAAACATATTTTTTTTTGGTCTCAATTTTGTAAAACAAAAAATTATGTTTTCAGTGTTTCTATTTTAAGAATCAATTTGTTTTCAAACTAGCAGTTTTTGAAATTTGGAACAAGAAAAACAAGTTATTTTGGAGAAACACCACATTGTAACTCAAGATAAAGTTCAATTTACCAAAAGATAAGCTACCTATTTAAATATTATATATATTCATCAGTCCCAACATAATAGCTTTTCTATTGAAGCTTTTCGCATTACATTTCCGAGAAAGCTAACCCAATCCAATCAAAAGTTAATAAAAAGAAATTGTTTTATCGTTGTTAGATTAGGGTTAAGAAGTTCCTTGACTCTGGGTGGGCTCCAATTGGGCCCGACCCAATCAATTAGCACTTTTTAGGCTGGATAGATAAAGCCTAAAGCCTAAGGACCACCGGAAGCCCTAACTGAAGCCTGCACCTAGGGTAGCTCTTGACTCTTGTAGGCAATTAGAACACATGCGAAGCATCTTTCAAATTATTCCATTAAGATTTCTTCTGGTACGCTAAGCATGAAACGGCATATCACGCTTCACTTTTGCTCCTTTTGTAAAGGAGGAAAATGTTCCTTTTATCAGGTGGATTTTGAAACCACGTCGCCATTATTATCACCAATTGGAGGCCGAGGGTAAAAAAGATATTTCATTGATGTCTAAGACCATTTGTGAATAAAAAAAGAGTATACGTCACGGGCCTCGGGTGTTATCTCGGGGGTGGAGATTCTGACAGTCAAGTTAGTCGAATGCTTAAGAGGGGTCAGACCAGGCAAGAGATGAGGGCTCAGAGCTTAGTCCTTAATAAGCTCCTTTTATAACTAACCTTACCTTCTTAGGAGTGGTTGGAAGTAATTGGTGATGGACGAACAGGATTTGATCTGGCCGATGCCATGTGACGCGATTTGAGACCTGCCAAATATCCCTACATCATCCACCATGAATAAATCTATCCAAAAAAATCATCATCATCATCTAAACATTGTCCCAAAAAATACGGGGTTGGTTATCTAATTCTTATTTCATAATTTCATTTTGGTTAATATTATATATTTATCTTAAATAATGGGTGCTTAAATCATTTCTGAGAGTCCTATCCATGTCTTTATTAGTCTTTCCCTAATTCTTTTGACTCTTTCAATTTTTAAGATATTACTTTTTCTAATAGATTCTCTAAATGGTTGTTTATGTCATGATCAAATCATCCCAATCTATATTTTTCATTTTATCATTTATTAGAGCTATTCCAAAGTTGCTTTTTATTAATAAAATTAGATGAAAGCATACAGTAACATGTAATCATATGATGATTCTTTACACAGACATCTCATATATGTAGGATCCATCAAACGTATATGAACCTCAATCATCCGAATATGGGATAGCATTCTAGAATTTGGGATTCTAGAAAGAACGGAAGCTAATGCCTCCGTTGCGACGTGCAGTTACGCATGGAATCAATTCTATAAATCGGTTAGTCATACAATCCAGAACCATTCAGAGGTTATGGAGCTTTGGCTATTGAGAATAATCACAAGTCATGGCAATTCTACATTAGAATAAAAATTTATAATCTTACCCAAATGGCCTCTAAGAACTACAATAAAGTGACAATAGTACGTATCAATGTGAAATTATAGAAATGGAGCTGCATTCGGTTGCACATAACATTAAAAAAGTAAAAGAAAACAAATAATTACCTGGGCATTGGTTTAATTGAAAACAATAAATCCAGAATCGTCGAAAAACATTGATTTTACACTTGTTAATCGATCATTGTTATTAGGTGAAGTCCTTTTAGGTTCTGTTTGGGAATGATGCAAATGGAGTGTAAATCTCGATTCAGGGTAAATGTGTACTCTAATTTTTGTTAGTATTTAGCAAGAATTCAATTATGCATTGACAAATGACAGAAATTAAAACACATTTTTTAATGCATATTTATATCCAAAATGAGATGCAAATGTATATGGATAAAAAGAAAGTAAATTTGCATTCAATGTGGGTTTTTGTTAAAAAAGCCCATTAAAGCTAAAAGTCTATTTGATAAGAAGATAAACTTGTCAATGCAAAATCAACCCAACTTTATATTTATATGAATCATTTTGCACTCTAAATATTTGCATTCATGCTTTATTTGCATCGTTCTCAAATAGAGCCTTAATTAGTTAACCTGCAAAACAGGCTGGATCTTTGGCTCTTGGACATGAATGGCTCAAACTGAGCCCTATCTACGTTCCTGCCTGTCACTCCCATCCTTCCAATTGATTCTTCTTTGTATGCATGTATATATTGCTGATATTATTGTTCTGTGCTTCCATGTCAACAGCTTTTTTACTGTCCCTATTGCTGATATTATTGTTCTTTCTGCATGAAAGAACCGTGATTACACTAGAGGGAATTGAAATGAAAGAGTGTTCAAAATTCAGATTTCAGGGTACAAGTGTACAACACAACACCCCAATCCAAACAAGGAAGACTAGACTAGCCTCCAAAGAAAAGGGTGCTGAGTACTACAATATACCAGCTAATAATTGTAAGACACGCAACCATCTGATAAGTCTGTACAAAGTGGTTCTATACCGTAAAAAAGCACTTCCAGAAATATGGAATTCAACTTAAAGCAAAACTAGTAAAACAGAAAAAGTAGCTACACCTACACGCCATGCATGATCCATATCCTGTCCCCGTCCACCGAAACTAGGGGTGTAAACGGATCTAATTCGAACCGGAACAGACAATATTTGAATTTGAATCCGATTAAAAAATCCGGTATTCGAAATCGATTAAATATTTGAATATTCAAATTCGATTAATTAATTATTTTAGATAATTAAAAAATATATAAAATAATTATTTTATTGATATAAAGTATATAAATTATTTATATAACTTACTTATTATATATAAATTATATAAAATATTTTATATATTATATATAAGAATTAAATAATCGATCGAATTTGGATATTTATCAAATCGAATCAGGTCATATATGAATTCGAATCTGATTAACTATTCAGTATGAATAGAATATCTGGATTCGATCGATTAGATATCCAAATTATCCAAATTCAATTTGATTATGGCAAATATCGAATTTGAAGTCGTATTTCCGAATACCGTTTACACCCCTAACTGGAACCAATCATTGGACACGAGTTTCAAAAATTTAGGCACCATGGAGATGCGGATGCATGGCAAGGTCGCTAAGACTAGCATTGTCTTTGTTTTTTCTATAGCTCAATTTTGGAAGGAGTACACAAATATGTAGAGTGTAAAATCTTATATTTTGTATGTATTTGTATTGTACATATTTGTATTTGTACTCTTTTCAAATTAAGCCTTAGGCTGTGCTTGGAATCAGTGTAAAACGTCATTGGTGTAAAAGTATACCGATGATGTTTTATACTGAACTGTAAAAGTGACCATTGCTTTTTGAAAAACACGATGGGTGAAGAGTGTAAAGTTTTACATCGATTATCGATGTAAAACTTTACGTTTGATAGGTTTTACATTGACTATTGACGTAAAACTTCACTCCATCCAAATGTATGTAAAACTGAACCGAAGTGGAGTTTTATATCGATCATGATTACATTCTCCTTCCAAACACGGAAAAAATTGAACCGATGTAAAATTTTACATCGTTCTTAATTTACACTAATTCCAAACGCAGCCTTAAGACTCCGTTTGGAAGGAGTACAAAAACAAATATGTAGAGCACAAAACCTTTTATTTTATATTATTTTATATTATTTTGTATGTATTTGTACAGACTTGAGTCTAATGGGCCGCAGAGTAAGTAAATGGGTAATGTTAATTTGTCTTTCCCACTATGGCAAGGCTACAATTACTATCACTCATATTCAAGGAAAGTACTTGGCTCCTAAACATGCATCGTTCTATACCCATTTTATACATTGATTTTAGGTTGTGTTTGGTTTGAAGGAAATTAAAAGACAGGAAAAGGAAGGAAAATGTAATTCCCTACTTTTTTCCTTCAAACCGCATGTCGCTTTAAGAATTAGGAGTCTGTTTGGGTATAGGATTTAATAATTTAGATTTTAGAATTTTAGGGTTAGAATTTATAATTTACATTTTAAGGTTTAGGGTTTAAAAATTTAGGTTAGACTTAAAAATTAGGAGGTGGTAAGACGCATGTACTCCAACACAGTAAGGACCAAGTATTGCCCTCATGCTCACATACTGCCCAATGGTATTTCAGTATTTCTACTCGTTGGCAAAGAGATATATAATGGAGGGAGGCTAGCTAAAAGAAGAAAAAGTATATTATGCAATTCTCTCTACTTGTTCAAACATGCAACTTATTTATCTTTTTTATACTTAAATTATGCAGATATATATTTTTAATTTGTTGATTTACAATGGCTGCTCGCCTATGGTCAAAATAGGAAAAACTTTGGCTGTTGGGGGCCAATAGCCTTTCCTGTTGAGAGAGTTTCTGGATTGGGCATGTTATCATGAGAGCGGATAAATTAGTAATTGCTCATTGATTTATTTTGAGTAAAAACAAAAGCATGCCCGTGAATTGGTGAACTGTCGTGAACGTGCCCAACCCAAAAACTCTCTCAATAGGAAAAACTGTTGACCCCCAACAGCCAAAGTTAACTAAACATGCTAAAGAATGGACTAGCTATCAAGTTAGGGGTGGGAATTGGATTGGGCCAAGGTCCCGACCATGAGAACATCGGGCTTGGAATGCTAAGTTCGAAAATTGGTTCAAGGTGCTAAGCCCAAAGCACAACCCATCTTAGTATATGAAGTTAGAACAGAGAAATAAACTGACAAGGCCAATAGGGCTTGGGCCTCTAGCTTGGTATATGAAGTTCAATGCTCAACCCTAGTTGGAGGGATGCCACTAGGCCATTTGAAAATTTTCGGAAGCCCCAAGCTTCTGCCTTTCCATTGATATCTTATGATATATATATATATATACAAATTCGATCGGAAAACCAACTTCTAATCCAAAACTTCTAAAACTTATAAATCCTAACTGTACAGGGAATATACAAATCCGGGATAAGGATGGGCCTTCAAATCCGGAATGAGCCTTATCTTCATCCAATACTCTCCCTCAAGGTCGTGCATGAGGATTGCGAATGCCCAGCTTGGGAAGGAAAAAATCAAACTGTTTTTGTCTGAGAGCCTTTGTGAAAATGTCGGCAACTTGTTCACCGGTACAGACATAGGAAGGCGCAATGGTGCCGGCTTGGAGCTCATTGCGAATGAAGTGACAATCAACTTCAATATGTTTGGTTCGCTCATGGAAGACAGGGTTTGCAGAAATGTGCAGAGCAACTTGATTGTCACAAAACAAGCGTATAGTTTGAAGATGAGATATACCCAAAGACGACAGCAGACCTTTCAGCCACTTCAACTCACAACTGGCAGTAGCCATTGATCGGTATTCAGCCTCGGCAGAGGACCGGGAGACAATATGTTGTTTCTTAGTCTTCCAGGAGATGGGGGAATGTCCTAACATGACAAAGTACTTAGTAAGAGAGCGATGAGTTAAAGGGAAACTCGCCCAGTCAGAATCCCAATAGGCATACAATTGCAGATCACTATCAAAACGCAAAAATATTCCTTGACCAGGACGTCCTTTCAGATAACGAACCACACATAATGCCGCATCCCAATGATCAACACAAGGACATTGCATAAATTGAGCCAGGACATGGATGCAATAACTGAGCTCCGGCCGTGTAATGGTTAAATAAATCAAACGACCCACAAGACGTCGATATCGTTCAGGGTCATCCAGGAGTGCTCCGTCAGCAAGGGCAAGTTTATGATTCTGAGTAATAGGAAAGGGAGCAGGTTTGGACCCCAATAAGCTAGTTTCTGTAATAATATCAAGTGCATATTTTCGTTGGCAAGGAAATATCCCCGATGGTCCGCGAGTCACTTCAATGCCCAAAAAATATTTAAGAACACCCAAGTCCTTCATTTGAAAACACCGGTTCAAACCCAAAATAATCGGAATAGGATTGTTCAAACCCAAAAGTTTTCAAGGCAGCACCTAACTTAGAGAACCAGTTCCGGGGGGATTGCCGCAGACCATACAAAGATTTCCGGAGTTTGCATACCTTTCTAGTCTCGGAGGCCGAAAAACCTAGAGAAGGTTTCATATAGACCTCCTCATGGAGATCACCGTGCAAAAAAGCATTGTGGACATCCATCTGATGCAATTCCCAATGTTGGGTCGCAGCAACTGCTAAAAAGGTTCGAACTGTGACCATTTTAGCCACAGGGGCAAAGGTCTCGTTGTAATCAAGACATTCAACTTGAGTGTTTCCCAGGACTACCAACCGTGCTTTAAATCTTTCAATGGATCCATCAGAGTTGTACTTGATTCTGTAGACCCATTTACACTCGGATTGCCTTTTTTCCAGGTGGGAGGTCTTCCAAGGTCCATGTCCCATTATCTTCCAAAGCCTATATATCTTGGCGCATAGCTTCGTGCCACCAAGCATCAGTCATTGCCTCAAAGAAACGAGTAGGTTCTCGGCCTGTAGTAACAGTTGCCAAGAAATGCTTGTGTTTCATAGAAAAATTATCATACGTCATATAATGAGTTATGGGATAAGGAGTATCTGAGGACTGAGATGATGCAGGAGAAACAGCGGAGGGGTCTAAACGATGAGCTGAGTGTGTGACAAAGTCCTGTAAATAGCTGGGGGTCCACTTTTCTCGATGTCCGCGGCCTAATACCTCCGTGGTGGGCTGAGGAGCAGCTAGAGTTTCATTATCTCTGTAATCTGTATGGCTCCTTGTCTCATCAAGAGGACCTGCCTCCTCATCATTACCCATGTTCGGATGTCCTTCTTCATCGGTCGTGTCGCTCCCCCTGACTTCTATATGAGGTGACTCAGATACCATGTCAGGAGGAGTGGCCCAAGGCAACCCAATATTTTCTTTGGCTACGGGAGGACTGGTTACAAAGGGTTGATGTTTTGAAGTGGCAAAGGGAAACTCGGCCTCGCTAAACACCACGTCTCGTGAGACGAAGTAATCACCAGACTCAAGGTCATACAATTTCCACCCCTTTTTCCCAAAAGGGTACCCAATAAAGACACGTTTCCTACTCATAGCGGCAAACTTGTCACGGTCCCGAGTATGCAAGAAACATAAGCAACCAAAAACTCTGAGATGTTTATAAGAAGGACTTTGTCCAAATAGCATCTCGTAAGGTGTTTTACCACCAAGAAGGGTCGAAGGTGTCCGGTTAATCAAGTACCCTGCGGTTAAAACACACTCACCCCAGAAATTGATCGGAAGATGTGCTTGAAACCTGAGCGCTCTGGCCACATTCAAAATATGACGATGCTTTCTCTCCACACGACCATTTTGTTGTGGTGTCCTAACGCAGGAAGTTTGAAATAAAATTCCTTGCTCGTCAAAATATGACTTCAAGGTTTTAAACTATGTTCCATTATCACTTCTCACCACCTTAACCTTTTTATTAAATTGTTGTTCAATCATGACACATAAATTTTTGAGTGTTCTACTTTCACTTTTTTCAGCCAGCAAATAAATCCAAACTGCTCGAGAATAATCATCAACAATTGTCAGAAAATATACCACACCACAAGATGCAGGTACTCTATAAGCACCCCATAAGTCACAATGAATTAATGCAAAACAACCAGTCACCTTATTGCTGCTTTGAATAAAAACATTTCTAGTTTGTTTTGCCTTCAAACAAACATCACATGTTTTGTTCTTACTATTACTGATATTAAGAAGTAAGCTAACCGTTTAAGAAGGATGTCCCAATCTCTGATGCCACAAATTGCATGACCCAATTCCGTCTGTCTTGTAAGCTCGAATCGGTGCCACACCCTTGAAGACATAGACCCCATCAAGCTGTTCACCCGCACCAATCAGAGTCCTCGAGATGCGGTCTTGTATCACACACAACTTATTAGTAAATGTCACAATATAATCTGTGTCACGAAGTAACCGACATACTGATAATAAATTACAATTGAGTTTTGGGACATATAATACGAGCAGCAATTTAAAATTATTTCCAAGTTCAACGGTGCCTTCTTTCACAGCCTTGGTGTGCGCACCGTTGGGTAACCTAATAAGACAAGGTGCAACATCATAGGTGTCGACGAGCACATTTAAATTCCCTGGCATGTGATGTGACGCTCCAGAGTCAACAATCCATTCAGTGGAGTAATTTTTACCAGAGAGTTTTTCATTAGGCCTGGTTTTGTAAGCATTAAGCATGCTTACAAGAGTCTGCCATTGCTCGTCATTAAGCCCATTCAGTCCGGTCCTGTCTCCGTCAGTCATGGCTGCATTAGCAGCCACCTCACGCCCTGCTGATGACTGAGTAGCATGAACCTTTGCCGTACCTCGGCCACGTCCGCCAGAGGGTCCACCCCCTTCTCCTCATCCTACTCTACGCCCGGTCGACGTACCGCGGGGTCTGTCTCCCCACCAATCAGGGTACCCAATTAATTGGAAGCAATTCTTTGCTTCATGGCCAGATCGACCACAATTGTTACACACATTTGTTTTGTCTTTTGAAGCAGCTCTACTGTCTTGCGATGTTTGTGAGGCTTGTGCTGCAAAATTAACCGGACTGATAATAGCTCTAGGATTATCTAATGGATGCAAATAGAAAGGAGAAGCCAGTCCAACAGACTTATTCGAGTTCTCACCGTTCCTCTCGGTGTTGGCAGCCATGGTGACCGATCAGCAAGATTCGTCCGAGCAAGAAACATGTCGAGATGGACGATCCTAACGAGGCTCATGAAGAAATTAGAACAAGCGAGCCCGCCGATTCCGAGTCAAACCCGAGCTCCTTCCTGTTCAACTCTTCCTTCTCCTTGAAGGCGTACGACAAGCTCTTACCTCTCTATAAAATTTTAGGATGAAGATGTGGGAATGGCAAGTACACACTGTGGACAACGATCTTGAGGTTGTGCATCACGTCGGGGATCTTGATCCGAACGTAGTTGATCCTCATTGGAGCTGGTCCTCCTCCGGCAGTTGTAACCACCAAATTCTGACCATCCTGCAGCGAAGGCAACAGCGTTCCTGTCGGAAGCTTAGAAAGGCCGGTAGATACTACAGACCACTTCTATGATGGAACACATTAACAGCAATAGAGGGAAGAAGATCAAGCTTCACAGACTATGATGATCATCAATTTCCATTGTCGCTTTGATTTCCGGCACGGGAGGAACTGCACAGCTATCATCCTTCTCCAAAGTGTTGCAAGAACCAGATGTTCTCACACTTTCACCAACATTTCTTGCTGGAAACATCCCACCGTCGCCAATCACTGCTGTCGAGTCCCATTCTCTGATACCATGAAAAATTTCGGAAGCCCCAAGTTTCTGCCTTTCCATTGATATCTTATGATATAAATATACAAATTCGATCGGAAAACCAACTCCTAATCCAAAAGGAAATACAAAACTTCTAAAACTTCTAAATCCTAATTGTACGGGGAATATACAAATCCGGGATGAGCCTTATCTTCGCCCAATACCATATAAACAATAGTTTCACATGCTAATCACTGCCCTCCCAGATTGAGTGATTGGACAATCTACATATGTACTCAGGATCCTCGACTCATACAATGCTTTAACATGTGTTGTTAACGGGTTGTCACTAGATCTATGTGTATGAAGTTATGATTACTTGTATTTGGAAAGCTGTGAAAATTGAAATGAATTGTGCAAATCTTAATGGGTGATTTTAAAATGATTACTTCCTAAGGGTCTGTTTGATTGCTGAGAAAAAGGATGGGATGAGAAGAGAAAAATGTATTTTCTCAGTTAGTTATAATGTGTTTATTTGCTAAGAAAATTTTTGTTAGAAAATCCACTTTCTAGTGTTTGTTTTGCAAGAAAATTTATAGGTGGTGGTTCTAAACAAACTATATAAACAAACTACCAATATCTAATTACATAATTAATCCAAAATTTACTTAACAAATACGATTTTAACTGAAAACAAGAGCATATATCAGACATTAGCAAATTTAAAGACAGAAGCACAGAAATGGAATAAGACCTGTGATGAATAGATTTTATTCAACTGGAATGAAAATTGTACTGAACTGCAGTACTAGATTATGAATATAATTTCAAAATCCTTTCTTTCAGAGTCATCAATTGTGAAAATTATATCCAAAACAGTAATTAGAAGAGACAGAACAAAAGAAATCAGAACAATTAGATATTGACTTCCTAATACAGAGTTCTGCTTACATCCTGTCTACCATGGACAACCATTAATTGCTACCCAGCTGCAGATAAAATTTTAATCAATTTTCACTGCGAACATTAGTACTCACTCTCACAACAACTAAATAACTTCACAGCCTGATGGTAACAACGCAAAATTATTTGTCATGCACAGGAAACAAACGATAACACAGCAAGGAAAAGGCGATGGGATTAAAACCTTTAACATTTGCCCGGAGATAAACCTCATCGCTATCTGGGCTAAGATCAACTTCCTCTACCGGCTTGTAGATGACACGTTGGGTCTTAAAGAACCACCCCATGGTAGCAAAAGCAGAGACCCTTCAAAGCCCCGACCCTGAAACACTCAAAACAGAGGAGAGAATGAAGCAGAGAAATCAGAGGGAGATGAACAGGCTTAAAAGGGAAGGTAAAGAGAAATCCCAACTGAAAGATTTAAGAAGTAGGGGGAGAGCGCCAGAAATTGAAGAAATTAAATGAAAGTCCAACTGAAAATGCTGGCTTGTAATTAAGGAACGAAAAGTGAACAAGCAGAGAAGAGGGAACAGGGAAGTGGTCGACTGGTCGCTTTCCAGTGCAATCGAGAAAAGAAGGAGGATAGCGAAGAGATGCATCTTTCTTCCTTGTGGCTCGCGGGCTTCTCATCAATTTCTGGATTTGAGACTGAGAAAAAGGGCTGAAGCGTTGTTGGCCACTTACGCCATCGCATGGCGGGCTGTGTCGAGACCCTCTTCTCTTTGCTTTTGATTTTGGTAAGGTCGGTCGCCCGCGTTCGCGTCCGACGGCGATTGGGAGGAGTAAGGTCGGTCTCCCTCTTCTGTTATGCTCTGCAATGGTGATTTAGGGTCGGGACGCGGGCGTGGTGCGTTAGGGTCTCGGCGGAGGGCGTGGAGTGGGGGTTCAGTACAGAGGCGACGCTTCCGGTGGCGACGCTCAGCAGCAGCCTCCTCCGCTGAGGAGTGGGCGAATGAGCAAACAGAGAGGAGGTTATGGTTGGGATGGTGGAGGAGGATGTGGTGATGATCGGCGGTGGTGGTGGCAGTTGTGGAGGTGCTGATAACAGGAAGATGATTAGTGGTGGAGAGAGAGAGAGGAGATGATCGACTTCTTGCTCTTACAAAGTCCGAGTAATTTTCTTAGCGTTTTTTTTTTCACCAGGGTCGCATTGTTTTGGTGCGACCCCACTCACTTAATTTTGGGATCCTACATCCCTCTTGTTTCTCATCCCAAACACAAGAAAAGGAGAATAATTCAAAAATATTCCTTTTTCTCGTCCATTTCTTAGCAATCAAACAGACCCTAAGGATTTGAAATTCAAAGTTGAAGAATAAAGAAACATCAAAGTAATTGGTCAACAATCTACTATCGACCCTTTTTTCACCGGGGTCGCACTGTTTTGGTGCGACCCCGCTCACTTAATTTTGGGATCCCGCGTCCCTCTTATTTCTCATCTTAAAACACTGTTTACCAGTAAACAAATACAAGAAAGGAAGAATAATTTAAAAATATTTCTTTTTATTATCCATTTCTCAGCAATCAAACAGACCCTAAGGATTTGAAGTTCAAAGTTGAAGAATAAAGAAGCATCAAAGTAATTGGTATACAGTCTACTGTCGGCCCCATACCTTGTCTTTAACGTGTTTACTCCTTGTGGGGTTTCATAAATCATAACCCATTGTGCATATCTTGTTCGAAGATCCAGAATTCCCTTTTTATTCGTTGATTTGATTCAGCCCTGCTTAACAAATACAAACAGTGGAAAAACAGTCCAGAGGACAAATTCAGTCCAACCTCTCAATACCACTTGAACCAATTGCAACAGCAATTCAATGGAGTTTCTCATTTTCTTTGTGTTTGTGAATTGTGAAGCTGCCTGGGTGGGCTAATTGAATTCCAGGTTTCAGCTTGCAATTCATTACTTGCTTAAATGTGGTTATATGTCTAACATTGTTCAGATGTGAGTCCAAAGAAAATAATAAAATAAAAGCATGGTTCAAATGTAGATTATGACCTGCATTTGAAACCAGAACTGGACCCCAAGAGGCCATCCCCATGACCCATGTGGTCATGCGAAACTGCGATCAATGGCAATGGACCGAGTGGGCTAGCCAAGGTAAAATGGATAAGGATGTCACAGGCTCAAGAACAACTCGCCTTAACCATCATGCCGAGCCTATAAGATATAAGATTGTAATGAATTTAAGTTGAATGGAGGAGTTAGGGATGCAAACGGATTGGATTGGATTTAAATCAGGGTATATTTGAATTCAATCCAAAGATCCAATCGGATCTAATAGGTTTCAGTTTGAATTCGAATCCTATTAGTAAGTTGGATCTTCGATTCTGATCTAATCTGACTTATTTTCTTTAAAAATTAATAAATTATTAAAAAAATTAAAATGTATTAATTTTATTATCTGGTCCAATCTGATTTTTGATTTCTGATCAAGTCTTATTATTCGGTCCAATCAGAAGTGATCCAAATTGATTTTGGATCGGATTGGATCATGATCCGATTTATTTACACCCGTAGGAGGAGTTTGGGAGTCTCAAGAAAGGGGCAGTGAAATTAACCTTTTTATAAAAATTGTAAGAATACAGGATTATCAAAACTCAACTGCCACTAGCCAAGCCAATCAGCCAAGATGCATAATTGGTGTGGCAATTGGATGGGTTGGGTGCGAGTTAAAGATCCACCCACCCACTACACTACCCATACCTATTGTCGACCATAATGAGTAGGGATGGCAATTTCCGTCCGAACCCACCCAACCGATTTATGGCGTCCAAATCTAACCCATTTATTCAGTGGATTAGGTTAACTTAAATGGGTTTCGCCGGGTTCGACTGTGGGTATCTGATGGGTTAACCGCATGTGAATAATACAAGTTTAAGATAGCCATATTATCATTAATTTCCCTTTGCCCCTTCCTTTAGGCTGTATTTGGTGGCAATGCATTGATGAAAAATCAGGACAGTTCAAATAATTTGAGTGTAAATCCTGACTTATTTTTGTTTTAAATTTTAGTTTATTTTGTTTGGTTGCAGTACAAATGAAGTAAATTAAGATATGAAGCAGAATAAATTAAATCCAAAACAAAATTGAATGAGAGTTTACATTTTTTACAATTATATTAATACAAATAAAATTTCACTGCAACCAAACACAGCCTTAAATTCAAATAGCTAATTGACATAACTCATAATGGACTGCTATAATCTATTAATCATCTACGTCCATAATGAACCTATTGTAGTTGGAATCCAAGCAATATATAAGAGAGGTGAGAAGCTAAGGAGCTAGAAATTGGACGAACCAAGGAGTTTGATCAAATTGAGCTATATTCGGAAGCATATGCAAGAGGTAGAAAGCCCAAAGGTGTGTTCAGAGAAAGAATAATCCTCAGTAAGTGAGCAAGGGATTGCTCAACTCAGCTGAGGAGGCTGATTGATGAGAAAAATAAGGGTACAAAGTAAAGGTAAGAAGAGGGTGTGTATACCTTTTAGGTGACATCTTTCAAGCCTGGATCGAGCTCTTTGATGGTTGTCCTTATCGTGATCTAGGTGTACTAGAGGCATCGAGTCCGCGTTCTATGCATCCGTGGGTGCACTGGACACGTGAACCCGCGAATGGGAGAATGACATGTCTACAAGGCCAACGTTAACGTGCATTTGAGCGTTTACGTGGTCTAGTCGATTAAATCGAACATGAACCGGTTCAATCGGACATGAACCGATCACGACAAAAGCGATTTTAAATCTCATTTCTTCATTTTCTTCCCTATTTCATCAACGGCGGCAAGGAGACCTCCGACGGCGACAAGGAAAACCCGTGTTCTTCTTCTCCTCTTCATTCTTCTTCTTCAAGTGGCTCCGGTGGTAGGGTTCCTCTTCCATTCTTCTTCTTCTTCTCCTCTTCTTCTTCGTCTTCCTCTTCTTCTTCTTCTTCTTACAAGTGTTCGTGTCTTGTAGATCCACCTGGAAAGAGGATCTGCGACCACAGCATCCACCGACTTGGACAACCACCAGCAGAAATAGGTCCGATCTGAAGGACGAATAGGTATGACCGTGTTCTTGTCCACCAACTTGGACAACCACCGGCGTGTGGACGGCGGTGCTCAGACTTAACATTTATTGGCCTTCCATCAATTGATAGCTGAGGGGAAGACCCCTTCTCGAATCCTTCCACTCTAGATTTCAGTTCTTTAAAATATGATGTAGCTTCTTCAAGAAAAAGAATAGCTTCTTTCATCTGTTCCAAATCACATTCCAATTCACAGAGAAGATAAAGTTCATCCACAGCTCTATTAAAATTCTCAAAGAGAAAGCACCAAAGCTACTGCCTAAACCTTATTCTGCTTTCACCCAATTCACCTTCTCCAAGGGCAGTCGTTATTTGGGCCTGTGACAGATCAACATCTACTGCATCATCCTGCTTAGCACTGCAGTCTTCAATAGCTTCTCTGACCAAAGCATCACCTGAAGTTTCAGGAACATTTTTTTCTTTTGCACACCGCCAAATTATCAACCACAATATCACAAAACTTGATTTCAGTTCTATCTGTAATATCATGATGCAGCACCAGAGCATCATCCTCTAGATCACCCCACTTAATTTGGGGAATCATATCCAGCTTTTCCTTTTGGATAAATTCTTGATTATTTGAATTTGTAGTGCTTATGGATCTAAAGTGGGATGGTTTGGGAAGTCCAAAATCTTGATTTGCGGTACATTTAACAAGGTCATGTGCAGTCTTCTCTGCTTCTTTGGATGCAAAAAAAAAAGAATATTCACCGCCCAACTTGGACATGAAGTGAAACATCTTCCCCACCTTTAGAAGACTCAGATTTTTGCCTGGTCATGTGCAGTCTTATCTGGTTCAAGACACCATCCAAACTATATTTGGTTTCTTTGGGTCAAGATGCTCATTGGTCCTCTGTAAACGAAGAAGAGAATTCATTTTTGTTAAATTGAAGCAAGTTGACAACAGGACTTCACCACAAACTCCACGCACATTCACCACGCCCAACCTTCCGATCGGATCTACCATCAGAGAAGACGAAGAAGAAGAGGAGAAAAGAAGAAGAACATGGGTTCTCATCATCGCCGTCGATGAACTGCCGAAGCTTTATCACCGTCAATGGATGAAGGGTTTGGTGTATGGGTAGGGTTCGGTGGAAGGAGCTCTCCAGGAGAAATGAGGCCCTTTTATCTGTATTCCTAACCGATTGGCATGGTCGACGTGTGATTCTCCCATTCGCGGGTTCACACGTTCAATGCACCCACTGGTGCATACAACACAGGCTCAGAGGCATTGGACAAGTTGGTTGATTGGGCTTGTCAGTAAGCTCCTTAGGCATTTTGTTCAAGGACATGTAGCAACTTAGGATTAGGCCATACAGATGGGGCCTCATGAACCCCTATGAATGTGAATGACAGTCATGCATATAATTAATAACTAATTCAGCCTAACCCACCTATGACCCAACCTCAACCTAAGCCCACCAGAAATCGACAGATACTGTTTGGATCAAGGTTTTTAAAATTTGACCAAATAAGAAACCGTTATGGGGACTGGTTTCTGTGTTAAACAGTTCAATAGTCTGGTCAAAATGGATAAGCTGTTATGATAAAAAATAAAAAATAATAATAAAATAAAAAATAATCAAAAATTATTGTCTAGATCAATGGTTCAATCATCCAAGTCAGTGATTCACCGACCAAATCAATGATTTTGGGGTAAAACAGAACTAGTCAAATGACCGGCTCCCGATTTTTCTGGTCTAGTCAGATTTTGAAAACATTGGTTTGGATCATTTGACCTAACCCAGCTAAACCCAACCCAGCTAAACCCAACCCATCCACCTAACTTCAATCTAAATGGGCTGTTAACCAATATTCAACCCTCCAGGTAAATGAATGGGTTCTAAGTGGATAGGTTGGTTGGGTTGGGGTCAGAAATTGCGATTCCTGCCAAACTAATGTATATGGGGTGGCTAACAGGATGGTTTGGATAAGATACGCATAGTTTTTGAATTTGATGTGATTACAAAACTGATTTTTACATTGGATTCAAATCATAAATCATATTGAATTAATCGGCGCCCCAATATGCCTAATAGGATTAAATTGAAAATGACTTCTGTGAATAAGCTTTGATATAAATTAAGATAAATTAGACTAGAGGAATCAATTAGACAAATAAATGCATGCTAATTATATGTATATAGATCTATATCTATACTGCAACAATGAACATGTGATAATGCATCTCCTCTCCTCATGTTGATGATTATCGTGGGTTCATTGTTGTATTGTAGTGCATTTAGTATGCTTGTAATTTTTGTGCACGAAAAATCTCAATTTGTGATACAAAACAAATTGATCGAGCTCTAAGACCAAAATATATTGATTGTGGAGTGATGCATGATGTTTAGCTGAGGCTTGAGGGGCGGTATTGTATCATCTAGTTCTCTCATCTGGATGTTTGATAATGCATCAACGGGAGAATTCGATGGTTTACTTTTTTATGCAGTGAGTGTAAATCATGGAGTGGTTATGTGTGTTGTTGATGGTAAGGGAGGTTTGTTAGCTAGAGAGATGACTTCTAAACATAAAAGAAGCATCACATGAGCATTCTAATCTCTAAAAACGAATTAAAATGAAGAAATACCGATCTTGAGCTATTGAGGTAAAGCTAGTGTCCATTTCTCTATTTCGGCGTTAGAGACTTTCGTAAACACCTCTTTGGCCTTGCCACCTTCTCTTCTACTCTTCTCTACAAGAAATCGAACTAAACACCTTTCTCCTTGCTAAACTGTAAAACTGAAAATAGAGCACAAGGGAGATTCTTCTCTCTAGTCACGGTTGCTCTTAACCGATGGATGGATTGTGTGTGTGTGTGTGTGTGGTTCTATTTATAGAGCCCGAACCACCTAGAAAGAGGACTTCCTTGATGGTTAAGGAACTGCAAAAACTAGAGGCTCCACCAACCTTTGTTTTACAAACCATTATATCTGAAACCATGCATTCCCTCTCTTAGTGGGAGCCTTAGGTGGGCTTCTAGAATAACTTGCCATTTCAGCAGCTAGCTCTAGACACTACTAGATCATCAGTGTTTGATTCATCTCAAGCCACTATGAATTCTTGAATGAGTTCTAGCAAAATTTTCTTCTTCTTATCATCATCATCATCATCATTATTCTTATTCTTATTCTTATTCTTATTCTTATTATTATTAAAGTTTGGTAGGAAAAGTTTTCTTCAAGCAAGATGTATGAAGACTACTTCAATGTTTGTTGAGGTAATTGAAGTGTTGGGGTATTTGAAGCTTCCAAAATGTATAAAATGTAGGTTTTAAATAATAATTCACTTAATTACTATTGGTAACAAGTAACCAATTTAAGTATTTAAACATCTAAATCAAATGAGTCAACTCACAATGTCATAGTTAAATAATAAAATTTTTAAAATATAACTAAATGCAAAAAATTCAAACACTGAAAAAAGTTTAGAAAAATTTTGGCACATCTCTAATATTTTATAGGGCAAATTTCTTGAAGTACCCCTAAATTTTAGGAAATTAACTAATACCCCTATTGTTTACATATTGTCTTAAAGTACCCTTAGTTTTTTTGACAATTAACTAAATCTTCCCCTACCGTTCATGTTCATTAATGAAAATATTGAAAAGACTATTTTACCCATCATTCTTCTTTAAATTTTCAAAATGAAACATTTGAATAATACCTTGTTGGTCTTGTCCATCTTCTCAAAAGAAAAAACCCCAAAAACTAGAACAACCTCCCCACTCTCGACAACCCATGCACCCTTCCAATAACGAATAACAACCCGGTATATGATCTCTCTTTGATGAGATCAAAGAGCCAAAACAACTGAGATTATGGTGCTGCTTCCTTTCCGAGATTCTGATTTTTTGGATGCTAGAAAATGAGATGTTTTAATATTTCATTACCCAGATTTTATATTTTCTCTTGCCTTTTATTTTTCTCCCATAATTATTGTTACTGATGTAACTTGATCCATTGGCAACGGGTTTGGAGAAAATGCAAGGGAGATTAAAAAAGATGTCTTTGCAACTGTAGGGCATTGTGCTGGCACTGCTTGGAACATATTCAAAATTTGGAAGGCCATCAATCTTGCTTCTTTTGTTCCCTTAGCAATACTAAAAAGTGAAGCAACAAAGAGGAGATAGTAGATTCTTCAAACAACCCAACCTATTCTATCTGATGTACCCCATCTAATTGCACCATCCAAATAGATATCGGTCTCACTTGCATCACCATAGTTGGTGGTATAAACTCCATGAATCAGTTATGTGTAATAGCATTTAAGTAAAGAAAATAATTGTTGTTTCGTGTGTTCCTCTGGATTTACCAAAATAATTAGGTGTTTCCCTGGCCACAATTCCATTTGTCTATACTTATTTACTTTAGTTCTTAATGATATAAGCTTAAATGTGCTTGCATATTTTTTATTAGGTATTCCACTAAACCATAGTTGGGATAAGGCTTGGATGATGATGATGATGATTATGTCACTAAATCCCATACCTTGGTAACCAGGAATAAACATGAAACAGGAGGTTATTATAGCTTGTAGCAGTTGAGTCCGATAGGTGTTGAGTTCTATTTTGAAAATCTGAACAATAAATGGGGCAAAATCGACCACAAAAGGGTAACATTGGATTTAAAAAAAAAGTATACATCACGTGGTGTTACATGTGAATGGATGTGATGGAATGTTAACAGACATTAATGGCAGGGGAGGATTTAGTCAATTGTCGAAAAACTTAGGGGTACTTTAAGACAATATGTAAACAATAGGGGTAGAGTTGATCAATTTCCTAAAACTTAGAGGTACTTTAAGAAATTTTCCCTATTTTAGATTAAGCATACTAAAGAAAAATAAGTGTGATAAACAAGAATTATTTTTATCGATGATAGAAATGTAATACACAATTTAAAACTAAGCCAAAAATAAAATTATTTTTCTATTTGGTGGTAAGTCAATAATTCAACATTTTGGCTCATTTGGAAGGAGTACAAATGCAAATATGTAGAGTGCAAAGCTTTGTATTTTTGTATTATTTGGTATGTATTTGCATTTGTATTCTTTCCAAACTAAGCCTTTGGATCAAACATATCATTCCTTAATGTCATAATTAAATAATAAAAATTAGAAAGATAAAACAAAAAAAAAATATGAAAAACACAAAACTTTTGTAGAAAACACTTAAACACATTTAAGTTATCTCGAGAGCTGTACTTGAAGTAGAGGAAAGGAGAAGAACACCACTAATATGTTGTGAATGTTGAACTGAATAACTCAGTCGACAGTAATATTATTTATATTATGATGTAGTACAATGATACAGGAAGTTACTGGAATGCCCCTGATTAGTGATGGGACACCCAGACAACTTAAAACATTAAACAAGATTATGCCCATTAACATAGGCCCAATATAGGACAACTTAAACTTAAGTATAAGCTAATAAGAACTCTTATCAGCCGAATACTCATACATACAAAGACTTCAATCCAACAAGAATATTATATATTCATCATATTAAAGAGAAGTAAGTGTGATAAACAAGAGTTATGTTTAACACATAAAAATATAGAAATTGTAGAAAATCTTGAACACATAATTTTATTACTATTATTATTTTTACCATGACCATAATTTAAAATTGCCACATACAAAAAGCATATGAACATTTTCTAATGTCCAAAAAATGAGCATACCTAAAATGTGTATGCTAAGATGGATGAGTGGAAAAACTAAGAAAAAAATATGGTCAAAACTGAAGTCATTCAAAGAAAGCTAGGAATAGCTCTAGTAGGTGATAAAGTGAAAGAAAGTAGATTATGGTGGTTTAGTCACACATATAGAAGGTTATTTGCTACATTGGGAATTAAGGTTGTGGTGAATCATGAGAAATACTTTGCTTCTTTCTTTGACATATACTAACATAGTAGGGAGAATTGGTAAATGATATTAGGGATGATCTCTAGTAGACTTCAAAAGTAGAAGTCAAATTTACCATCTCAAGTGGGTAGGGGAGTTCTCTTGAAAAGTGTTACTGAAGCGCTGCATAGATAAGGAGAAAAATATGT
Organism: Nelumbo nucifera; assembly: GCF_055504915.1. NCBI lineage: Eukaryota > Viridiplantae > Streptophyta > Magnoliopsida > Proteales > Nelumbonaceae > Nelumbo > Nelumbo nucifera. The sequence goes on along the minus strand of NC_142649.1, from coordinate 187,682,108 downwards.
ATAGGAAAAGTTGGGAGTATAATTTGCAAATAAGGAGATAGTTGGTTGGGTTTCTGTGATATGGCTATCACTAGTAAAGGCTGCTATCATGAAATTATTATGGAGGTTTCTAATAATCATGAAGTTATTATGTATAAAAAATGGTTTATATATCTTGAGCCATTGGTTCAGGTTGGAAAATGAATGTGTTGGATGAATATCGTTGGGTCGAGGGGTGGGAGCTCGAAAGATCTTCATGAGGCTGGCATCACTTATAGGCCCCGTTTGCTTTTTGGTAAGTTACTTACCCAAGTAAATGCACTTACTCGAGTAAGTGTTTCCTAGGAAAGACTTACCCGGGTAACTGCATTTACCTATGTTCTTTTATTTCCTATGTAAATAAGGCAGTGACCATTTTATCCATAAAAATACATTATTTAAAGGGGCCTTTTTGTCCCATTCAAGTGTTGAAAACTTTCCCCCAAGTGGGAAAGTTATTTACCCACCTAGGAGATGGGTATCACTTACCCCCAAGTAGAGGTGGATTCGAGCCAAACCGAGCCGAATAGTACCAAGATCGAGCTCGGTTTGAGCTAGAACCTTGAGCTCGAGCTCAGCTTGAATCAAAAGTTCATAAGCTCGAGCTCGGCTCAGCTCGGCTCGTTTTATATTTTATAAAAATAAAAATTATATATAAAAAAATATTTTATATTTAAAAATTAAGAATTATAATAATTAATAATTATAATATTTTTATTATATATTATTATATTTATTATACCGGCTCGCAAGCCTCACGAGCCGAGCTCTAGTAGGCTTGAGTTCGGTTCATTTATTAATCAAGCCACTGAATTGGGCTTGAGCTCGAGCTCGGCTGAAACCGAAACCGAGCCGTTGCCACCCCTACCCCCAAGAAAATAAACTTTCCCTAGTCCCCACATAAATCTGAAAAAAAAAAGAACATGGGATTCTTGGTCAATGGGAATCAAAATCCCATTGACCAACTTTCCCCCCTCTCAAAATCCAAAAAAAGAACACCCCCATAATGGAAAAGTTACTAGTATAATTAATCTGGATATGCATGATTGGATAGGATTGATATCCATTCTCTCTTTCCTAAATATTGGGATAGAACCTCCCCTATTATGACAAACCTCATGACGCGCTAATCAACCGAATTCAGATCTCCTACCCACATGAGAACACTACAGTGTACATTGGGAACATCTCCCATAAATGAAAACATGCAAATACAGGAGATGTTCTCAATGTACAGCTGTAGTGAGACGTGGGGAGGGTTTTGTGGTTAGGAAATCCAAACTCTAATCAACCATTGCTTTTGCTTGTAAATTTATTTATTAAGATGCTTTCTTGGAAGTCCTTTTTGGTGGTTTATTGGCCTGCCTCTTGGTGCTTGTACGGGTTCATGTCTTTGTCTTGAGGAGTTCGGCTTTAGTTAATGCAACGCAGTTCAAACAGCCTTTACAGCCTTGCATTGAGAATATTTTTGTACTTATGTGCTTTAGATGGGGAAATATTCCCAATGCAAATCTATAAAAGCTGTTTGAACGATGTAAGCACATGCCTCCACTAAACGAAGCCGAACTCTGTTTGGAGATGCATTAATGGGTGGGTCTTGTGTAGGGAAAAGATTTGGAACTATTTGTTGGGTTTCAGTTCCATGATGTGCTTATTTGTTGAGTTTCAGTTCCATGATGTGCTAAGCAAGCTCTCACTATTCCTAGAGTGTTTACTTGGTATGTGGTTCCTCAATTCCTACATTCTATTGTATTAATACATTGTAACTTAAGCAATTAAATGAATCAGACTCTGCCTTTTTAAAGTGAACGGAATGGCAAAATAGGATTCGTGTAGCTGAATCCCATATAGTTGGGATAAGGCTTGGATAATGATATTTAATATTTTATAAATAAGAATCATAGGCCCGGAAACTAGGCTTAGACCAACCTGGGATGGTCCAAGTTGAGCTCACATTGTCTTCATCAACTTTTTGCATCCATGAATGAGTATTCACCATGTCATTTGTATCTTTTTCTCGCTTTCTCCTAGTCTCCCAGCCTCCGCTCTCCTTTGTCACGAGTTGCCATCGTCCATCGGTGACGGTTGTGCCACTGGTACTCTCTCTCTCTTCCTCTCTTCCCTCCCTCTTCCTCTTTTCCATTTCTTCTTCTTATCTCTTCCTCTCTTCCTCCAAATTGGCAACCCTACAACCACAGGGCACAAAAAATAGGTTACCGCTGTCCACCAGTGATGGTTGCACCGCCAGTACTCTCTCTCTCCAACCATCAAACTGCCCATCACCTCTCATTTTTCTGCAACTGCATCTACCGCTGCAACCATAGAGCACTACCATTGTCAATTCTTTTGCCAGAGTTCAATTGCTAGTTGTTGTTCTCGCAGTGTCATTCTTCATCAGTTGTTGTAATTGCACTGCTTTAGTCTTTGACTGACTTGTAGTTGCAACCGAAGAGGAAGGATAATAGCAATTGGGGAAGGAATGACAGTCTTTGATTGATATAAATAAGTCAATGATTTGTAGAATTTGCTCTCCCTAATCAAACAAACGAGTGAAAACACTGGTGCATGGCATAATGGTTTTGCACCCACTTGCATTTACTATGATGCATTGGCGCCTGGTATAAAAAATCAAGAATGAATTCAATAAGTAAAGCTTATTATGCTTGAAATTGGTACAACTTACATAATGAAGAAGATTTAACCAACATTTTTATAACAACCTAGAGATGAATTACAGAACTTTTACACGTTAAACTATACAAAGAAAAGAGGAGCCCATATGTAGTAAAGTCCTAAGGAAAGCTTCCCAAAACAGTGAGTTCTTATTCATGGTTTTCTTGTGATTCATGTGCAAGTTGAGCAAGCTTCTAGCTTGGGGATGAGACTATGCGAAGCATTTGCTATCTCATTTGCCAGCAGCACTAATGTTTTCTATTCTTGGAAATGCACAATTTCTTAACTCATTAGCCGCACTGTCTCAAATCTTTTGATCACTTCCTCACCCTTTGCCTTTAACTACACCAGAAAGTCGATATCAACCAAATAGATTAAAGTCTTTAGTTGTTGCATTAGGGAATATATGTTGTATACACATTACAAACTTAAAGTTTACCTCCCTATATTCAATCTCAGCTTCTCCAACCTTACCTGATTGTGTTAGCATCAGTTTATCACTATAAACAAATGAACATAATATTAATGTCGGTACTCGGTAGGAGTAGCATCAGTTTGCATCCCTATTGCTTCTAGTTATAAATAATGGTTGTAAGGATTGATGACCACCCAAGGTAGAAAATTCAAAGCATATATATCATCAAGTAACACATGTTGCTATAGTACATTGTAGAACGGAATTTGGTTCCCATAAGGAAATACTTGGGTTGCCAAGAGAGTACCAGCAACAGATAGAGAGTACAAGTCAAGAGAAGAAGAAACAGAAAGAGGAAGGGGGAGGAGGAGAGAGAGAGAGAGAGTGACAAACAGAAAGAGAGTACAAGTCAAGAGAGTACCTGCAACACAACTGTCACCAGTGGATGGTGGCAACTCTTTGTTAAGGGAAAGTAAAGGTAGGGAGAGAGAGAGAAAAAAAAAAAGGGAAAGAGGCTTCTCTAACCCTGACAAAATCTGGGATTGGGTGGGTGTTTAAAATTTTAACAATTATTATAATATTCAAAAGTGATAAATGCTCGTTAAAAGTTAACGAGACTGGACTCCCTTACATTATGTGACGTGGTGAAATGTTATCGGCAGATGCAGAAGATTTTCTACATCCTATGCAGATGATGTGAGCTCGTCCAAGTTAGGCCTAGGTAGCCTTTGTTAGAGGTGTTAAGCTAGGCTTGACCTATGATCAACCGTAGAAAAATATGTCATATTGCTTCTCTTTGATTCATTAGACAAGAATTCCTCCATAGACTTCATTGTAGAAGGTAGATGTTAGAGGTGATTATGAACTAGGCTAGGCTTAGCATTGATGACAAGGGTTATAGCTTTGGCTCGGGCCTAGCTTGGATTGGAATCTGGGCTTGAAATGTAAGCCCATGCTTAGACCAATTTGGGTCATACAAGTTTGGGATTTAGGCCCAAGTCACTAATTAAGTTTTATATAATATAATATAATATAATATAATATAATATAATATAATATAATATAATATAATATAATATAATATAATATAATATATATGATATATTTTATATAATATAAAATACTACATATCAGTGTTTCAACTTGTCATTGATTCAGCTAATTGGACCATTCAACCAGCCACCTGCTCACGATTTCGGCTTAGGTTTAATCCCAAATTTGCCAGTACGCAAAAAATCATTGACTTGGTTAAAAATCCGTGAAGTCAGATGATCAAATTGTCAACTCGAGCAACTCGAATAACTGGTAATGAGTTATGTTTTACAACTCATTTTCTCCCAAAGCTTAGGTTAGAAAAACAATCAAAATACCACATTATTCCCCATCCACTTTACTCTTTTCCCTACATTCAAGACAAAAAAAAAAAAAAAAAAAATCTCTCCATCTTCTTTATCATTGTTCTTGGCTAGGTTGGAGCTTTTGGGGAAGAACTAAAGATTGAAGAAGGTGGGCTCTTAACTCTAGAACTATTAACACAAGCAAATGGAGGGAGTGATGATAGTTTGAGTTTTCTCAAATCTAAATCGGTAGCTCCAGCCAATAATAGTCAACGCAGGTGAGTAGGGGAAGTGATGGTCTGTTTTTTCTCAAATATCAATCCAAAGATTAAATGAGTAGTATCTTGGCAAGGTTGGTGGTAATTTTTGATTACCCATCTATATCTATATATTAAATTTAATGTTAAATGGATAGTATCTTGGCTTCTTTTTTTGAAAAGTGAAATTTGAATCCGGTGTCTTGCTTGTTATTTTAAAATTTGCAATTTTTTTTTATGGTTGAAAGTTGAAACCTCATAACTTGTGAAGGATTGAAACAATGACTGATGGAATGTGCCAAGTGTGAATATTTTAACAATTATTTTTCTGTAATTTTTAGTAATAAATAATAATGAATATTTTCACAATAGAAGGGAGGTATTATATCATAGTTAGGAGATTTGATAAAAAATCAGAAAACAAATAAAAATTTATAAGATGGGGCAAAATAAAATCATTATTATTATTGTATTATTATTTTAGTACTAATCTATGTAAATAATAATGACATAACAACCATATTTGAGACATTAGATCCATGTTTTACTATTTTTAATCATTTTATTTATAATGTAATGGGCTAATTCATTAATTCAACTTGGATAGTCGAGCCATTGACCAATGACTTGGAAGAAAAATTAGGTTATCCTTCGAGTCGGTTTTTAAAACATTATTCAATATAATATATATTAAACTAGTCGGAACTCATACGATGCAAATTAGAGTTAATGGGCTTTTAAAGAGCCCTAGATATTTATAAACACCTTACCACAAAATTTCATCACAGATATCCCCCATCTAACCCTTCATCACACTAAGATTTTAATTTGGGCTATTTCATTGGCCAAGATATTCATTTCTTAAATGCCCTTGATCATACCATTTATGGACCAATCAAACCCCACCAAATGATACAAGAGACCAATACCTCTAGAAACCCCATAGTCAGCACTTGATTTTTTGCTCAATTTGCCGTCGAATCCCTAATTTACCCTGAACACCCGATCAGATCGTTTCGATCCTTCTGAAGTACCTAAAAATCCTCGAACACCATCATCAAACCTAGGACCTCCTAAAATATCTATCCTAAAATTTCAACCCAAATTCCCCTCCATTTATTCTTTTGTTAAACCAAGATTCCCTTTTGAACCTTCTCGTTAGCCTGAAGCACCACAACCCAAATCTCCTTGATTCTAATACATCTAAATCAATTAAATATACAATTGAATCCTAGACACACCAAACACATCTATCCATAAATTTTCAACCTAACATTCTCCCATTTGCCCCATCATCAAATAAATATTCCATTTTATATGCTCTCGTTGACCCAAACTTTTTGTGATTTTGGCCCTCCAAAATCAATAAGTTGTTTTAACAAGATTTTAAACACCCTAAAAACCCTACCCACAAAAATTTAGCCCAAAATACCTTTGTTTTCCCCTCCATTACACTAAGATTCCGTTTCAAAACTTCGCATTGACTAAATCAAGTCATTTTTTAATCTATCCGATCTCGGCATAACTGGGCCAATCTAACCTAACCCATAATGCTCAAAACACCACCTTGCCAAATTTCAACAAAAAATTCCTTCATTTTCCCTTCACCACACCAAGATTCTGTTTCAAAGTTAATAAATTAACCGAATCACTACCCCTCTAGATTTGCCTAATCCGAGCTTATTTAGGCCAATCTGACCCCACCAATCAATTCAAAATGCCTAAAAAAATCCACCCTGTAAAATTTTAGTAAAAAATACCCTTGTTTACCCTCCATATAAGAAGATGCCATTTTGGCCAATCTTATTGGCTTGTACACGCAAAACCACTGTATATACTCAAATCCATCTCTGCCCTTCACTTTTTAATCCAAAATACCCACATTAGATTAGAGTTTTGTTTGGCCTCCTTATACCCGAATTGACTAAAATATCCCTAAGCTTACCAAAATTACTAAAATACCTAAAATAAATAAATAAATTCCATAATTAATTACAATATTTTTAACGATATTTTTGTTATTAATCATGGTATTTATTTAATTATTTAATTTATTTAAATAGTATTTATAAAAATACTATTAATTAATTAACAGTATTTTGATATAATTAATTAGTAATTCATTAATTAACAATATTTTTATTAATTATGGTATTTATTTAATTGTTAAACAATATTAAATGTATTTTTTGTAATTGTATTTTTTATTAACTATGGTTTTTAATTAAATAAATACCATAATTAATTAATAAATATTGTTAAATAATGTATTGCTAATACTATTAATTAATTAAATAATTAAAAAATATCATAAAATAATATTAATTAATACTGATAATTAACTTAATAAATTAAATAATTCATTATGAGAATAGAAGCAAGAAGGCAACAACTCTTAGCCATTAAAGTCTGATCTAAAATTCGATTATTCAATCTCCCTATTTGTATCTCTCCTTGAGCTCGTCGAAAGCAGTGGTGGCATGTAGGATTGCTCTACGAGAGAGCTGGTGATCTAAACTCTGTAAGTGAGCAAAGGATCGAGATCTTTGAATCTGATTTTCTACTTTTCTAGTGTTTGTTTCTGTTTTTCTCTGGAACAAAGCTGTTGGGGAGGAGATAAAAATGGAGATTAAGGAAGTAGAAGAAATCGAGGAGCAGACTAAAATACTAATAAAAAACCCAGAGAAGGAATGTGGTTTGTATGCAAAGGTGCTCTCAGATAAACCACTAAATGTCTTAGGTGTTATAAAGCAAATCAAGAATATGTGGTGGTGGGCGAAGGGAGATATAATCTTTGAAAGAGCTAGTGCGAATTTGTTGTGGATGTTCTTTACCAGAGAAAAAGACAGGAAACATGTGTTGAGGGATGAACCATGGATAGTGAAAGAATATCCCCTTATATTGAAAGAGTATCCAAATGATGTCTTACCTTCTGCAGTATAGCTGAACACCATCGAGACCTGTGGGTAAGAATTCTGGACATTCCCATAGGATATAGAACAAAGGAAACAGGAAGGCTATTGGCACAGGAAGCAGGGGAAGTACTGGAAACAAGACCTGAAGAAGATAGAAAGAAAGAGAAGAAGAGTGAAACAAAGGACTGAGGGTTAGGGTGAGGGTAGATAATAGGAAACCATTAATGTTGGGTGCTAAAGGAGTTCTGGAAGATGGAAAAGAAAAATGGTTCCCCTTTCAATACGAGAATCTGCCAATCTTCTTCTACAAATGTGGAAGGCTTGGACATTTGGAAAGAGGATGCTCTGAAGACTTGGATAATTCCAAATCAATAGAGATGTTAAGTGCAAAGTTGGGGGAACAAAGCTTGGAGGCGTCTAAGGGTTTGATTGGCTATGGACCATGGTTGAGAGTCGGAGTTGGGCAAAAAGATGATCGGTTCTTAAATCTTGAAAAGAAAAAGGAAAGAAGAGGAGAAGAAAACTGAGAATCAAGCCCAACAGGAAAAGGCACAAAACAGGGAGACAAGCTTGATGAAGCCAAGAAATAAGACACCTGAAAATGGAGTGGCAATTGAGGGCAAAACTAGAACTCAAACCAGAGATGCAAAGGAAGATGGCTCAACACTTCAGCAAAGGATTAAAACTCTAGTTAGAAGAAGATTGTTCACTAAAGATTTCGACAAAGAAGAGGGGATAACAATAATGAAAGAAGTCCACCAGAATCTCAACAAATCACTATCTCTGGCAACCTATTTCCAGTGAGGAAGCTCGAGCAGAGGCGAGGAGGCGTGGAGTAGAAGAAACTGTAGTCCTAGTCAAATAAATCTTTCCTTTCCAGGATATTTTGCAGGGAACAAGATAGAAATCAGTCCTGAAATCAATAGAAGAGGTAAGACGTGTCTAGCCTTACACGCATTACCTCATATCGAAAGGATGGAGGATGGTTGCGTAGAAAAGAAAGGGAAGCAGGTTTCCTATCCTAGAGAGCAGACAAATGGAGAAGCAAAGGTTTCGTATGAGAATAGAGGAACTTATGAAGGAAGAGAAGACAACCGAAGTGTACTAGAAGAAGGTATATGGAGGGACGTGGGAGATACGAGCAATCAAGAGGATCTGAATCACCTGGATCCAAACCCGAATAAAAAAAGAGGGGAAAATGCCCCAATTTCTCCCTTGTTCGCAGAAATCGGTAGAGAAAAGAGTAGACATATGAATATGGAGGAAGAAGAGGAGGGAGGAACAAAACACAAGAAATGAGAGCAAAAGGATGAAGAGCATGGACTAGAGGGCATAGAAGAGGAGATTCTCAGCTACTTCAAAGGAGACATTGAGTAGCAAACACAATTGGATCTGGATGACAAACTGTGAGTAGGTATGTCGAACCCAGAAAGAAGATTATGTGCAATTTTTCTGTTATCATAATGATCAATCTATAGATATTTGGCCATATGTTCTTTATAATTTTGGTACAGAAAAATATAGAAGCAAACGTAGGTTTCAAACAAAAGAAAGAAAATGGATGGAAAAAATGTAGGAAAAAAAAAGAAAAAAAATATGAACATAGAATGAAAAATAGAAATCAGAAATATGTTGAGCATAGAGAAAAAGGAGAGCAGTTTGTGATGGGAGAATGCAATAATAAGATGAATATATGGGAAACCGATTTAGGAAATAAAAGGCATGGAGATCAGACTTAAAGAAATTCTTGCAAAATCAAAACAAAAATAAAAATGGCAAAAAATTTAAAATTGAGAATAGGAGAATTACTTTTCTTGGAGCTGAAAATAAAAAACTTTTTCCCATCATTGGTTAGTAAATCAAAAAATAAAAATAAGAGAAAAGAACATTAAAAATTTTCAAAAATGTCAAAAATTCTTGGTTTCTAAAGGATTAACAAAAGTGAACTTATTTGAGCTTGCGGGAGTTGACCCAGAATAACTCCCTCAATGGAAATGAGAGTCCTTTGCTGGAACTGCCAGGGTGTGGGTTCTCCTTTGATAGTTCGATCAACAAAAGAGGCCCAGAGGAAGAATAAAGCCCAAATTATCTTTTTCTATGAAACTAAATGTAGTCTATTAGATTGTAGGAAGCAGTTTAATTGCTGGAAAAATTGGAACTACTGGGGTGTTGATACTAGAGGTTTAGCAGGAGGCCTAGCTCTTTTCTGGGATGAGAGCTTGAATATCAAAGTTTTAGCAACAGATAAAAACCTAATTCATACCAAAATTTCTGAAGATAGTAATAGTAAAGAGTGGAATTGTACCTTCATATATGGAGAGCCTGAAAGGAGCAAAAGAATGCAATTCATTGAAAAAATAAATAATTTAGCTGATAGAATAAGGGGATCTTGGTGTTGTATTGGGGATTTTAATATGTTGTTTAACTTGGATGATAAGATAAGGGGAAAAGCAATTAGGGTTGGTGAAGTTAGAAGAAACAGAGCTATTATGCATGATTGGAGTTTAGAAGAGATCCTAAGCTCAGGGCCGAAATATACTTGGAACAATAAAGGGGATAAGGAAGCAAATGCAAAAGAAAAATTAGACAGAGGGCTTTGTAATCTAGAGTGGAAAGAAAATTTCCCTGATGCAAAAATTATTGTTCTTACAAACCATGGCTCCGATCACCTTCCAAAATGCCTAGACACCAACCCAATAACTTTCAAAATTAGAAAGCCTTTCAGGTTTGAAGAAATGTGTCTTACTCATAAAACCTATGCAGATGTTATTAAGGAAGCTTGGACTGAAAAGCAAGGCAACCAAGTTGAGTTCATTGTTCTAAGAAAATGTGGACAACTAAGTAGAATTTTGAGGAAATGGAATAAAAAATATTTTGGGAAAGTCCAATGGTGGATTGAAAATCTAAGAGGAGAGCTTACCAGAGAGAGAAAAGAAAGGATCAAGATATGACCAAGAAAGGGTCAATCAAATTGAAAAGAGCTTAAACGAATGGATAAGAAGATAAGAAATTACGTGGGCTCAGAAAGCTAGGGTAAACTGAATCAATTTCGGGGATAGAAACACAAGGTTTTTTCATAACCAAACAATCAGAAGGAGAGCAAAAAATAGGATCTTAAAGCTGAAAAATGAAAGAGGAGAATGGTTTGAGGGTCAAGAAAATATTCAGAATATTTTGAAAAATCATTTCCAACAAATTTATACATCCTCTTGTCCTACAGAAATTGGTATAGCCATGCAAGGAATCCAACTAATAATAAATGGAGAAACCAATGAAAGCCTAGAAAAAGAGATATCAGAAGAAGAGATTAAAGAAGCCTTGTTCCAAATGGCCCCCAGGAAAGCTTCGAGGCCAGGTGGATTCCCAAATCTCTTTTTCCAATCTTTTTGGGAACTTGTGAATGAGGATGAGGTAAGGGATGTTAAAAAATTCTTCAGCACATGTGATATGAGTAGAAGCCTCAACTTAACCTTTATAGCACTAATCCCTAAAATAAAAAATCCAGAAAATGCATCCCAATTTAGGCCAATTAGTCTCTGTAATACTGTTTACAAGATAATTGAAAAGATTTTAGTAAACAGGTTGAAACCAATTTTGAAGAATATCATCTCAAAAAATCAAAGTGCTTTCATTCCTGAGAGAGCCATTTCTGATAATAATTTAATTGCTCATGAAGTAATGCATTACATGAATCATACAAAAGGAAAAACTGACTTAATGGCAATTAAACTGGATATGAGTAAAGCTTATGATAGAGTGGAATGGGAATTCCTGAAATAAACCATGGAGAAAATGGGCTTTGGGGAAAAGTTCATCTCCTAGATTATGAGCTGTGTTTCCACAGTTATTTAGCAGCTCTTAATAAATGGCTCCCCTTTAAAAAAAATTACCCTCAAAGGGGTTTAAGACAGGGGGGATCCCCTATCCCCCTACCTTTTTCTCTTATGCTCAGAAGTGTTCTCATCCATCATCAAACAGAAAGTGACCCAAAAAGAGCCTCTAGACAACAGGTGAATTACCAAAAATCTGAGGTTTTCTACAGCAAAAACATGCACACTGAATTAAAAAAAGATGGTATCAAATGTGTAAAAAATAAAAAAAGTGGACAAACCATCTATCTATTTTGGTTCTCAACCCCTTGTAAGTAGAAAAAAGAATCAGATTTTTGAGTATATTGCTAAGAGGGTTACAAATAAAGCCAAAGGTTGGAGGGGATCTCTGCTATCTCAAGTAGGAAAAGAGGTCCTTGTAAAATCAGTCTTGACCGCAACCCCAACCTACTATATGTCTTGCTTCCTACTCCCCAAGAGCATATGTAACTCATTAACAAAAAGCCAAAAAATCCTTTTGGTGGGGAGATAAAGAAAATAAGAGAAAGATAAGATGGGTAAACTGGAATCAAATCTGTAAAAACAAATCAAATGGGGGGCTAGGTTTCAGAGATCCTAGGTCTTTTAATCTTGCTATGCTTGCTAAATTAGCTTGGAGGCTTTGTTCTGATTCCACAAGCTTATGGGCAAGAGTGCTAAAAGCTAAATATTATCCTGAGCACCATTTTGCCCATGCAAAGCTTAGAAACCAGCATTCATGGGGGTGGAGGAGCATTTTGGAAGGGAGAAAAGTTTTGGAAAAGAATATCTTTTGGAAAGTGGGTAGTGGCACAAGTATTAAAATTTGGGATGATCCATGGATTCCAAATATAAATGGTTTCAAATTAATGGGGCCAAGACAAGAAAACAATGAGAACATCCGAGTGATAGATTTAATCAATCAAGACGATAGAAGCTGGAACACTGAAATAATAAACTCCTGTGTCCCCCCTACGTTTTCCCAAAAAATCATTGAAATGGAAATTCCTTCAAACCCATGGGATGATAAATTAATTTGGATGGGGAGCAAGAATGGAAAATTCTCTGTTAGATCTGCTTACTTTTTAGCAAAACAAATGCAAGAAATGAAGAATCAAATCAAAATAAAAAATTTTGGACACTTGTTTGGGGTCTCCCAATTGAACCAAAAATCAAACACTTCTTATGGAGATGTTGTGTAAATGGATTAGCAGTCAAAGAAAATGTTGCAAAAAGTGGTCTAGAAATATCTAGTACTTGTGAAAGATGTGGAAAAGAACCCAAGTCAATCCTACATGCATTGCTCCTATGTGATAAATCAAGATGTATTTGGTTGGGTTCGGGGTGTGGCATTAATCCAAGCTATTGCCAGAACTTCTTAGTCTTCAAAAGTTGGTTTATGAACATTTCCCTTCAGCTAGGGAAGACTCAACAGGACAAATTAGCAGAAATTGCTCTAGTGTTGTGGGGAATTTGGAAAGATAGAAATTTTTATTATTTTGAGAATTATAGTACAAATCCTCTGGTAGTCATCTCCTTTATTTGCAGGTCAATAGCGGAGAGATATCATCTTTGGCAGTAGAGATTAGAAGACTCTTCCAAGACTAGAAAGCTCAAGAAGAACTTTTTTTAATTACCACCAAGTTAGGAGTTTATGAAAGTCAATGTTGATGGTGGTTTTTGAGGCAACTGGACAGGCTTCTTTTGGCTTCATAATTAGAGACTATTAGGGTTGCTGCTGGAGTGTGGGGTTTGGTCCAAGTAAAGCTTCATCGCCTCTCAAAGTGGAAGCTCAAGCCCTTCTAGAAGTAGTTTTTTTTTTCTTTTTTTTTGTAGATGGAATGAACCTTACAGATCTGTGTTTTCAATCTGATTGTGTTTATCTTGTTAAAATGATCACTGATACAACAAGTTATGAAGATCTGGACATCCTCTTTTGTTGTAAGGATATCCAAGAAATCATATCTAGAAGGAAATACAAAGTTCAGTACTGTTTGAGAGAAGCAAATCAAGCAACTCATGTGGCAGCCAAATGTGGTTTTTCAGGGGCTTTTAAATCTCTTTCTACAAGTCCTTTTTCTCTCATTGGTAGTTAATATGGACTTGGCTTTTAGTAATAGGTTTTAGTAGGTTACTGTGTTTGGGGTCTTTAGTTTCTTTGTCTTTTTCTTTTTTTAGTATGTTTTTTTCCTGTTTATGTTCAGTTGGAGTGTATGTTTGTGCCTGTCTTTGTTGTATGTTCTTTCTCTATTTTAATGAAAATCATTTATTCACCAAAAAAAAAAATTCATTATGAGAGAGGGAGAAAGGAATGATGAGGTGGCTCTTCATAAGGGAACAAGAAAGGCTAAAATGAAGAGTGTTTGAGAGTTCTCGGTTGGGGTAAGGGAAAAAGCTTAGGCCTGACCTAAACTTAAGTTACTCGACCTAATATGAGCCCTTCCAACATTTTATGATATATAGATTTACACATTATCAATCTATTCTACATTGAAAATTGGACTACAAAGCTCAACATGCCCAAGTTTAAGCCTAGCTTAAGACGTTGAGTTAAGCTCAAATTGAAGGGTGCAAGAAAGACTAAAATGAGAAGGGATAATGGAAAAAGTTCAGACCATGACGTGGCATCATTCTACTCTAGTATATATATAGTTGTGTAATTTTATAGCATTTATAATAATATAAGATAAGATGGAACTTGTATATAAAAGTGATGGGCCCAGCCCAGCCCTAAAATTTCTGTTAAGCTCAAATTGAAGGGTGCAAGAAAGACTAAAATGAGAGGGGATAATGGAAAAAGTTTAGACGATGACGTGACATCATTCTACTTTAGTATATATATAGTTGTGTAATTTTATAGCATTTATAATAATATAAGATAAGATGAAACTTGTATATAAAAGTGATGGGCCCAGCCCGGCCCTAAAATTTCTGGGCCTGATGCGGACCCGGGCCGGAATTGATCACCAACAACCGCGTGTACCGTACCAGTATTTTTCCTACGGACTCCGCTTTCTGATTGAAAACGTTTTTTTCTGCACGGAAGCGGCAATTTGGATTTTTTCTCTCATCATCGTCTTCATTCCTAACATCGATTGTTCACCGAAACTCTTCTGTGGATCCCTTAACTAAGGCTACAAGATATCGTTAATTAGCTATCTTATTCACCTGATCTTGGTTCCAGAGAGGGAGGTTTGATCGGATTTTGGAATAAGAATAGTTTTTGTTTACCTGTTTGTTTCTTCGTTCGTTGTCTCGTTTGATGGGTCGACTTGAATCGGGCAGAAGAAACGGCTGGATTGATTAGGGTTAGGGTTTCTGTCGTCCGAAGTGGAAAGTTCGAGGATGGCGACGACGAGGTCCTCGAATTCAAACCCCGGCGAGGCAATTGATTCAACACCGTTGCTTGGGAATGCGGCCGGAATTCGAGATGAAGATCGAAGTCGACGGGCTGGTCGGAGACCGAGTTTACGTGGAGCAGCTAGGTTTCTCCGGAGGGCGAGCAGCCGCCGGATGATGAGGGAGCCATCGATGCTGGTTCGAGAGACTGCGGCGGAGCAATTGGAAGAACGACAGAGCGACTGGGCTTATTCGAGACCTGTTGTTATTCTGGATATCATTTGGAACATGGCTTTTGTGATTGTTGCCGTTTCTGTGCTGATTTTAAGCAGAAATGAGTCCCCGTCGATGCCTTTGCGTTTGTGGATTGTGGGGTATGCCGTGCAATGTATCCTTCACATGGTATGCGTTTGTGTTGAGTATAGGCGCCGACACTCATCGCAGTCATCAGAGGAAGGTGGAAATGGGAGTAATGGGAATTTGAGTTCTAGCTCTCGAGATGATGAAGAGGATGCTGGTGACTATACGACCGAGATCCGGCAGGATGAGGATGGAACCAGGTATTGATCACTGGGAAAATTGTTCACTTTACATCCTTTGATTATAGCAATTTATCTTCCCCCATTAACACGAAGGGTTTGATTGTATTGGTCACAATCACGTAGACGTTTTTGCTTTTTATATCAATGTTCCGAAAAGATTTTTGCTTTACAATATAACTGCTGAAATTTCCGTAAACACTCTTAACTCAATGTAGTCAAGGATCACCACATGGTGTATTTGATTACAGTGTTTTCAATGTAATCAAAACTATTTGCCTCCTAACCTCCCTGCTTTACAGCAGTGTTGCAAAGCATCTGGAATCCGCAAATACAATGTTTTCATTCATATGGTGGATTATTGGGTTCTACTGGGTTTCTGCTGGTGGCCAAGCTCTGACACGTGATTCTCCCGAGCTTTACTGGTTAGTGACAAAAATAGATCTTTTCCGGTACAGTTTAAACTCTTTGAGCTTGGTTTGGCTTTGATGACATTATTGCTGATCCTGCATTTTTCCTTTTTTGCAGGCTCTGTATTATTTTTCTGGCATTTGATGTGTTCTTTGTTGTTTTCTGCGTTGCCTTGGCATGCGTGATTGGTATTGCTGTTTGCTGCTGTCTTCCATGTATTATTGCTGTTCTGTATGCTGTAGCAGATCAGGTATTTCAGCTTGATCTCTGTTATTTATTAGTTTGCGGATCATGTTAATATGCTTTAGCTAACTTCTTATGACCTAGAAATTTGTGTGTGTGTGTTGCAATTTGGTTAGAGTACATAAAGAAAATTGAAGCATAAGATTAAGCAGAAGTTAACTGAAGAAATTAAGTAGCAATTCTTATACATTTTATGTAGCCATCATAGTTGTCAAGGTGACGCCTAGGCGACAAGGCACCCTTGGAGGCTCGCCTCGCCTAATTGCCAAGCAGTTTTCTATAGCGTGTTATAACAAATTTTATATTCTTAATTTTTTGAGGTTATAATTATAAAACAGACATTTTTAAACTAAAGTATTCATTTTGTGTGTTTATATACTAGTTTCTTTTTATTATTTTCTTATTTGTTAGGGTTTAATCAACACAAACATTGGTAAATGCTGTATTAATTGAACCCTCAAAGACTTCAAAACCTGAACCAATAAGTAAGGGAGAACATAAAATGTTGTCCAATCAATACATTTTCTTCTTTTTCTTTACTAATTTTGTGTGTTTATATACTAATTTCTTCTTCTTCTTCTTCTACCTTTTCTTTTCTTCTTTTCCTATAACAGAAATAGGGGTTCAGCCTCTATATTTTTTGAATTTTCTTTCTTTCTTCTTTTTCTTCTCATGAATATTTGCAATATGTTGATTTTCTATACTTTAACATGAAGTTTATACTTTTCTTATGAAAATTATGGATATTTATTAAGGAAATATGATTATGGAACCTAGGGAACTACCCTAGGATACATGTTTTTACTTAAAAAAATCCATCGCCTAGGTTGATTAAAAAAAAAATCCATCGCCTAGGCAACTAGGCACCCCCTTGTCACCTAGCCTCGCCTTGGCACCTTGAAAACTATGGTAGCCATTCTGATATTCTTAAATTGAATATATTCAACAAGAACTTGAAGTGCTTAAGGAAATTTGAGAGCACATTTGTTGATGTTTGATAAAATAAAAACCATTTGGTCTTTGAATTGGGAACTATCAACTAGGCTGAAGACAAAACATTCTAAATTTAATTGGATTTGAGAATTGAGACAACCATCTACTGAGAAAAGAGAGCCTAAACTTCGTATCTTGGAGTTAGTGATGCTCTCGGCTTACTGAATCCAAAGTGTTTTACTTTACTAATCACTAGGAGTCTTAAGTGTTCTATTTCAATGATCTGCAGCATCTATCCATCTTGCATTCCTTTAAATAGGATTTGTTCATGTCTCAAAAGTAGAAATGATCATCATTGGTATTTTTTGAAGTTGTTTTATTTAAATGAATGGCTGATTTAAGACTCTTATTTCTTATTTTAAGTTCTTTTACTCCAATACCTTTTTTTTTGTGGTTAAAGAGCAATTAGAATGACAGTAAGGATTTTCCCTCCTGGAAACATAAGGCTGTGTTTGGTTTGAAAGAAAAAGGTAGGGAAACCTATACAAATCCCTTCCTTTCTCCCCACCTTTTCTTTCAAACCAAACACAGCCTAAGGTAATTTACAGTTTAGGTAAAGGAATGAAGGTCTTGCCTAAGCATTTTTGGTCTGTTTAGGTGAGTCAATATCCAGGTGATTGTTGGACCTGGATATGGCTTGGTCTTGCTTTGGTGTTTGTTCTTGCCTGGCTGTTTCAGTCCTTCAGCTTCTACAAGGGTGGACTCTCAAGGGTTTGAATGTAAGGGGCAAGCTGCTTTGGAGGATTTTTCTAGCTGCTATCCTGTGGGCTCTTTGTAAGGAAAGGAACAGCTGGATTTTTGACAATAATTATATGTATTTTCAGTCAAGAACAAAGTTATAGGTTTTCTATGTTCTTGGTTAAGTGTATAAAAGGCTTTAAATGGTGTCCAGTTTTTATTTTTATTTTTTGCAAGCTAGACCTTTTTTAAACTGATTTCTTAGGTCTTTTTGTATATTTCCAATGTACAGGCACTCATTGTACATGGGCTGATGTATTCGGTTCTCTTTCTTTTGCAATATAATACTAAACTGGTAAGAGCTGAAAGAGGTTTGATTGACAAATATATAAACTAAGAAATTCTAAGAGAGGTATGCTCCGAAGAGGAGCCAAAACTATACCAGGAGAAGCATCATTGCCTTATATAAAAAGACTAAAGCCCCTGTTTGGGAACACTTAAAATAAGTACTTATTTTAGGTGGTGGGACCACACAATAAGTGGAGAATAAGTACTCATTCATGTTTGGCAAAAAAGATCAAAACAGTGCTTATATAAGCACTTAAAAAATAAGCCAGAATTGAGTGGCTTTTTTTAAGTGCTATTCAATAAGTATTTATTTCTTTTTTGGGACAAGACTGTCCCCCAACATTTTCTTCATTTTCCAGGGGCTGCCCCCATCTTCAAAAGAAGATCACTGTTCACTTTCTTCTCATCGAATGGAGACCTTAATCAATGGCGGTGATTGGGCACCCTTCCACAAAACCACCGCCTCATCCTCCATCGCTGCCATTGTAAGTTGTAACTGAGTCTTTCTGAACCAACACCTCTATCTTTCTTTTATTTATTTATTTTTCTCTTTCTTTTCTTCTTCCTCCTCTTTATCTCTCCTTTATTTCTTTCTTTCCTCCTCCCTTTTTCTCTTTCCCTCATCTCTTCCTCACACCACTGCTGCAGTGAACGTGGAAACAGGTTCAATTATGCGATAAGTATTTATTTATTTGCCTTTGTGTTTATCCAATTTATGGTTATGCTAAGTTAGGGCTATAATTGCCATTTCTGCAAATATAAGTACTTATGGGATAAGTAACCCACCAAACACTGCAACACAAATAAGTACTTAAAGTAAGTATAACTGTATAAGTGGTTTGAGAAAAGACATCCCTAAAGAAGCTTGCTGAAATGCTGATTGGAAGAAAAAAAGGAATCAACGGCCTGGGCTACCAAATGAGAGGAGAGGGCAAAATTAAAAAAAAAGACCCCAAACTGTAAAGGCTAAAGGCCAAGTGACTTCCCTTGCATGAAGTTCTCCCACTCCTTTAGAACATGATTTTATATTAAGGGACAGGTTGGAAGAAGAAAAGCACTTGTAAATGAAGATAGCAAAGGTGGGAATTTTGAGATGGATGAGCTACAAGACTGGAAAAGTATAGCATTAGAAACTAGTGGATTTGTGGGAATCGAGTAGTGACTAAGATGGTTTGCCCATTTAACATTTGATCAACGGTTGTATATTGATAAGCGATTTCATTCCAAGTTGAGACTTCTAAAAGAGCTGAGGAAAGGTAAGGTTGTAGTTGTGGTAGCGAGGGAAGACCTAAAGACTCATACTATAGCAGAAGATATGGCCCTTGATATAGTTTCCAAATAGGACTTTTGTAACTGAACGTAAATAATCTGTATGGTATCTTATTCAGTTGAGTAGTAGGCTGGGGTTGTCCAAATCATGCTGTCATTTAAGGCTTGAAGCAGAAGTTTGTCAAGGCAAAAAGGATCCAATATAGGAAGTCATGGTTGTAAGCAGCCATTGGTGCAGCTTCTTGGGCTTGGGAGAAAAAGAAGGCTTTTGTTGTTGTAGAATTTTCTATATTATTTAGGGAAGTCAAGTCTTATTTTCACCTTAACTCTTACCGAGGATCCATTTCCTAGCTATGAACTTATGAATAACTCTGCAATTTTATATTGGATCATTATTCAATGAGGGGCCTGTTGGAAGAGGTTGTTCATTTATCCAGTTGATTGGTGTGAGGTTTAATTCCATTGAATGATGTTGAGAAGTGACCCCCTATGTGATGGGCCCTCATTGAACCAATTTCCTTCTGTTTCCTTCGTCCTCTTTGTTTCCTTTATTTCTGTTCTTTATATATTTCTTCAGCCACAAGTAAGTTTCAATAAGCATTTTTAAAATTTGCATTTGGCAATAATGTTATTCATGAGTACCTTAATACCTTATGTTGGCATGTACTCTTTTTTATGGCTGGTTGGTGTTAATTAGCTAAGGAAGTTATGCAAATTTGCATATTTTGCTTTATTTTTGAGTGCTCATGTATTTTTGTTTTCTAGCTTTTTTTTCTGCTCTGAATTAGTTGAATAGATAAGTGGGCAAGTAATATCTTCTGCATGTGCAATATCTAATACAGATTAAACATGAAAAGATAGTTAAAAAGGTTTGGAGTGAAGAAATCAATTCATGGATGAATAATTTGTTACCTTTATAGACAAGCATAGTAATATCAAACTCCAAGTAGGAGAACCATGCCAGAGATGAAGGAACAGTTCACCTTATTTACAGTAAAGATCTACCTTATTTAATATTGTAAAGGAATCCTAGCATGGGAGCACATATTTTCCTCTTAAGGAATCCTAACCTGACCCAATAGGGTCAGATCAAGTCAGGTTTATCATTTAACCTGACCCATTGACATCTTATTTGGGCATAACCAATAAAAAAAGATACTCTTTTAGACATAATTGTCCCCATAATTCCTGCTGTCCTGCAATGATTGGATTGCTTGGTGAACATAGGTGAATTGTAGATTATTGATGACCTAGAATGATTTTGCAGAAAAAAACAAAAGCTTACAGCTTTGATGCAGATTCTAGAATCATATTTGAAGGTCTGTGTATAGAATGATGCATGGAGTGATTGTTGTGGAAATGGCATGAGTGACACAGGAAAGGAAGGGTGGGAACCAAGGAGGCACATAAGGTGGTCATCAGTAGGTTCCTCTGAAGATCACATTTGTAGTCAACATTCTAAGCAAGTTATCTTTCTGCCCTCTCCCCACCCCCAAAACTGATTTGTCAAAGAGGAGTTCAATCCGAATTGTGATATGACCTTTTCTGGGCACTTCCTTTGTATATTTAATGCAAGAAAATTGAGAGTCTTGGTGTACACATTCATCATGAAGTACAACAACTATAAAAGGTACCTCCTAATGTTTGGGCAGTGTTGTCGATGCACCCAACCTGGGTGCATGGGTGAAGGTAGGTGATTGCATTACCTCACGCAGTCATTTAGGTTGATATTCACATAACACATTATCCATCATATCTACAATAGCTATAAGTAAGATCATAATGTTGTTATAATTTAATTATAACCATTTTTACATATAAGTAGTTATAAGTGAAGATCTTAAATATGTTTATTGGACTTCAACATTATAAGAAGTTACTGATAGCATTCAAGGAAATTTATTGGATTATTAGAAATATGGAGGTAACAGTTCATTGGATTTATAGGATGGCAAATAGCTTGGCTGATGCTTTGGCCAAACAAGGGGTAGAGAACAGTTGTTTTGGGTCCATTTGCAAAACAAAAAAAAGTTATTGTATGGGGCTAGGCTAGATGGGCTAGCCTAACAGAGGGTTCCCTTGTATACTTTTGTGTATTTGTTTATATTCATTTAATTAAAGGCTTTAGTTACTGATAAAAAAATAAATTATGATAGCATGTAAAAAGGTGCCAAAAAACAGTTAACTATCTACTCCCTTTCTGTCTGGCTACTTAATTTCTTTGAGATTTTTCAGTTCTTTATTGAAGTTATCTTGGTCCTGCCCTTCATTGATGAAAGAAGTGATTCAGTCCTGGGCCTCATGCATCATTTGATACTAGAATAACTGTTCTGTCCCTGGTAACTTCACAATCTGTTGAACTATTTGGAAGTAGCATAAGGTGGTAACGTTTGCCAGATCGAAGAGGCTGGTGGTTGAGGTTCACATATGTGTGGACATCAGTAACTTTCTCATGGATTGGGATCTTGTGCTAAATAAGTTAAGACTCTTCAGATGTTTTACTTCTAAAGGTTTTCGTTTATAATTGGCTGACTATATTGGGTGTAGAGGGCAGTATATTGTAAAGCTTCTTAGGCTATTTGTTACCTATACTTTTAACTTCATACATTAACAAATGTTTTGATCACTTACATATATATTAGCATCTGGTAATTTTGTTTTGGGTTGTAGAGGTTTTTCTTTGCTCCTAGGAATTGCACGGTGATAGGAATAACTCCTATGTTACAGAGCTCCTCCTCCCAGAAAGTCACACAAAATGTGAAAAGGAAGAAAAGGAAAATGAAGGCTGTTTGCATTGGAGAACCCTCTGAAAATGCTAGTTAGCTACTTGGAACACATTTACTAGTATAGCCATCCTCACTCCTGAGTCCTGACCCTTCCCCTTGGCAAACTCCTTTCCTAGTTCATTGGCTAACCTAGGCAGTGTAAGGCATATGATGGTTTTGAGTCTTTTGACTTTTTTTGGTTGCCCCTAGGATCCTAGAGGTGATCGCCTTGTTAAGAGAAATGGTTTGGATTGTTCTTTCTGCATATGAAATGATCTTCACCATCACTTGACTTTCTTTTCATTCTCAATAATTTTCTGCAACTTAAGAATTGGAACTGTGGCGCCATGGATGCTTAACTAAGCACTCATATTTATGTTTTACTGTCTGATCTATCAGATATAAAAGAATATTCTGTGCTCTTGTTTTTTAGTGTCCAATCCTTTTGAACGATGGCGTTTTTATATCTCATATTTAGTAATATAACTTCTTTATTGCTGTTTTTGATCAATGTTACCGATGCAGTGAAGGGATGACTAATCATTTTGGCTTCTCAATGTGATGACTAGTTGGTGCCTATGCCCCAACTAGTTGATAAAAAAGTATAAATTTTAAAACATTGATGCAATCCCATAAGTAAGTTAATTATACAAGAAAATAATGATATTCAACATATGGTTTAAAGTATGTTTTGCAAACAAAAAGTGTTGCTCAATGGGGAACCACAATCTTTGTTTTCCCAAAAAAGTGCAACCTTGACTATTTGGTGTGCCCTTTGTTGTGGCAACTCTGTACAAACATATTACTGTTTGGATGAAAACTTAGAAGAGCTCTTTGTCTTGTATTTTCTTGTATTTTGTCTTTTCTGTTTATATACTATCATCCAATCATATATGTTCCATCACAAATATTTAAAGCAACAGCATGAATTAACAAAATGCATCCATATTATTTCAAATAATAAGGGATACAAATTACAAATAAACAAATAAAGCTTTAAAATGACTGATTAGATTGACTAGTCATTATCGACTAGTTGACCTAGTAGATGCTTGGTCTTCCTAGGCAACCATTTCATGGAGTACCACCAACTAGCTAGTGAAGCAGTCAGTTGATGACTGATTGATGCTCTGATAACAGTATAGGTATTACTTTGGGCACCTATCTATTTTGTTTCCTGATTTTATGTTAGCCAAGGGTCATTAATGGGACTTTTTTGGTAAATCATACAATAGGATTGAAGAAGGTGAAGCTATTGATCATCTTCTTTTCATCTCATTATCCATTCTTGGAGGGGGTTGAAGTGAGCACTAACAATTCTAATTGAGTTCTCTGGTTTCACAATTAAAGTTGTGTTTTTTTTTTTTTATCAATAACAAGATGCTTTATTAGATAATAAAAATTGTGAAACTTTAAACACAAGAAAGGGGAGGTAAAATATCTTAACTCCCCTACAACAGAGAACAAATTAAAGTTGTGTTCTTTTCTAATATCTCGCTTTAGGTAAATGGCGATTAAAGACATATTGTCTTTGAATTTTAGCCATCGAGGGGGGAAAAAATTCTTGGATTTGTGTTTTTTCAAAACAAAGTGAAGATATTGCATGATGATTGTAAGAAGACCATGCCATCAAGAATATGGGAATAAATTCTTGGATTTGTGTTTTTTCAAAACAAAGTGAAGATATTGCATGATGATTGTAAGAATTACTTTTGAAGTACCTTTTCCCCTTCTTGTTCTCTGTCTCTCAATACAAAAAAGAAAAGGTTATCTCAAATTTCTTTTCTTTGGAAAACCCCTTGGCACTAAACTGGGATTTCTGTTTCCGTAGAGGTTTAAGGGATGAGATCAAGTGTCTTACTAGGCTGCTGAGTCTATTTGCTAAAGTTTGTTTGGATCCCTCTGAACCAGATAAACGAGTTTGGTTACCTCAGCCTAAAGGGTCCTTTTCATGTGCTTCTTTCTTTAAGTCTCTGTCAGTCTCTCTCTCAACAGTCTTTTCTTGTCAAGGAAGTTTGGTCCAGGCCTATTTCCCCTAAAGTTATGGCTTTTTTCTGGGAAATGTTCTATGGGAAAATAAACAACTTGGACAATTTACAAAAGAGAAGACTGCTCCTCCGTCTCTCCCCTCACTGGTGCATTCTTTGTAGATCCCATGGGAAGACTGCTATCATTTACTAATCTCCTATTCCTTCACCGCAGAGTTGTGGGATTGGCTCTTTGTGTTGTTTGGGTGCAGGTGGAGCAGGCCAGCTGAAGTAAGCTTGCTTTTTGATCCTTTTACTTTTGCCTGGCACCAAAGAAGAGGGAGATTAATGTGGAGGTGTGCAAGAGTAATGTTGATTTGGACTGTTTGGGAAGAGAGGAATGCTAGAGTGTTTCAAGAGGAGAGAAATCTACAAGAACTAAAGGAATGCATTTTGAACAGGGCTGTCCAATGGTTGAAATCCTCGGAGCTGTGCCATGATTTCTCCTTTAATGACTTTTGAAGAAATTGGGCTGCAGTGGCAAGTAGCTTTTCCCAAAATGCTAGAAGTGTAAGTTGGGCACTTCCTCCTGTAGGTGTCTGGAAACTGAATTTTGATGGAAGTAGTCCAAGGCAATCCAGGTCCTTCTGGACTGGGAGGGGTAACAAGGGACGAGTTTGACAATGTAGTACTTCTTTACTTGGGTCCCCTAGGATTTGGGGATTCCACTAGGGCAGAACTGTTAGCTGCAATTCAAGGTGTGCAATTTGCTATTCAGTTAGGCATGATTAGAGCTGTTAATTGAAGGAGATTCCATGGTGGTAGTGGGTTGGTTACAGAATTCAGTCTGCAGTGTGGTGTTAAAAGAATGAAACCAAGAGATTCAAGTGTTTAATAAGGGGACTAATTGTAAGAGTACACTGGGTTGGGAGATCAGCCAATGCTATCGCTGATTGCCTAGCCAAGCAAGGGGCAGCCAGGGATCATTTGTATTGGGCACAGTTGTAGAATGTTATTGCCTTGGAGAGTAGGCAGCTCACACCTCTGTAAGAATTCTTGTATTAGTTTTTGCTCTTTAAATTAATATAATGAATTACTTGTTCAAAATAAATGATTGTAAGAATTCAGTGGCAAAGGAGGTCGGGGTTTTTTTGGATTCTATGTTTTGAGCTCATTTGTAAGCTGAATTTACCTGAGGCTGCATCTTGCGCCTCCTTTTGGGATGCCTGTCTATACACTTTCTGTTTAATTCTTAATAAAATTTTACCTATAAAATGAAAAAAACAAAGCATGTTTTCATTTCCAAAAGGTTGATGTGGCTGGGACAAGAAATACATAAAATCCTGTCATAGACTACTCCTACAGGTTATGATTTATTGATCCTAAGGATTTAGACCTATTTACCATTTACTTTAGCTCATATTTAATTGGGCTTGTACCCAAAATAAATAATAAAAATAAAAGGTGAATTAATATCATTGGACCAGAATCTGTCAAGTATTTTCTGCTTTATGGAACATAATATTAAGTCCATCAAGAATTGATTTTCGAAACTAGAAATTGAAGAACTTATTTTTCGGTTGTACTTTTGGAAAAAAGAGTCACACGGCAAAGAAGACATTAGCATTGTAGCTGTTGGCCTAGTTTCCTGGAAATCACAAGGAAAACAGTTCACGTTGATGAATACACCCATAATGGGAGGAGAAATGACTGGCTTGTAGCAGCTTAGACATGGTATGAGAGAAATAAGATCCTTAGCTGGCACATCGGGAGCAGCTTTTGCATGGATTCCAAGATTAGCCAACACAATAGCTGATTCCTTAGCATGTGAAGGAACCAATAGGCATGCACTGGTCTAGGGGTGGGAGAATACCTCTTGAGAATTCTTTTTATTGGTAATAGCAGAATTTTATTGATACAAGAAAAGGGATTTGTTTACATACAAAGAGAAGATGTTCCTATCATCTCTCAGTATTCAGTTCCCGTTGTGCCTCTCCAGCATTTTTAACCACATTTTGTGTTAGCGATCCCCTAAAATAAAAGGATTCTACTCACTTCCTGCCTGGCCAATGTGTCTGCCATGCTATTTGCAGTTTAAGGGGAACACCCCTCGAGTTAGAAAAAGAAAATTTGTATTGGGAAACATTTCTTTAAGGCTGTGTTTGGTTGCAGTGCAATTTTATTTGCACTAGTACAAATGCAAGGGAGTGCAAATGTAAAAAAATGCAATTTTTTGTTTAATTTTGTTTTGGGTTTTACTTTATTCTGCTTCATATCTTAATTTACTTTATTTGCACTGTAATCAAACAAAATAAGCTGAAATTTGAAACAAAAAAATGTCAGAATTTACACTCAAATCATTTGCACTGTCATGGTTTTGCATCAGTGCAAATTTATTTGCATTGCAACCAAACACAGCCTAATTGTTTGAGGCAGCATTTATCTTACTCTAGTCTACATATATAACTGTATATATTATCTTTTAACACATTTTATTTAATAAACATCAAGTTATTGTGTATATGTTTAGTTAATAAAACTCAAGTTACTGATAAAAAAATTGATAATGAGCAACATATCACTAGTCTTCAATACAGAAAGCTTCTGTGTGCATTAGCTGTTTCTTCTTGTGAAGATGGCATATTGGGCAACACTAGATCTGTGATTGAAATTCTTTCAGTCCATCTCTCAGCCTTTCTGAATGCTGTGCATAACCTTATGAAAGCAGGAAGGTGCATCCAAAGAGGATATTGATCAGCTACCAAAGTACAAATTCCGGAGGATTAGCGATTTTGAGAAAATTAGTGGTGAGATACAAGGCCCTTTTGGAGGAATAATGACCGAGTGTGACACTGAAACACCTATTGAACATGTTCTCTCGCTGGAGGATGCTGTAAGTTGCACAATTCTGGTTTTATCATCTTGAATTATACTAGCTTATCAATGCGCTATCTATCTAAATATATTTGTATTTCCACCTGTATGTATTAGTTAATTAGTTCTCAATTCTCATGCACTGAAATTACTCATAATGCTCAGTTTGGAAAGACTGAAAGAGTACAAATGCAAATATGTAGAGTGCAAAACCTTGTATTTAAATGCTGTGTTTGGTTGCAGTGCAAATAAAATTTGCACTGATGCAAAACTATGGCATTGCAAATGTTTTCGGTGTAAATTTTGATATTTTTCAAAATTTACCTTTGGTTGGTTGCAGTACAAATGAAGTAAAATAAGACCTAAATCAAAATAAAGTAAAATCCAAAAACAAAATTAAACAAAATTTTGCAATTTTTTTTCATTTGTACTAGTACAAATGAAATTGTACTGCAACCAAACACAGCCCAGTGCACGAGGCTTATGCCCTTTCATGGATATTCTTTTTCAAGCCTAGAACAACGCAACCTAGATGTTCGAATTGAGACCAAGGTTCTAAATATCGATACAAGGTGCTTTTTTTGTGTTTTATTTATTTTTTCTTCAAAATCAGTTCAGAGGGATTGGTTTAAGTCCTGGCTACTCTCTGAACCATGGCGTGACCCGATACGATACGTAACGATATTTTGAACCTTGATTGAGACTGGCCCAGTTCCTACCACAATTGTTTTATTTTTTTATTTTTTAAATGTCCAGATCGTGTAGCTTGGGTTTAAAGCTGCAACTTGGGCCGGGTTGGCCCGAACCCAACCCGAAAAAATTGGGTTGGGTTGATGTTCGGGTTAGGGTTAGGGTTGAAATTCATGAACCGACTTTACTTTGGGTTGGGTTAGGGTTGACCCCTTAGCCAACCTGACCCAACCCGAACCCGACTCTATAGTATATGTCATATATAAATATATGTTATATGTAATATATAACATACATTGATTTGTTTAGATGCATGATATTTGTATAGCCCCCACCACATGGTATCATGTATTTCTTTTAAGATAATCACTTCACTTAATCCTAATCAGAAAGACTAAAACCTTAATAATATTATTTTTTTTTTAAATTTTATTTTTCATCTCCTCTATGTTGTTTGCCGCCCAAGAAAGATCTATTGTAAGCCATAACTCATAATAAACTATAGTTATTTCTAACACTTGTTTTTTTGAATTGTGTACCAAAAAAAACAAAAAAAAAAAACGTCAACAAACAAATACTAATGAAACATAGAATTAATATATGTAGTGAAAGTTGAGTTAAGATCTAAAATTGAGAAATTTATGAGGTTTTAAGGGATGGGAAGAAGGTTGGGTTGGGCCCAACCCGAGCCCAACCCAACCCGAAATTGACTTACATGTTGGATTGGGCTGGGTTAGGGTTGAAGGAATTTAGTTAGGGTTAGGGTTAGGGTTACGGTTGGGTTGGGTTAGGATTAGGATTAGGGTTGAGGTTTAGAACTTAGGGTTGGGCTAGGGTTGGCCTCAACTCGACCTAACCCGGCCTGACTTGCAGCGCTACCTGGGTTGGGTGGACCAATTTTCTTGGTTTCTTAATGGGGTTTTGCCAGTAAAGGCCTGACTCGCCCCAAGTTGCATTTGTAATTTGATTTTGTGGCATTTTGTAGGAATGTTGTATCTGCCTTTCGACCTACGACGATGGAGCTGAGCTGCGCGAACTTCCATGTGGTCACCATTTTCACTGTGCCTGCATAGACAAATGGTTGTATATCAATGCTACTTGCCCCCTCTGCAAGTACAACATAATAAAAAGTGGCAGTCAAGGTAGGGAAGAAGTGTAAAGGTCAGTCAGGTTAAGGAGTCGCAGTCGCAGAACCTCTTTGTAGATCGTGGTATATGTGCTTTGTACGCTGACTTGTGTTCATGCTGTGGTATAATACTTTGTTCCAGCGCCTGTGTCCTTGTGTTGCACGGTTGAGTGTGTCCGCTGGCACTTGACGGTTCAGTACATACTACATTGGCTATTGATGCAGGTTTTGTCGTTGTAGGATATGTTTTTCTTTTTTCTTTTCAATTTGGTGATCAAGTCCTATAATTTGTTTCTTATACGTCTTGTAAGCTACAAAGGAAACAACCGGTACCGGCTTGAGTTATATGTGGAAGGCTATTTTCATCTCCTTTTATTCATGAAAAGTGATAAAGTTGTTTAGAGGAAACTATACTAATTTAATACATGCGGACTCAAGTTACGTGGTTCAGAACTGAAAAGGGATAGCGGTTGCTACTTTGGTATGGCTGCTGCGTTTGTTTCTCTGTAGATTTGATATGCCCGTGTTTAACACTGAAATATTTCAGCTATTATTCCTGTTTCTTCTACAGGAAAAAAATTTGGTTTCCAAGCTTTCTCATTTGTTTTGATGTAAATGACAAATGGGTCATTTTTCCATTGTTAACTACTTAAGTTATGAACACTTCATCTCATTTAGATGGGCCAATACTTTTTTTTTTTCAATTCTTAGCCCTTCTAATCTCTTCCACTTGCAACAGATCTTTTTTTTTTTCTTATAAGCGCGATTGGTGGTCTTCTATGTACATGATCAAATCATCTCAATTATTTTCTCAATTTATCATCCAGTGGGGTAACCTATAACACCCCCCCGTGGCAATGAGATTATTTGATCCTAGGTCCTTGGTACAAGTTAGAATTTATGTGTATTTTTTCTTACAATGTAAATTACATTTCATATTTTGATTTATGTCTAGTATATCAATTGCAACGTTTTAGTTCATGGACATTGCTAAAGGCATGTGTTTCTTAGGTGTTTATTCCTCATTTATGACAAATTAAGTTGTAAAATATAGAAAAAAACCCATAAAATCATTGTTGCTTTGTTTCCTGCACCACTATATCCTAGACTTTCCTAGTGCAATCTTGTTACATCTATAAATTGCCTTTCCCAAACAATACCTTCATACCAGCACTTCAACCTTGTTTGCTGGTGATTCCTACTCCTTTTGTTTTAATGTTAAGTGCAAAGGACCATGGTTTTTAAAATCGGATTGAACTGTATGGTTGGATTGGAAAAACCGGGAATTGGTCATATGATCGGTTCGTTTTACCCCAAAACCGTTATTTTATTAAAAAATGTTGATTTGGTCAGCAACAGGCTGTTTGGATAGATGTTTTTATTTTTTTGTCAGAATGGATTGTCTGTTCGGTTCAAACGATCTGACTATTAGACCTGGGACCAGACCCTTGACTAGTTCATTGTTCGATTCAGTTTTAAAAACCTTATAAAGGACTATTAGCATGGGCATGTTAAATGATATATGCCTTTGATTGTAGTTTAGGTGCCAAAAGGATCAAGATAGCATTAGAGGTGTAAATTGGGCTGGGCCACTTGTGGCCCGACATGAAATTGGACCGGCTTGGCATGATTGTCTACTGGGTCGGGGGCCCATCCAAAAACTAGCCGTTGCCCCCCTCCCCCAAGTCGTAAGTCCCCCCAACGGCTAATTTTAGCTTTTTGGGGGAGGGTTTACATAAATACCCCCTAACAACTATAAACAATTATATAGGGGGTATTTATGTATTTTTCTTATAGAGGGTAGAAAAATGACATAAATGCCCCCCAACAGCTATATAACAACTAGTTTAAGGGGGTTTTTTGGGTAAAGTTATAAACCAAAATACCCCTCCCAACAACTACAAAACAGTTAGTTTTTAGGATAATTTGGGCAATTGAATTATTTTCAATTCCTATAAATAGCCCTATGGCTCCTATCCTCCACCATTCTCTTCTCATCACACCCATTCAACAATCAACATCCACAATTCTCTTATTCTCTTAATCTCTTCAGTCTTCCCTCTCTCAGTCTCTCTCAGTCACTCATACATTCTTTGCAATCTGAGTGAACTTTGATAGTCTCATAGTCTGATTGGCTGATTGTTTGATTCTCCAAGTTAGTAATTTGGGAGGCTTGGAGCCTTGGACGTTGAAAGGTTTTAACCGTTGAAATCAAGTCGGGATTCTAAACCGGCAATCTGGGGTAAGTCCAATTAAATTAATTTTATTTTTTTAGAATTAAAAAAAATGGCCAGCTCTTCCCAAAACCCTAAGTTTAGTAGCCCGATTTGGAAAATATTTAAAATAGAGAATGTTGAGGGGAAGGGGAAAAGATCAGTTTGCCAAAAATGTAGAAAAAACTTTAGCTATTGTAGCAAGGGTGATACTGGCCATTTGACCAGACATTTTCTCACATGAGAAGGAAGAAGAAATAATCCAAAACTTAAATGGATTGTTGAAATAATGGAAAATAAATTTTAAAAGTATTGGGATAAGTCAGAGAACATTTCTCGCTGCTAATCCCGCCATGGCACGTGATTCGTGATCTACTAACTCCTCCGGTGTCTACAGGCTATAGTTCTATCAGAGTTTTGTTTAGTTGTTTTAGTGTAGGACCTGTAGGTACCACTGTACCAAGGTTGGATAGATGTAGTCATGATGCAAAATATAGATTACAACTTTACAATTACAAGACAAAGACGTGCATGATACTACTACATACACTGGATATTTCACCTGAAGCAGATGATGAAAGTGTGAATGCTTTCATCATAATGTATATGTAAATTTTGTTTAAATTGTAAATTTTAACAAATAACCCACAATTTTTTATTTTTTTTCAAATTATTGTAACTTTTGTTTTAATTTTACTTAATTTATTTGCTATTAATGTAATTTTGTATTTTCAATTTGTAACTATATTGTATTTCTTTATATTTTATTAATTTATTCAATTTTCATATTTCATTCATCCAAGTATGAAATATGAAGTATCCAACCATTGTATATTTCAATATTTGTATCATTGTATGCTTTGTGATTTGTATCATTATTCATTCAAATTTAAATGAAATAAAATTCTTATTTGAATTGTTTTATACTTTTATTTGTTCATTTCTTGGGTAATCGTAAATTCACAATCCATAACCATATCCATATCCATTCAGTCTAGCTCGGTTTGGCCTAGGCCCAAGGCCCACCCCTGTGGCCTAGCCCGACACAGGCCTGGGCCGTGGGTCATGCCAGGCTGACGCCCAGAATTTTCATCGGGGAAGGCGGCATGGCCCACACTTTGCGCGAACCGCCCACACAGCCGGCTTTACACCTCTAGATAGCAGTGACCATAGGATCTACATGAATAAACCAAATGATAAGCATTTGGACTTTTACTAAAATAACATCATGATGAAATATCATCATTCATAAAAAAACAAGGTTCTATTTATTTGCAGTGCAAATTTAAATTGAATCCAAAATTTGCACTCAGTTTAATTTTGCTTCTGTTTATTTGTAACTAGGATTTATAGTCCTATTTGATACAAAATTTGTACTTTGTATCTCATTTGTATTCATTAGTTGTGCAAATTTTGCATCTAAAACAGACAACTGATACAAATTTTGCTTCCTACCTCCCAAACGAAAACCCTCCTACCTCTGTTCTCTTTCATATAAGGTGCGGCCTACATTTTATTTCTCACAAACAAATAAAGCAAGGTTAAATCTGTAGCAAAAGTAGATCAGAAATAATACCCAACCTAATTGCAACCATGTGAATTTACATCAGGGCAAATATGAAATACAACTAAATGAAGATGCAAATTTAATCCATATCCAATGTTGTAATTTTATTAAAGAATCAGATTTTGAATCTCAAATAAACTACTGTTAAGTCATTTTGTCAGGTTAGCTGATGACCTAGTAATTGATGAGATGATTGCATGGCACCATGGAAATCAAATTTGCTCCACACACCAATCTCACAGCACATCACAGTCCTGAATTGGGAACATCTCCTATGACAATATACAAATATGGGACCCAATGCATGGCTGCAAGTGCTGTGAAGTTGGTGCGACAGTGAGCTATGAGGAGCAAATCCAAATTCCCCCTCTAATGAGTTTGCATTCTATGGACCATTGGGTCATCCTTTTATGTGTACCTTCCAATAAAATTTTGCTATGGATGGGATCATGGCAGATTGGATCATAATCCAATCTGACTATTTGGTTGAATTC
This sequence comes from Nelumbo nucifera, assembly GCF_055504915.1. NCBI lineage: Eukaryota > Viridiplantae > Streptophyta > Magnoliopsida > Proteales > Nelumbonaceae > Nelumbo > Nelumbo nucifera. The sequence goes on along the minus strand of NC_142649.1, from coordinate 187,649,129 downwards.
GAACCATCCTAGTTTGAATCTTTGGATCGGATCAAATAATAGGATCTAATTAGAAACCAGATCAGATACGAATAATCTCTTATCCGAACTGAGAAGATTCGATCCGATATATATACATACTATTTATTTATTTATAAATATATTATTTATATTTTATTTTTATAAATTTGTTATCTTATTTATTTATTTATAAAAACATGTATACATGTGTTGAAAATAATTAAAAAAAATATTTGTATTTTTTGTTTTTCTTTATTTAAATTCCTATATTTTATTTTTATTTTAATAATGTATTAATTTTTAAAGAAAGCAAATCAGATTGGATTAGATCCGAATATCCGACTTCCCGATCGGGTTCGAATTCATATCCATATCTATTAGATCTGATCGGATCAGATCTGCAATTAATAGTGTTGCATCGGATTCAGATATATCCTAATTTGAATCTGATCTGATCTATTTGCATCCCTACTCTACATATTTGCATTAGAAAGAGTATAAATACAAATATGTAGAGTGCAAAACCTTGTATTTTGTATTATTTTGTATGTATACAGTATACATATTTGTATTTGTAGTTTTTCCAAACTGAGCCTTAGTGGCAGTTAACGACGAACTCTGCCTCCTTTGGTTTTTCGTTCAAGAGAACACACGATTAAGGGTGTCAATGGACCGGTTTTAGATTGGACCCCGTCGAGTCCAAAATCAATTTGGACGGATTGGACGGGCCAATAAGATATATTGGATTGGACCAACCTGGTCCAAAATATTTATTAGATTGGATTAGACCTGGTCTGTCCGTAACAAATTTATATTGGATAGGTTGGATTAAGCCAATATCTGGTCCATTGATATAAGACAAGCATATATGTGTCAATGGATTGGATTTGGGTTGAAACCAATCTAAATCAAAATAAATTTAAACAGATTGGACGGTCCAGACATTGAATTGGACCGATCCAAATTGATTCAAAACATTCATTGGAAGATTGAATCAAATCCAGTCCAATTGACACCCTACACACGATTGCAGAGGTTCAATGTTCAATGGTGTCCAAGAGCACTATAGACATAAAATCGGATGTCGCTGTTTTGCTACTCTATTCTCTCTCTCTCTCACCGTCTTATCACGCTAAAACAACTACTTTTGAGTCCGGCAGAAAAGAAGCTTTTTTCCTTCTGAGACTGTTGAACTCGAGCAAGAGATTTTCATAAATGGATGATGCTTAGGGAAATGGATGAAAATTTTCATGGATTTGAAAAGGCTAAGAAAGGCGACCATGCAATCTTGAATACCCCCTCTCTTTTTCTTCTTCTTCTTCTTCTTCTTTGTTTTGTTCCCTTCGTTTCCTGACCTTTGGTTTCTGGGGTTTCTCGACTTCTGTAGGAGAAGGTTAGCAATAAGAGCTGGAAGTGGAAAAAGTATATGAGTAGCATTCTGTAACTGTTCAATCGATCACATATAGGTCATTGTAAACATTAAGGGGGCACTCTACAACATGAATGCTTTTGTTGTAAAACAAACAAAAATATGTTCTTGAACCCTGTTTTTGTTTTCTAAGGGAAAAACAAGTTAGTTTTGTTTCAAAAAACAGCATATGATTTTAGAACCAAACAAAGTATTGGTTTTTTAAAACAAAACAAAATTTTTAGTATAGAAATTATATAATTTATGGAGCATGATGTTGAATAATCAGATGAAAACATGTTTTTGAAACTAGATTCAAGAACATGTTTTGGATTTTAATTTTGAAAACAGAAAACACACACACAACTAGGGGTGATCAAGAAAAACAAAAAAACCGAATCGAACTGACGAGAACGAACCAAAAATTTCGGTTAACCAAACTGATTGTTTTGGTTTTGGTTGACCAATATTAAAACCCGGCAGTTAACTTGAGTGGTATATATTATATATTATATATATTATAAATGAGTATATATGCATTATATATACAAATATATATTTATAACATACAATGTATTATTTATTATATAATATTTTGTATGTATTTTTAATTTTTTATTATATATTTATTTATAATATATATTATAAAAATCAGAAAATCAAAAAACCAATTAATTGAACCAACCGGCTTTGGTTTGGTTTCAGTTACCAGTTTTCCAAAAACTAGTACTATCAATTTGGTTTAAAAATTAGGCCCACAATGGTTCAATTAACCAAATCGTGAGCACCTTTACAACCAAGAATATGCTTTTTGTGTTTTTGTTTTAAGAAACAGTCATTTTTTTTTTTAAAACTGATAAAAATAAAAACAATTCACGCTGTAGAATGCCCTCTAAGTGATCATGAACTTGTGTCCAGCTGAAACCTCCAACCTTCAATCACTGGCTTAAGGTCTAGTTTGGAATGTTAATATTCTTTAGTTGGTGTCGTTTCTGATGTATCTCATATCTCATTGGTTAGTGGATGCTAGCCTCAGCTTAAAACACTTCATTGAAGAGTTGACAATGAGTTTGTTGTTCATGGGCCATCTGTTGAATAGGGCAGACCTTAATGGGACGTATTACCTGAGACGCAAGTAGATGGTCGATGTTGAACGGAGTGAACTGTCTAATTCCATTCAACATTTGAACCTCTGTTTTCTGCAACGCTCTCGGTTGAAAATCAGAAAAGGAGGCAGGGCATGTCATAAACTGCCGTTAAGTTTGAATCTGTTTTTCTAAATGACGTGGCAAAATTTTATTGGAAGAGTTCAATTTAAATCAAGCTTTGAGTTGAGTCCGAGCCCAATATATAGGCTAATTTGTTAATCTAGTCAAGTTCGGTTATATATTATATACAAAGTAAAAAATAAGTTTTTTATAGAAAATTTAATTCATACAACCTTTTGAAGTTTGAACTCAAGTCTCTAGCTCGAATTGAGTTTGAGTCTCATAATTTTATGACAAAGCGAGCTTGAATAACTAGATATTCAGCTTAATTCGACTTGAATTCACCCCATCCCTTGAAACCATTGTCGTTGGATTATCCTTCGACTTCCAATAAAAGATGGCCGTGCCATTCAATTAAGGAATATTCAAATTCATCAGAGATGAACGTTAAGGGACGTACCTTAGCATTTATATGTGTAGTCTGAGAAACGCTTCTATGGCTGTGGTTGTAGTTTATTATAGATGTTCATGTCAAATGGAGGTCTTTTGATTTCTATACGTCAGCAAGGAGGAGGAAGGTTTTTGTTTCAGAAATGTTGGGAAGATTTGTGATATCTGGAGGCTGCCATAAGCGATGGTTTCCTCCATCTCTGCTTTAGGCTAACTATATATGCATGTGTTGACTTCTTCGCAGTTCGCACCACTTATCGGGTTTCCTTTCAGCTTCGCCTCCATCGTCATCGCCCAACCGCCACCTCTAAAACGTCGGCAAATGCTCCCCAGGCGCAAGAAGATATATCATACTCAGTTTGTGGGGCTGGGACTAGAGGTGTAACTTTTCTGAATTAGGGTTAAGATTTTGTCAAAATTTCAATGAGCCCAATCCAAAATCCGAGCCCGTTAGAGTGTTAACTTTTTAACCCGGCCAACCCGACTTGCACCCCTAACTGAGACAGTAGCTTGATTTGTTGCAGCTAGCGAAATGTGTGTAAATGGTAGCCGGTAGGTGTAATGTTTGGTTTTCAAGTGAAAGCTAGCGCTGGCTGTGGTGGAGGCCTAAGGTTTTATAATTATACTAATTCGTAAAAGCTCATGATTTTAACAAGATAATCTTAAAACCAGACTGTACGTCTTCAGTTCTACGTGGATACGCTGCATGCCATCAATGGCCTAATTATATAAAGAGCTAGGCCGGCTATTTTCACTATACAGGATCTCATCATCTTCATCAACACATGAAATTATATGTATAGATATTGAGCTGACATTCTCGTTTACATTTATAATTAATATTTAGATAAATTAGATTGATTGATCAACAATGTGGCTGCATTCCCACCTGATTAATTATTTTTCAAGTGCCGAGTAGCTTTCAAAAACCCACTGCATGTCGTGGCATTCTCTTCTCTGTTCATGACTTTGTATTTCTGTTTTGGTCTGTGTGGATGATTTTTTTTTTTTTTTTTAAGTTTGAAAGCTATCAGTCTATGACTTTTTTTATAACATATTGATCACGTTTATGTCTGTAAACGGATAGAATTCGAATCAGATTAAATCAATATTTGAATTCGAATTTCATTAGAAAATTCAATATCTGAATTTGATTTGCTATCAGATAGATATTAAAATTAATATTTGAATTCGAATTTGATTAAATATTTGAATATTCGATTTGATTTGAATTCGACTAATTAATTATTTTAGATAATTAATAAATATATAAAATAAATATTTTGTTTATATAAAATATATAAATATATAAATTATTTATAGAATTCAATTATTGTATATATAAATTATATAAGACATTTAAGTATTTTATATATTATATATAAGAATTAAATAATTCATCGAATTTAGATATTTGTCGAATTGAATCAGATTATATCCGAATTTGAATCTAATTAACTATTTGGAATAAATAATATATCCGATATTATTCGGTATGAATAAGACACCCCTAATCACGTTAGATGCATATTTATTAATTTATTGTTAATTTGTTACCAAGTCTACATATATGTTATTAAAGGTTAAACAGCTATTCTCGTTCTGATTCAAAGCGAAGTTTGGTACGTATCATGTTATATTTTAAAAATAGTAACTTTTCAACCCAAGGAATTGAGAAAATGTTGGCACAAAACAAAACATTATTGGACAATATATATATCACTGATGAGTTGGAAGTTAGAACACCTCAATTACAAGGAAAATGTTTTTCAGGATACTCAAACGGGTCCGGATGTAGTAGGTACGTATATTAGATAAACACAATGAGTGAACACGTAATAACTGTGTAACACATGTCTCAGTTAATATGTTTTTCATCCAAACATTTTTGTTTCGTTAAACAAAAATTATTTATTATTTTATTATCTTTATCAAAATAATTAAAAATAAAATAACAAAAAAGTCGTTGATTAATTAAAGTCAAGGCCAAAAGGTGTGGCTAGCGCTTCCATGTTGCATGTATTTGAGTCAAAAACGGAAACGCGGCACCACGGTTTCAAAACACGCAGATACCATGCACTCGACTCGTTTTAGCGTTGGACCAAAACCGTAAATCATGGCCTTTGATGTATTATTGGCCCCCACCTTGATGTCATTTCTTCTTCTTCAAGGTGCGTGGATCACACTCACAGCAATACATCAAACACTGTAATTTCACAGTATAACCCAAATACAAATAGATTTAGATTGACGTCTCAGAATTTTCTCCCTCACGTTTTGACGTGGTCAAATCGGTCAAACTAATTCTATCATTTGTTAAGTTTCATCTCACTTTCCTGCTAGAATTTTGAATAAACATGCAATTCAATCGTCATCCATCCAGTTACGTATATGTACGTGGTTTTTTATTTATATATACACTAAGAATGACATGAAGCAATTATAGTATTATTTAGTTTAAAATTTATTATTTAATTATTAAATTAGAAAAATTAATATGAGTCTTACATTTTTATAATTTGCAATTTATTATGACCTATTTTATTTGAAAATCAGTATTAATTTATGTTGTTTTTAATATGATTTAAGAGATTTAAATATAGTCTTAAATGTAAACAATCACCCAATTTAACTGGCATTTACTATTTATTTTGAATTTTTTTTATGTTTTAATAAATAACCAAATTTGTATCACTTCAAAGTGTTTGAATAAATCATTTCTAAGGTAGTTTATTCTATTTGAAAGCGGAATTAATCACTTTTGAGATTCTCATTTTTTTTTTAAATTATAGTGTCATGTATTTGAATAAATTACTTTTAGCTAATGTAGTTATTCCATTTAAAAGTGGAATTACCTATTTTTGAAATTCTCTTTTCTGAAAAAATGGAACATTGAATAGGAGGTACTCTTGACTGACGGCATTACTCTAATATATATATAAATTAAATAATAGATGAGACGTGAGGGCAAATTAAGATCATATTGAAGGGTTTTTTATAGGAGGAGATCGAGACTCGAGAGACGAGGACTGAGCAATAGAAACTAAAAGCTTGTATTTTTCAACTGTAGTGGTTTCGTCTCCCTTTCGCCACAACTTCTCTCCACCACCCAGCATTCTTCTCAATGTTGTAAAAGGATTGATGCTATAAAAAGGATTGTAATGCATTGTTGATTCGTTCTGAAGTTACTAGTTTCAGAACTTATTAATTGGAATAAATGGAGAGGACATTGCTGCATTCCTTAGAATTAGAGATCAACGTTATCTCCGCTGAGGACCTTCGCCTCCGTCACCGGTCTATCAAGAAAAACGCCTTCGTCGTTGTCAGAACCGACTCCCACAACTATCGCTCCACCAGAGTGGACACAGAAGGCGGCAGTTACCCCTACTGGAACGAGAAGCTCAACCTCGCATTGCCCAACTCCGCCAAGTTTATAACGGTGGAGGTGCAATGCAAGACTGCTTCCGGCCGGGCCAGGTCGGTGGGAACCGCCAGCATTCCCGTCTCAGATTTTATCGGTGATTATACGCCTGCTTACTACTTGCACTTCCTAAGTTATCGGTTGAGGGAGCAGAATGGCGAACGTAACGGTATTGTCAATCTATCTATTAGGACGCTGGTGCCACCAGCTGCAGGATATGTACATCGGTCGATGATGCCCCAGTTTGTAGGGTTTAATGTCGCTGAGAAGAACTCCGGTGGGTTTGCTATTATGGGGATTCCGATGTCCTCCGGTTATAGCATGTAGTTGGGATGGATTTGTGTTAATTTGTTCGACCAGCGCTAGGAAACACAGAGAAACTGGACTACCTAAGACTACCCAAAAGAACAAGATTTTTATTTATTTATTTTTATGTGATTCAAACACAAAATTAAACCATTCTTTCCCTTATTAATTTCTTGTTTGTATAAATTATTCATTTTGTAAGTGCATGGCGATAAAGACCCCTTATTGGTTTTTCTCTAAAGAAAATATATGTTTGATTTAAAGGATTTTAGGGTTTTAGGAATTTGGGAGATGAGATTATGAGAATTTCAAATCACCTTATATTTAGGGTACTTTAGAAATTAATATTAAACTTAGGGTATTTTAATATTATCGGTATGTTCAAGGAATTATATGCATAATTCTGTATGTAAAAGAATTGCACCCTCATTTGAATAGAATTAAGGTGTTATTGCATAATTAGGTAGAAATGAAAATAATGGATTTGAATTTCTTTTCCATATACCTTGGTTACAGAGCTCGCACATCGTCTGGCCAGTGGCCACCCTCTCCCAAATTCATTTGAAACCGACGGTGCTTGGATTCCAAAATTTAATCAAATACAATTAATACTTTATTCTCTTCCCCTCTATTCTCTTCATCTCTCTCTTCCAAATTCATTTGCAGCGGCAAGACCCTCGCATCCCCTCTCTTCTCTTCACCTCCCTCAACCGTTGAATATGGCAAGGCTCACTGCTGCAACCCTTTTTGGGACACTTGTCATAAAGTGAATGAAAGTTGCTTCATGTTGAGAACCTGCATGTCAGGAGGATCATTAGCCCTAGGCTCACCGCAGTTCAGGAATTCCTTCACCTTGCTTCATGTTGAGAAGTTTTCATATCTATCATCCCTCCACCTCATTTCCCAAATCGAATTTAATCTCCCATTATTAACACCTTCATCATCGACAATCATCTCGTAGATTCTTCTAATTGGCGACGTTCACCCTTTTCTGTATCAATGCAAATAGCAATTAGCAAAACATATTATAAACCCTGGCCCTTCTACATCAAAATAGAATATTTCATCTTCGAAAGTTTCCTGTTGATATAATCTGTTGATAATATTTCTATCCACCACCCAAGCTGGACGATGGACCTTGCTTTTAATAAATTCATCATGAGCTTTGTGATGTGGTTTGGGTTAGTTAAAGAAAGAGCAAAGAACAATTCTAAACAATGTAAGAACTTGTATTTCTTCTATATGTCGACCAAGGAGTTTGGGGTACAATATATTACACAAAGGAATGAAATAATAATGGAAAGAAAGAAAAGAATAGGTAGTTGCCTATGAAAAATATTTTTTAAATGGTTTACTTTCTATTTCAGCTATTTTTAAACTTGAGTGAAAACCTGCATTGGTAACTTGCATTTTTGTAGAGTTACCATGTATATCTCTTTCCTTCCTATTGGAAACTTGCATTATTGTAGAGTCACCATCTTTAGAGCTTTCCTTTGTTACATTAGCCAACCCATAGCTTTGCTTAATACACCCCCTCAAGCAAAACTGGACTGGAAGCACATGAAGCTTGGACCATAGGAAGTCAAACCGAACTGGAGAAAGTGGTTTGGTAAACACATCAACCAATTGATCATCAGTAGGGATATATCGAACCACCATATTTTTGTGAAGAATATGATCATGCAGAAAATGAAAATTTGTGCTTCGTATGAGCATGAAAACCCGGATGCACAGCCAGATTCGTAGCACCAATCTTATCAAGGTAGAGAACAGGCGGAGAGGACTGATGAACACCCAAATCCCGTAAGAGAGACTGAAGTCATAACACTTCAGTTGTGGTATTAGCTAAGGAGCGAAACTTAGCTTCAGTGCTGGAACAAGCAATGATGGGCTATTTCTTAGCGCCCTAGGAGATCAAATGAGAACCAAGGAAAATACCGTAGGCGCCAATAGACCGATGGTTCTCAGGGTAGCCAGCCAAGTTAGCATCCAAAAATGCGACTAAAGATCTAGGAGAATTAGCAACAAAGAAGAGCCCAAAGTCAATGGTACCTTTGAGATAACACAGAATACATTTCAAATCATGAAGCAAAGTGACTGGTGCACCATCAACTGAGGGGACAAGAAGCAAAGTGACTGGTGCTGAATCTAGAGGTACAGAGGAAAGACTATCTTAAGTGATCACAGGAAACTGTTTCTCATAAAAAACCACATGTTTGATAATAATTTCTTGTGAAGTTACTGGGATTATAGCATTTATACCCTTTATGAGATGAACTGTATCCAATAAAAATGTAGCGAACAAACCTATAGTCCTTTTTGTGCTTGTTATATGGCCGAATAAGAGGATAACAAAGACAACCAAAACTTTGTAACATAGAATAATCAGGTTTACGGCCAAACAACCTTTCATATAGAGAGAGATTACCAAGAACTGGGGTAGGCAACTAGTTAATGAGAAAAAACACAGTTTCTGCTGCTTCAGCTCAGAAGGATTTGGGGAGAGAGGAGGACGCCAGTAGAAAGAGAGTGGACTCAATAATATGCCGGTGTTTTCGTTCAACACTTCCGTTTTGCTTATGAATATGAGGACAACTCACTCGATGCAAAATTCCTTCGCTGTCCAAGAAAGGAGATAATCTACAAAATTCTCCTCCCCAATCACTTTGAAACATTTTAATTTTAGTGGAAAATAAATTTTCAACATGTCTCTTAAATTTGAGAAATGTATCAAAAACATCTTATTTCCTTTCAAGGGGATAAATCCAAGAAAATTTCGAATATGCATCCATAAACAGACATAGTATCTATAACCTTTTGTAAACAAAACTGGGGTAGGTCCCCACACTTCTGAATAAACCAATTCCAAAGGTTGTGAAACACTACTAGAAGAAACAGACAAACTTAAACGATGGGCTTTGCCTAATTGACAAGCCTCACAAACAAAATTGTCAATGACATTTTCTGAATAGGGCAAACCAAATTTAGAAATTACTAATTTAACAATTTTTAGAGAAGCATGTCCAAGTCGTTGGTGCCAATCCTGAAGAGAAGCTCTTTCTCCAATTAAAACTTCGACTGAATTCTCTCTATCACCATTAGTGCTTGGAAACCGATAGAGTCCATCTCTATTAGGTCCTCTGATTAAAGTTCTCCCCATACGATCCTTCAATAAAAAGAAATCCGGGTGAAATTCAAACACCAAATCATTCTCTTGTAAATTTACTAACAGAAATCAAATTCTGTCAAAGAAAGAACATGATAAACATTTTTCATTTTAAATTGATGTTGATCATAATTTAGAGAAGAAGAACCAATACTCTTAATTGCCAAACCGTCTCCATTACCAATTTTCACTTGATCCATACCAAAAAATTCAGACTTGTTCTATAAGTTGTCAATGTTTGGAGTCATATGGTGAGTTGCTCCACTATTGGCGTACAGGTGGGATTAAAATTAGCTATTGAAACATTGTAGGAAGATATACCACTATGAAATGCAGTAACAAGATCTGGAGAATTATTATTGTTTTCACCTTGGTACGAAAGATCATGCTGTTTGTAGCACTTCAATACTCCATGTCCGGGTTTATTACATAACTGGCAAACAATTGGGTTACCTCTACCTCAACCTTGTCCTCGTGCAGGCTGATTGCCATGCCCCCTGCCTCTGCCGTGGCCATAGTTCTCTCTATAGTTTTGAAATTGAGGATTGTTATTTCTGTTCTTACTGCTATTATTTCTATTATTTGTAGCAATATTAGCATTGGGAGTTTCACTAGAGACATTATGTTGAATAAGCCATGATTCATGACTAAGAAGTAGAACAAAAATATCATTGATTCCTAACTATTTAGCATCGGTTCTGTTAGTAATAGCAGTAATGAGAGATTCATAATCACTTCCTAGTCTAGATAAAACATACAGAACAAGATCCTCTTTTGCTATTGGTTCAAAAACAGCAAACAGGTTGTTTGCAATAGTTGTTGCTTTTTGAATATAATCACTTATGGACAAGTGGCATTTCTTAAGATTTTAAAGTTGAAGCCTAAGTCATAGCACCCTAGATTGTGAATGAGAAGAAAACGATCTTTCTAAGGCACTCCATACTTCGGTTGCAGTAGAATCCAACAATTGGGGCCAATACGCCCTCTGTTAGAGATGCAACAAGCCAACTCAAAATGAGCTAGTCCAACTGAACCCAAGAAGAATAATTTGGGTTAAGAATTTTCTTACTGCTATCATTCGGATCTGGGATCTCCTCTGGTGGTGCGTTGGCCGATCCACCAATCAGACTCATCAACTTGTTTGCTTTAAGCTTTGTAAAAGTTGAGCTCTCCAAAGTGGAAAATTTTCTCCATTTAACTTGATGGTGAGATAAGGAGATATGCTAAGAATAGAGTTCATGGCCACCGTAGTAGTCATGTTCTAAAGATCAGACGTATTAGAGCTCATAGCTTCAAATGCATCAGCACTGTTTGTAGACATGATTGACCTTCAAGTCTTGGCTCTGATACCAAGTTAAAAAAAGAGCAAAAAACAATTCTAAACAATGTAAGAACTTGTATTACTTGTATATGCCGAACAAGGAGTTTGGGGTACAATATATATACACAAAGGAATGAAATAATAATGGAAAGAAAGAAAAGAATAGGCAGCTGCTTATTTACAATATTTCTTAAATGGTTTACTTCCTATTTCAACTATTTCTAAACTTGAGTGAAAACCCCCATTGGTAACTTGCACTTTTGTAGAGTTACCATCTATATCTCTTTCCTTTCTATTAGAAACTTGCATTATCGTAGAGTTACCATCTTTAGAGCTTTCCTTTGTTACACAAGCCAACCCATAGCTTTCCTTAATAGGGTTATTAGTTCATCAAACATGCACGAACGATGGAGCCTTGTCGTCTCCAATGGTTGAGTGGATCTGCTTACTACAAAATGCTGACCAAATTAGTGTGCATATAACACCACAGCTGCACGTTAGGAACATCTTGCCATGCATGAATGACAATAAATACAAGAGATGTTCCCAATGTGTAGCTATAGATTGTGTATATACAATATTTTGTGGTCAGTAGATCTGGGGTTCACGGCTTCAACATGTGATAGCTCTCTATTTATCTCTCATACAAGTTCGATTACTATTATTGCCTTGGTTTATGTTGACGATATACTTCTCACTTCCAACTCTCAAGTGGCCATTGATCATTTACTTGCTCAACTTCAATCAGCATTTTCCATCAAAGACTTGGGGCCTCTTCATTTCTTTCTTGGGTTAGAGGTTCATTCCAGTGGTGATCGCCTCTTTCTGTCCCAATGACACTATATTCTCAATTTACTTAACAAAGCTGAAATGCTAGGCTTCAAACCTATTTCCGCTCCACTTCCACAAAATGCCTCTTTGTCATCTAATGATGATGAGCCACTTGATGATTCCACATTGTACAAAAGTATTGTGGGATCGTTGCAGTATGTGACGTTGACACGGCTGGATCTTTCCTTTGCAATCAACAAGGTGTGCCAGTTTCTTCATCGGCCGACCATTGTCCATTGGCAGGCTGTCAAACGCATCTTGTGATATCTAAAACACACCATCCAACTGAGTCTTGTAATCTATCGCTCGTCTCTCACTTCTCTCATTACTTTCACTCCGATTGGGTTGGGTGTCCCGATGACAGACGATCTACCGGTGGTTTCTGTGTTTTCCTTGGTGGTAACCTCTTATCTTGGAATGCCAAGAAGCAACCAACGATGGCTCACTCCAGCACGGAATCTGAACTGCGGGTGCTTGTCAATGTTGCCACCAAATTGATATGGCTCACTTCCCTACTCAGAGAGCTCCATGTCTCTCTCTCGTCACCTCCCATTGTTTGGTGTGACAATGCTAGCACCATGTACCTAGCTACAAATCCCATGTTTAAGGCACACACCAAACACATTGAAGTGGATTTCCACTTCCTTCATGACATGGTTCTACAACGACAATTGGACAATCGGTATATCAGCTCCCATGATCATGTGAAGGACATTTTCACCAAAGGCTTGTCATCTTCACGCTTCACTCAATTGTGTTCCAAGCTCAACCTTGCCCCGTTGATCTTGCAAGGGGATGTGAATGATAAGGATAACTCTCAGAATAACTCATTATCCTTATCACTATCCTAAGAGTCCTACTCAAGTGATTCACCTCTCTATTGTACAGCTATCTCCTTATCTGTTGTATTAATTTTTCAGTTTAACTCAAACTCTTTTAACACTATAAATAATACAACTCTCTTTCACTCGGTGTGCAATTCATATCAATCTCTAAGTTCACAATTATCACATTCCAACAATAGTGGTATGAAATTCACTCCTAAAAGCTAAAAGTATTCATCATCTTAAGTGACAAGTGAAGATAAAAGTTGAATGTAGAAAGCTAAAAGGACTATATTTAATATATTTTCAATCTATGAAATTAATAATCAAAAGTGGAATCAATTTGTTGAAGAACATCCAGTGCTGAAGATCACTAGGGATGTGATGATGCTCTTGCCTTTTGCTTTTGCAGCTATTATCATAGAAGCGTTGTGTGGATCATACAATAGAAAGGAAGGCTAGTAGGTGTGTATTTCAGGTGTAGATACCAATTTTCCAGTAAACTGAATGACTGTGATGACTAGATCAGTGATTTTTTTTACTGTCTTTATCTCTTTTATTTTTTCAGAAGTTTTATTGTTCAAAGTTACCGTCATGTGCACTCTAACATTAGTCCCACACTCTAATATTAGTCCCAGATATGGAAACTCAACAAAAAAAAAAACTTAAAATAAAAAGAAAAGGATAGAAATAAAGAAAAATAAAAAAAAAGAGAAAGAAAGCCCTAGATAGGATCTCCCCCAGACTGGCGTGAGGAGCTTATCATCTTGATCAAACTTGTTCTAGCATTGGTAATTGGATGGTAATAGATCTTGTTTGCTTTCAGTTTATTTGTGTTCTTGTTTTAGTTTTGGGAACTTTCTTGTTTGGTTGCCTTGGGTGTTTTGTGGTATTGCTTTCCTTGTTTATGATTGAAATGGTCCTTTTCATTAAAGAAAAAATGGAAGAAGAAAAAGAAGGAACATGAATAGGACTGAGTGTTGTTTTTTCCCCTCGGCCAGTGCGTTAAAAACCTACCTAGAGGCTTATCCGTTTTTCCTTGTGGACCACCCATTCAACTGTTCAGGTGCATAGATAAAGGCAAGGTTTTGAAAATTGACCTAGAAATGGAATCGCTTTGATCACTATTTTTTGGATCAGCGGTTTGACCATCTAGGTTTAATGGTTCAAGCAATTTATCCCTTAGATTGGAATATTAGGGTATAAATACATATATCTCTCTTCTTTTATGAGAAAAGAGAGAGGTAGGTGGATGTCGGCTGAGAAAACAAGAAAGAAAGAAAAAAGGGAAAAAAAAAAGAAAGGAAAGGAAGGAGGAGGAGGCGGCAATGTTCACTGGTGATGATGACGGTGATAGTTCTCTCTTTCTCTGAACTTAGTAGCCGTTACAAAGTACGGTCCTGTGGGATGCAGAGTACGGAGGCATGCTCCTCGAGGTTGCCATGCGGAGGTCGACCAGACTAGGCAGCGGGCTGCTTGTGAAGTGTCGGGCTGCTTGGTGGCAAGCTTCCTATTGGCAGGCTGCTTGAGCTCGCGTTCCACAGACTTGATCTGCCTCGAATGCCGAAGTGCTTTAGTACCGAGGTGTTCTTGCACCGAGGTAGGCCTGTCCCGAGGTGGCTCATCTGTCCGAGCTCGACCTATAGCAGACTTGGCACTGTTGTCCTGGTCGCGAGCTGGTACTGGGACGATCTTGGCCCGAAGTAACTTTAGTTCGGGGTACCAGCGTACCCGAGGTCGCTTTGTAGCGAGCTGATTTATGCTGAGCTGTCACCCACATTGAGTCATGTCCACGTGCCGATCTAATCATGTCGAGTTGTCACTTATGCCGAGTCACACCCACGTGTCTCCTGATTATGAGGTCAGGCCAAATTCCCCTTCATCAATTGCCCCCACTCCCCGAGCTAGGGGTCGTGACCTGGTATGGGGAGTTCACGATATGACAAGTGGATTTGGCTCGGAGCCCAAGCCGCCCTGTCAGATAGGTTGCGTGCAGTTTACGCGCAGATGTCACACGATCTATGAATTCCGCGGATGCCAAAAGACGCGCTAAACTGTTTTAGATCTCGAGGGTCATGCAACCGGTTTTCTTAGGAGTCGTCGGATTGCTTTGATCTTGACCGTTGCTTTTTTGGTATAGTGGCTATAAATAGGGAGGCTCGTGGCTCGTTCTTCTCGCTGTATACTCTGAGATTGAGCTCTCCCGAGGTCTTGTAAGATTCTTAGCTCGGTCTTCCCTTTGTTTCCAGAGTCATCTTTCCCTTTGGTGAGTCTTCGTTCTTTAGTCTTTTTTCTGTTCTATAATTATGTCTAGCTTTAGTGTAGAGAGACTGTTAGATAGTTCTAGCGAGGTGGAGGGTGCCGCTATCCCTACTAAGGAGGTCAGCTCTCGGCAGGGTGCCTCCCCTCTTCGGTCTTTAGAGGGAGCCTCTAACCTTGAAGTTGAGCCATCTCGGCTCGGGGAGATCGAAGCTCAGGAAGAGGGTCCGTCATCTAGATCAGAGGCCCCATCTTCTTCCCGAGGTCGGGATCCCGATGACTTCGGTCCTTCCAAACTGTCTTCGGACATATTGCTGTACTTAGTGTCCCGTTACCTCCTTCCTGACAACTTAGTTTTTAGTTTTCCTTTAGGTCAATTCCCTTGGGCTCATGATCACCATGTGCTCGCCATCTTCGAGGAGCAGCTCACGGTAGGGTTGCGCTTCCCTCTTCACCCCTTTTTGATAGAAGTAGTTAAGTTTTACAATATTACTATCGACTAGCTTCATCCGAACTCCATTCAAAACATAGTTGGTACTATTTCTTTGTTCCATGCTTATAACCGTCCTATAACCCTTGATATCTTTAGCTCGATCTGCGCGATCAAGCAAAACTCGGCCTGTCTGTGCGGGGACATAAGACAAAGCTACTACATCTCTCCCAGGCCTGGATTCAAAATCCTGTTCGGCTGCTCGAACAAGGTTCCAGCCTGAAAAAGGTGGTATCTCATTGTTCGTAACTCGGAGGAGTGGTCTTTCCCAACCCACTAGAGGGTAGCTACCAAGGACCCTGAGGTGAGTTTGGATGCAGAGACCAGGGCAGTAATTAGTTCTTGGAGGGACCTCGTCCTCGAGATGAAAAGCTTCTTGGCCGAGGAGGTGCTAGTATGAGCTGGTCTGAGCCCTCCTGGTAGGCTTCTTTTCAGGTATTTATTCGAAAGAGTACTCTAAGTTCTTCGACTGACCTTTTTTATTTGTGCAGTTACGATGCCGGTCAATGCAGAAAGTCTCTTGAGGAGTTCCTAGAAGGGGAAGAAGCGGAGGGCTACAAAGAGACCCCATTAGGAGGTCGGGCTTTCAACCGAGGTCTTGGCCGTGGAGTCAATCTCCATTCAGCCCTCCAGGGAGGAGGCACGATCAGCGGCTCCCGAAGTGGTTGTGGGCGAGGACCGCGGGGGGGGGGGGGAGCTCGTCCCTAGGAGCCAGGTGACTCGTCTGCGCTTGAGGAGGCGGATGCTAATCCGGAGAGCGCTCCCGCAAGCGCGCAAGAAAGTATACTAGACCACATACTTGCGGTGCGTAAGAGTCGGGATGTCGTCTTCCACGACGAGATCGTGAAATGGGCGGACATGCTTACATGTCGGCTTTTGGAACTAGCCGCTAGCCATTGTATGGTGGTAAGTATCCCGCCTTCAACTCTGTTTTTTTTTTTTTTTACTAACCTCAGTCTTCTTTTGCTAGGCCAACTCTGCTATTCACGCACTAGCCTGTCAATCTACAATCCGTTCAAAGGAAGCTCAGGATGCCAAGGTGGAGGTGCGGAAGCTTCACCGCGAGCTAGACCTGGCTCGGGGTGAAGTACTTCAAGCCAAAAAAGGAGCTGAGGGCCAGAGGCAGCTGATCCTGACCTAGGAAGGGCAGATCTCTGCGCTGACTGAGGAGAAGGCACGACTTCAGCGAGAGGTCGTAAACCTCAAGGCCATTGTGAAAGAACGCACCGAAATCTTTGAGACCGCCATCGCAGAAGAAAGGAAAAAGGCCATCGAGAGCTTCAAAGTGTCCTTAGAGTTTGAGGCCCTACAGGTTGAATATAGCTCGAGTTCCTATCGCACTGGGTTCAAGTTGTGCAAATACCTGGTCCGACAGAAATTCCCCGATCTCGACCTTGGCGGCATCACGATGTCAGGTTTAGCCTCCGGAGTGGCCAAGGCAGCGGACGAGGAGCCCGACTCGTCAGGGGGGAGAGCGATGACGAGGTTGAAGTCGTAGACCCCTTCGCGTGATAGCTTGTTGTTCTTTCTTTTCTTTTTGATTTGTGGATGTACACCCTAAAGCCATTGAGCTCGGGTCATAGTAAAATTCCTGTACTTGAACTTTTTCATTAATGAAATATATTGTTTTCTGAGTAACCTGAGTACATCACGCAATGTACTCCATGCACGGGCTACTTGCTTAAATGTTGGTTTCTCCTTTCTAGGCCCGACCTGCCAAGGTCTTTGTTAGTTTGGTGTTTTTAGCCCTTAGGCTCTGGGAGCGACTTAAGGTCTACTCTCCTTGGGTTTGCCCATGCCGAAGAGGCGACTGGGTCTTGAGCAATAACTTAGCCCTTAGGCCTTGGGAGCGACTCATAGTCCACTCCTGTTGACTTTGCCCATGACGAAGAGGCGACTGAGTCTTAAGCAGTATTGTAGCCTTTAGGCTTTGGGAGCGACTCATAGTTCACTCCTGTTGACTTTGCTCACACTGAAGAGGCAACTGGGACTTGTTGTGGCCCTTAGACTTTGGGAGCGACTCATAGTCCACTCCTGTTGACTTTGCCCACACTGAAGAGGCAACTGGGACTTGTTGTGGCCCTTAGGCTTTGGGAGTGACTCATAGTCCACTCTTGTTAACTTTGCCCACGCCGAAGAGGCAACTGGGTCTTATGTAGAGTCGATGTCTCTGCCTGTAAGGTGCTGGGCTGACCAGGTGCTGGGCTGACCAGGTGCCGAGCTACTTGTGAGGTGCCGGGCTTACCAGGTGCCGAGCTGCCTGTTAGGTGCTGGGCTGGCCAGGTGCCGAGCTAGATTGATGAGTTTCGTTGCTCTTTAGAGATCTACAAGGAACTAAATGTCAGAGGACCTGGCTAACCCGGTGAGGTCACTCTGATGGCTAAGTTAGTATTCTCATAGTAGACTGTGAGCTAAAAATCACAGTCTGAGAGCTAGAACTTGCTTACTTGTTTTTGGGGTTGGTGCCTTTACAGTTCGCAACTAGAGGTAGTATCGCCTTAGATTGCTGATGTTTCATGCTCGAGGTACTTGCTTTTCTTCTAGGGTTTCAAGCTCATACGTACCTTCCCCGAGTATCCACTTTACTCGGTAGGGAACTTCCCAGTTTGGTCCGAGCTTACCTATGTTGGGCTCAGGTACCATAACTTTTCGGAGGACTAGGTCCCCGACACGGAAGTTTCGCTTCCTGACCCGGGCGTTATAATACCGAGCCACTCTTTGCTGGTAGGCTGCGGTCCGGATATATGCGAGGTTCCGTGCCTCTTCTACCAGGTCGAGAATGGTGCAGAGCTCGTCATTGTTTTCTTCGTCGTCGTAGGTTTCCAGGCGTAATGTAGGTACCTCGATCTCGGCTGGGGTTACCGCTTCCATGTCATAGGTGAGGTTGAAGGGGGTTTCACCTGTGGCAGTCTTGACGTGGTTCGGTAAGCCCATAGTATGTTGGGCAACTCGTCTACCCATAGGTGAGGTTGAAGGGGGTTTCACCTGTGGCAGTCTTGACGTGGTTCGGTAAGCCCATAGTATGTTGGGCAACTCGTCTACCCATAGCCCCTTAGCTCAGGCTAAGAGAGCTTTCAATCCTGTGGAGTGTGGCTCTGTTCGTGACTTTCTGGGTGAGAGACCTGCCCCCTAAGTGTCCACCGCATAGGCCTTCATGAGTGTCATGGAGAACGAGCTCAGCCTCTAAAGGTCGCAAGCAGCGCAAGTAGGGGAGCGTTTAGGATCTTTGGTACAGTCATCCGTCTATCATGACATACTTGGCTGCCTGTCGCTCTACCCTTCTAACCGTGTTGCGATATGCGGGTCGGGTTCCAAGAAGCAGGTAGCTCACAAGTGGGTCAATCTAGCTCGGCTCTGTTTGTGCAATAGGAGCGACCTCTTCTGCCCCCCCCCTCCCACCCCCCCTCCCCCCCCCCCCCCCCCCCCCCCCCCGAGAATGCTGAGTCGAGGTAAGTTCTCTATATACACTGTCGTCATGATGTTGCTGCTCGTGTTGGCTAACTAGGATAGGGCGTCGGCCTCAGCGTTCTCGGACCTTGGAATCTGGCTGATGAAGTATGACTGGAAACTACGTAGAACTTCCCGGACCTTAGCTAAATAAGCAGCCATGGTGGGGTCGCAAGCTTCGTAATCGCCGGTGACCTGGTTGACCACGAGCTGAGAATCGCTGCAGACGATGATGTGTTTTGCTTGTACCTCTTTCACCATTGTGTGTCTGGCTAGTAATGCTTCATACTCTGCTTTGTTATTGGATGTCGCGAACTCGAACCGAAGTGTGTACTCCAACTTCACCCCGCTTGGCCCGTGTAAAATAGCGTCGGCTCCGCTTCCTTGTTGATTGGATGAGTCGTCTACATGGAGGATCCAGGGCTCCTCATCCCAAGTTGGCCTTGCTCTAACCGGGGCGGGTGCCGCACTCGTCGAAGCCTCCTCTTTGTGTTCGAGCTCAATTAGTTCAGATGCTGCGGTGCTGAAGGTGCATTCTTCTATAAAGTCGGCTAAGGCTAGGGCCTTAATCGCTGTCCGAGGCTTGTATCAGAGGTCGTACTCGCTGAGTTCGATGGCCCACTTCGTCAGTCTGCCGGATACCTCGGGCTTGAGTAGGACTTGCCTCAAAGGTTTGTTTGTGAGGACTACGACTAATTGAGAAGTCCTCAAAGGTTTGTTTGTGAGGACTTCTCAATCTCTGGGTACCAGTCGAGAGCGGAGAGGCTCCTCGATCGCTGCTCTGATCTGGAGGGTTCTGTCCCAACTCCGAAGTTCATAGGGAACTTCATAGCCAAGTAGTAGGTGGACACCATCGCGTGAAGCACGTGGGTGATAGGCCGACCTATAATGGTGTTGTACGGGGAGGGAGTCGCGACTACCAGAAAGGTGTGCTCGAATCTCGCAATGCTAGGCCAGGTGCCGATCTCCACAAGTACCAAGATTTTCCCTAAGGGCCTGACTTCCTCTCAGCTAAAGCCTACCAGTGGAATGCTCGTTGGCTTGAGGTTGCTTTCTTGGAGCTGGAGCTTGTCGAACACATCTTTGAACAGGATGTCTGCTGAGTTGTCAGAGTCAACCAAGATACGCTTCACCTCGAAGTCGTTGACCCTCATCTTTATCACCAGTGCATCATCATGGGGGTACTGGACTCCTCCTGCATCGTATTCCGTGAAGAATATCGGGTCTTCGGGCCTGGGCCGCTTTGACGGATTTTGCTCTTCGTGTTCCAGTTCGCGAACTGAGGAATTTCCTACGGCCGAGGTGCAGCCTGCTACTATGGATTCGCCGATGATTGTGTTGATCATCCCGTGGATCGGTCTCTCCTCGGAAGGATGTCTTTGTGGTTGCTCATTGCGCTAGTTGCTGGACTTGGGAGCATCTCTCATTTGCTCCCCCTATCGATTTGCTTGGTTTTTATTAATTTTTTGTACAAAATTTTTCAGGTAGCCGCGACGGATGAGCTCTTCGATCTCGTCGCAGAGTTTTTTACAATCTTCGGTACTATGACCGTGATCTCTGTGAAAGTGAAAAACCACATTTTTATTTCTAAGGGCCGGGTCCCCCCTCAACCGGGGTGGCCACTTTACAAAAGAAGCGTCCTTGATTGCAATGAGAATTTCCCCTCGCTTCGCATTGAGGGGTGTAAAGCTCGTTCTTTCAACCGGGGGAGCTCGGGGATGAAAATCTGACATGTTCCCTCTCCTAGTTTGGGACTTTCTTTTCTTCCTCTTGCCGCCACCGTTGTTTGAGCTGTGGTCTTCTCTCTTTCTTTTCTCTGTTGGGGCTTCAGTTCGTTGGTTCATCTCCTCCTCGGTCCCGATGAACTGATTGGCGAGCTTAAGGAATTTTGTGATGTCTTTGGGTTTGTTTGCCACCACATGCCACTTGAATTCCCTGTGGGTGATCCCCTTTTTTGCTGCCGCGAGTCTTACGGTGGGGTCTAAGTCCAGGATTAGTAGGCAAGTGTCGTTGAAGCGTTTGATGTAACTTCGGATCGACTCTCCTTCCCTCTGGACTATACTGAGAAGGCATTCTTGTGACCTCGGGCGCTTCTTACTGGTGATGAAGTGCGAGGTGAACAATTGTACAAGCTGCACCCAACTTTTAACTGTCCCTGG
Source organism: Nelumbo nucifera (assembly GCF_055504915.1). Lineage (NCBI taxonomy): Eukaryota > Viridiplantae > Streptophyta > Magnoliopsida > Proteales > Nelumbonaceae > Nelumbo > Nelumbo nucifera. The sequence goes on along the minus strand of NC_142649.1, from coordinate 187,627,839 downwards.
CGCGAGGTTTCTGTACCAAGTGCGAGCTACCCCTTTGAAGGTTGTGGAGAAAGCAACGCACATGTAGGCTTCGTCAGCCCCAGTGAGGTGCATCTGGGACTGGAAAGAATCTACGTGATCATTTGGGTCGAAAGATCCGTCATACCTCCATCCTAGGAGTTTGGAGGATAGTGGAAGCTAGGAGTTTGGATTTACTGTGCGAGGTTGGCCAAGTCCCGCGAGCTGGCCTGGATTTACTGTGCGAGGTGCCCTAGCATGTCTCCTTTGCTGCTGTTAGACTGGCTCCGCAGTAGTGTTGCTGACCTCCACACTGTCAGATGGTGCCTTGGTTGGAAGTGATTCGGACTGCCGGCTATTGCGGACCGAATATCCTTGTCTGGAGTCCTCGGCTAGGACCACGAACTGGTTTCCTGCAAGAGTGCCTTCAGGTCGCGAGGGCCGAGGTGGGCTGGTTCTGGTGGGTCGAGTATCCCTCGACCTGCTTACTTGCTGGGAGATGGGAGGAACTTGTCTCTCTTTCCTGCTGCGAGACGAGACCTGGGAGGTCTCTCCCCGGCAGGGATGGCTGTTTTGGCGGCAAGGCTTGCTCGGGGTGATCAGACACTGAGGTGGGGTTGGTTGTTGGTTCTGCTGCAGCAGTGGAAACTACTACTGGTACATGTGGTGCAGGACTTGCTGTTGGTACTGCTGGAACTGTTGGACCTGCTGCATTTGGGCTTGGATAGCCCGCACACAGTATACCAGGTTGCTAAATTGGCTCGGTCCGACTCCAGGGGGGACTACAGAGTATGAGGTCGGATCAAATTCCCCTTCATCAGGAATGAAATACCATTCCATCTTGTTTCAATTCCAATTTTGATTCCTGTTTGAACCAAACAAGTAAAGAGAATAGATCATTTCAATTCTGATTCCGGTTCCAAATCTGGCTCCCATTCCTCCCTCTCCCTTGGGAATGAAATCCCAGTTCAGCTTATTCCAATTTCGATTTTGATTCCTATTTAAACCAAACAGGTTATGAGAATAGACCATTTAAATTTTGATTCTGGCTGCAAAGCAAATAGACCTTAAAATCCAAATTCGATCGAATTATCAAGAATAATCAAACCGGATATGGAATACAATTTCAGAGCACAATGCATAAATCCACAAATTTATTAATTTAGAGTCAAATACATTTATTTATGGGTATGGTTATCTGTTACGAGGTGATATTTATGAAAATTCATAGGTGGATTTTGACCAGTAAAGCTCTTTCAACTCAATGCCATGTCTTTCCCGTATCACAAATTTTCTTTATATCCATTCATTTTGACGGGAACTTTTAAGGGCTAGCAAATCAAGTGTTACACTTTATTAATACCTTTTTGACTTTTATATTATTGTATATGCAATATGATTGCCACTTAAACCCAATACCCGTCGTGACCATTTTGATCTCTCTCTTTCTACCTTTTTACTTCAAATGGGTGATTTATTATGCATATAATATTGATGTAGTTGCATCTGTATTCTGCTTGGATCGGATTGGCTGAATTTAATGGTTGATTGGTAAATCGTGGAACCCATCATTTTGTTCCACGACATAAATGCAAGTGAGAGATTGAGTGGTTGTAGTTCATATGTACTTTATGGCTGTCATTGAGCAAACTGATTCCTCCTACAATTAATACAATGGAGAAGTATGAATTTGTCTAATGCAATGCAGAGTTCTGATTTACACCGGAGAGCTATAAATATTTAAAAGGACCACAATTTACACTCTATGCATTAATGCCCACCCATAAATTAACATCAATTATGATCTGACACTTATCTCGATAGTATTTTGAGCCTACAAATTTTAACCCTGAACTGATCGGTCATTCTCTTATCTACCGTCTCACAAATAGAAATTAAACAACTGGTAGAGAAAAATCGGGCTACCCCATGAGTACAATTCAGACATGACCATTTTTTCCAATTTCATGCTTTGAATTGACATTATGATGCAATTCTTCCGCAGGCCAAGTGAGTGAAAGCAATCTTCTCTGTCTTCTATCCATTGAGTTTACGAGATTATCTCGTGGTCTCCAGTTACCGCCGGAGGATGTATGATGGAAATTAAGGTGGAAGCTCCTACAGAGAGAAGTGGAGGTATCAACAACGATACATTGAATGTTATATGGAGTCCGATGGATAAAATAGATAGTCGGATCTCCATGTATGTAGATTTTCTTTTTGTTTCATTTCGTGCAGGAATCTAAATATTCGTCACCACAAGTTTTAAAAATTGAATAAAAGTATCATACAAATACTACATTGGATCTCACGTTTATCATACAATACTACTTTGGGTGATGTGTTACCCACGTACCATTTTCGTAAATTGGCAGCATTTCCTTGTGAGTGATAAGGGAGATGTTTCAAATGCGCAACAGTAATATTTGGTGAATAGGGATGTGGGAACGAGACAAAAAAATGCGCAACAGTAATGTGAGTGACAAGGGAGCATTTCCTTGTGTGTTTTTTCGTAGGGAACAAGACAAAATAATGCAAAAAAAAAAAAAACTCTATTTCTAGCTTTCTGAAGTAAGTTCAAATTGAATATCTCGCATTTTTTTGGGGTACAATCTGATAGAGGGTGATTTGGCCCGACCTTGTAGTATAGGTACACGTGCGCATGACCTTGCTTAAATAGTGACTCAGCATGACAGCGCAATGAGTGTGAGAACAACTCAGAGGGAAAGTCCCATCGAGTTCAGCATGGCAACTCGGCAGGTAAACTACTCGTCGAAAGCCGCCTTGCCCGCACCTCTTCCCCGGGGTTAAGGTGCTTCGGGGGGTCCCGAGTTCGGGGCACCCTGACCCCTTTTTGAGACCTGAGCTCCTCCCAATGGACCTCAGGTCACTCCTAGACAAGAACGCACCGATTCTTCTCCGGACGCCCCGAGGCACAAACACCTCGGGGTGGCTAGTTCGGCATAACCGGCTACAGGCGGCCCATCACTCAAAGGACAGCCCAGCTCAGGGAAATTCATAGGAGAGCAGTTCGGTATACCACAGAAGGGCTTCCTGCCCAACCTCCGTACCCGACAAATCTGTGGGCAGCAGGCATGTCCCCCTTGCCGCGCCTGCCACGTTTAGAAAGGCGTCCCGCACCTGACAGATATGTACCTTGCAACGATGGTCCCGCGCGTGCCACCTCAGCCCTGCCTGTAACGGCTGTGGCAGACTGACAGTGGTGGTTATACCTGCCCTGTCAGAGATCAGAAGGCCTGAAGCAACGGAATTCAGTTATAAGGGGCTTATTCTCAAGGAACAAGGTATCTTCAATCACTGGCGCAACCTGCACTCTTAGCCTTCGTTTTCCTTCAGCTTCTTGCACACAATACTAACTTAAGCTTCGGAGCGTTCCCGTCGGGAAATCCCTCGGGAGTTCTTCCTTTTTTCTCTCGTCTCAGGTACCTCTCAGGAGCCACGCGAGCGCCAGCTAGGAGTGACCGGATTGTGCTACATCATTTGGCGTTGTCTGTGGGATTCGCTTCAAAAGGCCTTTCTCTTTAAACTCTTTCAGTTCTTTCCCTCATTGAAACAATCCAACGCTCATGGCTTCCTCTAGCAACGTCGGACGAAGCACGGAAATGGATAACTGCAGGGAACAACCCCAGCTTCCTACTGTCTGTATCGGACAGTTCACCGTCCCCCTCTCAGCGGACGGAATCCCCAGTTGAATGTGCCTCTCACAATGGCACCTATCATCGCCCCACTCCCTGCTACAGTCGGAACGACGTTCACCGAACCTTCGGTCGTGCCCCCAGCGGCCAGCCTGAACCAACTGGAGGACTTGATGTAGTGCATGCGGGCCATGCAGGCTCAAATGCAACAGTTCCAACAACTTCAGCTCTATCAACAACACGTGTTGCACCAGGTCTCCCAGTATCAGTATCAGCAGCAATTCCCCCAGTTGCTCCAACCTCAGCTTCAGCAGCCTCAACTCCCGCCTCAGCACCCAGCCTCGCAACAAGCCAAGTCTAGCCGCCAGAACAAGCGCCCCTCCGGCCAAGGAGAGGCCCCCCAAAATCTCCCAAAAAATCAGCCCTCCCCCCGCGGCAGACGGGAGAGACCGGCTACCCCGATCTCGCCGCGGGCGGACAGGTCGGGAGGACCCCGGCTCGGCAGGTCTACATCACCTCAGCAGTCGAAGTTTGGAACCCCGATCCTTGAAAACCGGTTCGAGATCCTCGCAACAGATTCCAAGCAGGACCTCTCTGTCCACATCCATCACCAGCAGACCGAGCTACTTCCTGCGCAAACCATTCCGGACAGCACAGAGGTGAGCAGCATGAACGTTGAGCCCACCAAGAGCCAGAGACACCACCGCCGAGCTCGCTGATCCATCACCCGCGATTTGCCCGAGCTCATGGGCAAAGAAGAGGTAAACTCGGCTGAGGTCAAAGCTCCCCTCCTCTTAGTTCCATCTCCCCTGTCTTCCAAACTCCTGGCAGTCTCGATGCCCAAAGATTTCAAGCTCCCCCCTCTTGACAAGTACGATGGGTTGTTTGACCCGAATGATCATGTAGATGCCTTTCAGTCACAGATGCACCTGGCGAGAGTCAGTGAGTCATGCATGTACGTGGCCTTCTCCACCACTTTTAGAGGAGCCGCCCGCACGTGGTACCGGAATTTGGCACCTGGGTCGATAAGAAGTTGGGCACAGTTCGCACAAACCTTCTCGTCCCACTTCGTCACCAGCAAACGGTGCCCACGAACTGAAGAAAGCCTCCTCAGCATAGTGCAGAGAGAAGGAGAGTCCATCCGATGCTATATCAAATGGTTCAATGATGCCCGTATGCAGATACCGCACCTGGACCCCGTTGTACGCCTTGTAGTAGCCAAGAAGGGCGTGACACACAAAGAGTTCAAATGGCACATGGTCGTCAACTAGCCCGCGACCATAACCGAGTTTCTAAAGCTTGTGGACAAGTTCATACACACCGAAGAGGAGATCAACCAGAAGGGCGAGGGCGCACCCGAAAAAAGAAAGAGAGAAGGAGAGCCTTCCAGTCAAGGGGACAACCGAAAGAAAAAGAAAATAGTTCGGGGGGCAAAGCTGGGTCAATTGTTCCGAGCTCCTGCAGCGGACCGAGCTGATTACACCCCACTGAATGCGAAGCGGGCCGAAATCCTAATGGCGATCAAGGACGCCCCGTACGTGAAGTGGCCACCCCGTCTGAGGGGGAATCCCAATGAAAGAAATAAGAGTCTGTATTGCAGTTTTCACAAAGATCACGGTGAGTTGTAGAAACCTCCGCGACGAGATAGAGGAGCTCATCCGTCGCGGATATCTGAGAAACTTTGTACAAAATAATAATAATCATAATAGTAAGACAGGTCGGCAAGGGGAGCATGGTAAGGATGCTCCCAAGTCCCGCAGCAAGCCGGCCGAACAGTCGCAGTTTGGGGGACCATCCACATGATAGTGGGAGGTTCGATCATTGCGGGTTGCACTTCAGCAGCAGCTTAGACGTCAGTTCGTGAGGCCACCCGGGAAGAGCAGAACCCCCCAAAGAGGCCGAAGACGGGAGACCCGTTTTTCTTCACAGAAGACGATGCGCGGGGGGTCCACTATCCCCACGATGATGTGCTTGTAATAAAACTAAGAATCAATGACTTCGAGGTCAGGCGCGTACTCGTTGACTCAGGCAGCTCAGCCGACATTCTTTTCAAAGCTGTGTTCGACCAACTTCAGTTGCAAAGAAGCGACTTGAAGCCTACAGAAACTCCTTTGGTAGGCTTCAGCGGAGAAGAAGTCCGTCCCCTTGGGAAAATAACAGTACCTGTAGAAGTCGGCACATGGCCTTGTGTGGTCAGTTTCAAACACGACTTCCTGGTGGTCGTGACCCCCTTCCCCTACAATGCCATAATAGGTCGACCAATCACCCATGTCCTACGGGCGGTGGTCTCCAATTACCATTTGGCTATGAAGTTCCCAATAGACTTCGGTGTGGGAGTAGCGCGGGGCAACCAGCTCGAGTCCCGCAAGTGCTATGTTGCCGCCCTGAAGGGGAAAACCAAGGTGGCCGACGACCTCGAACTAGAGCGACCCACGGAGCAAGGTGAAGAGCGAGCCGCGCCCACGGAAGAAACAGTCGCGGTCCCGACCTCAGCAACAGACCCAGCTCGGACGCTTTAGATCGGCGCTTCCGTCCAGGATCCCCTACGATCCGAACTGGTAAGCTTCTTACTTCAAATTTTAGATATTTTTGCATGGTCTACGGCAGAGATGCCCGGTATAAACCCCGACCTTATAACTCACAAGCTGAATACTGACCCTATAGTTAGGCCCGTTAGACAGAAGAAATGCAACCTAGCCCCGGAGCGGTGGAAAGCGGTCGACGAGGAGGTCGAGAAGCTCCTCGCAGCTGACTTCATAAGAGAAGTCCACTACCCGAGCTAGGTAGCCAACCCCGTCCTAGTAAAGAAGGCCAACGGCAAGTGGCGCATGTGTGTCGACTACACCGACCTGAACCGGGCTTGCCCAAAAGACTGATTCCCGCTCCCCAGAATTGACCGTTTGGTGGACGCGACCTCAGGGCATGAGTTGCTAAGTTTCTTGGACGCCTATTCGGGCTATAACCAAATCAAGATGGACCCGGTAGACGAAGAAAAGACTGCCTTTATCACGGAATTCGGCCTGTACTGTTACAAGGTCATGCCCTTCGGGTTGAAAAACACAGGAGCAACCTTTCAAAGGCTTGTAAATAAATTGTTTGCACCGATAATCGGCAGAAAAGTAGAATGCTATGTAGACAACATGGTCGTCAAAACTCAATTCTCGCATAAATTAATATAAGACTTGCATTCTGTTTTTAAAATTCTACGTAAGTTTAATATGAGACTGAACCCAAACAAATGTGTATTTGGTGTAACCTCGGGCAAGTTCCTAGGATACATCGTTAACCGGCATGGCATTAAAGCCAATCCGGATAAGATTAAGGCCATCTTAGACATGCGACCACCACGTAAGTTGAAGGAGGTTCAGAGGTTGAATGGCCGCATAGCCGCCCTGAGCCGCTTCATGTCCAAATCGGCGAACCGCTGTCTGCCGTTCTTTAAGGCAATCAAGAGCAAAGGGTTCGAGTGGACCCAAGACTGTCAGCTCGCGTTTGACGAGCTCAAGAAATACCTCACTAGGATGCCGATCTTAACCCGGCCCGAGGAGGGCGATGTTTTAGGACTGTACCTCTCGGCAAGTGACGAAGTGGTCAGTTTTGTACTAATAAAAGACGTAGGTCAGGTTCAATGACCCATCTATTATGTTAGTAAAGTATTGCAGGGAGTAGAGACGAGATACCCAGAGATAGAAAAGCTAGCATATGCACTGGTAATCGCAACTCGGAAGCTCTGCCCGTACTTCCAGGCTCACACTGTTATCGTTCTCACCGACAAACCTCTAAGGCAAGTCTTACTTAAGCCCGAGGTCTCTGGTCGGCTGACGAAGTGGGCTGTTGAGCTCAGCGAGTACGACCTCCAGTACAAGCCGAAAACTACCATTAAGGCCCAAGCCTTAGCAGATTTCATCGCCGAATGCACATTCAGCTCTGAAGCCCCCAGGCCGGTTGAGCACGAGGCTCCCAACTCGGGTGAGCCCAAAGCTCCCAGGCCGGTCGAGTTCGAGCCCCATGAGGTAGCAACCAGTGTGGCATCTCTCCTAGTTCGGCCAAGCCCAAGCTGGGATGAGGAGCCCTGGATCCTTCACGTAGATGGCTCCTCGAACCAGCAGGGCAGCGGAGCCGGAATAGTCCTGCACGGCCCAAGTGGCACAAAACTGGAGTACGGACTTTGCTTCAAGTTCGCGGCATCTAACAATGAAGCGGGGTACGAGGCGTTGATAGCTGGTCTAGCTCTAGCCAGAGAAGTAAAAGCCAAGCACATTGTTATCTGCAGTGACTCCCAGCTTGTGGTCAACCAGGTCACCGGTGAGTACGAAGCTCGCAAGCCAACCATGATCGCCTACTTAGCCAAAGTCAGAGAGGCCCTGCTCAACTTCCAGTCACACTTTATCAGACAAATCCCTAGGTCAGAGAATGCTGAGGTCGATGCCCTGTCTAGGTTAGCCAGCACCAGCGACATCACCATGAGAACCGTGTACATAGAGGACCTGTCTCGGCCTACCATTCTCAGGGGGCAGAGGAGGTCGCTCTCGTCGTTCAAGCAGAGCCAAACTAGATTGACCCGCTCGTGAGCTTCTTGCTACACGGGACCCTCCTTGTAGACCGCAATGCAGCTAGAAGGGTGCAGCACCAGGCAGCCAAATATGTCATGATAGAAAAATAACTATACCGGAGAACTTACACGCTCCCCTTCTTGCGTTGCTTACGACCTACCAAAGCCAAGCTCGTACTCCGCGACACCCATGAGGGTCTGTGCGGTGGGCACTTGGGGGGCAGGGCCCTCACCCAAAAGGCACTTCGACAAGGGTATTATTGGCCAACAATGAAGGCAAACGCTATTGAGCTCGTCAGAAAATGTGACAAATGCCAGAGACATGCCAATATTCACCACCAACCTGTTGCCGACCTCAAGTATCTCACCAGCCCGTGGCCCTTTGCGCAGTGGGGCATCGATCTACTCGGGTCATTCCCACCAGCAACGGGTGGAAGGAAGTTCTTAGTAGTAGCAGTGGACTATTTTACCAAGTGGGTAGAAGTCGAACCCCTCGTGACAATCACAGCCCGAAATGTTCAAAACTTCTTTTTGAAGAACATCGTGTGCCGCTTTGGATTACCTCGGGTATTGATCTCCGACAACGGCAAGCAATTCGAGGCCATCAAATTTCAAGACTGGTGCCGAGACATGGGAATCCAACAGAATTTTACTTCAGTTGCGCACCCTCAAGCAAACGGTCAGGCAGAAGTCACGAACAGAGCCATCCTCCGCGGACTAAAAGCACGGCTGGACCGAGCTAAAGGATTGTGGGCAGATGAACGACCCAGTGTCCTATGGGCCTTCCGGACCATGGAGAAGACTGCCACGGGAGAAACACCCTTCAATCTCACCTATGGCACCGAAGCAGTGATCCCCGTAGAGATCGAAGTACCTACGCTGCGACTAGAAGCATACAGTGATCAGACAAACGAAGACGAGCTACGTACCTACCTCGATCTACTCGATGAAGTAAGGGACCTCGCGTACATCAGGACCGCAGCCTACTAGTAGAGAGTAGCTCGGTACTATAACGCCAAGGTCAAGAAGCGGAACCTCCGCGTTGGCGACCTGGTCCTTCGTAAAGTTATGGTACCTGAGCCCGGCGCTGGCAAGCTCGGGTCCAACTGGGAGGGTCCTTACCGAGTGAAACGAGTGCTCGGGGAAGGAACATACAAGCTCGAGACCCTCGAAGGGAAACAAGTACCTCGAGCATGGAATGTTGTCAACCTAAGACAATATTATCTATAAGAATCGAATAGGCCACGAGCCACTCCCTAAGCCTAAGGGTCAGAATACCGAGCTAACAAGACCTCCGCACAACAAGACCTAGTCACCTCTATGGCATGGGCAGACCCCGAGAGTGGGCCACGAGCCACTCCTCCAGCCTAAGGGCTAAAATGCCGAGCAAATGAAAAGACCTCAGCAACGTACAAGACTTAGTCACCTCATCAGCATGAACTAAGTACTTACAACGCCCAAGGTGCAGGCGGTTCGGGCACAAACCTTCTAACGAATAGCCCACCCTGGCATGCAACGAGTTGAACCCGTTAAGGACAACCGATGTCAACTTAACCCGAGTGCAGACAGGTCGGGCATGTACCCTACTTTGTCACTCACTTCGGGTATGCAGCTCTAATAGCTCGGGTGTTAAGATCGCCTTAGCAGAGATAAAGAGTGCACACCATACTTAGGGGAAAAAGAAGAACTTTCATTACACCATACTTAGAAAAGATAAAGAGTGCACAAGAAAAGGCCAAGTGCCACTTTAGCATGGGGGAAAATCAGGAACGGACTACGAATCCCTCCCAAAGCCTAACGACCACAAAATGCCAAACTGACAAAAACCTGGTTATCTCTAACCCTTAAGGAAAAGACAGCTCGGGTATGAACCCTACAGCGTCTACACCCCTGCTGCTCTTACACAGTTCGGGTAACCTATATATTAAATTGACTAGCTCGGAGTCCACTCACACTTAGAAGTATTTTTGCACTAAGAGATACTCGAAAGAAACTATATTTCATTAAAAAGAAAGTTCAGGTACAAGAATTTTTACCCGAGCTCAAAGGCTCAGGATAGTACATTCACAGTTCAGAAAGGGAAAAGACTAAGTTACAAATATAAAGAACAAACTACTTCGGGGGCTCACCGCCTCTATCAGGGACCCCCTCGGGGACATTATCTGGACCGGCATCCTCTTTTCCATCTTCGGCACCCTCATCCTTGGAATCGGGGTCATCTTTTGACTGACGCACGATGTCGTCAGTAATCCGCGAAGTAGTAATGGCGCTCGTGTCCAGCTCGGGGTAGAGGTGCCCGATCAGCCACCGACTGAGCTTGAAGCCCTTACGGTAGGCCTCTGTCATCACGTCATCGAATTTTGAAGAGTTGACATAGTCAATGACGGCCTGGGTCTTGGCCTCCTCGAGAGCACCCTCGAAGATTGCAGTCTTTTCCCTTATGTCCTCCTGGAGGTACTCCACTTCATGCTCCAGTTTCCCCTTCGCCTCCTTGAGGCCTTGTACCTCAAGCCTCAAGGCATCCCGCTCAGCCTTGAGGCTGCTCATCTTGAGCCCTAAGGCCTCCTGGCCGACCTTGAGACCATTCACTTCAACCCTCAACTTGTCTTTGTCTCGAGCCAGCTCCCCCTTCTCTGACATTAACACCTCGATGAAGCTCTTTTGAGCCGAGGCGTCACTCTCCAAGCGGTGAACCTGACAACGAGCTGCCCTCAACTCAGTATGGGTTGTGCGAGATGATTTCTCAGCCTCCAGAGCCCGCCTCAAATGTCGATCTGATTGGAGGGTCAAGGCGCGAATGGCGGAGTTCACCTACTAAAAGGAGAACCGGTTAAGACGGAGACCAGCAAAAAAAAAAAAAGAAAGGAAGAAAAAGAAAAAAGAAGGGGGACCCACCACCATAGTATGAGTGGCAGCTCGGGCGCCGAGCTGACCAGGAGTGAGTTCGGCCCACTCGCTGACCTCCCCTGAGTATGCAGCCAGCTTACTCTTCTTCAGGCTACACTGGGGTTCAGGACGGTTTGGCTCCCCTGACCCTTTGAGTTGGAAGCCGTCATCTCCACATCGTTAGTAGAACTCTCGGAGGCCTCGGTGGTAGCTTCGGCAGGATGAGCCCCGGCAGCAGCAGCGTTGGCCTCGGCAACGCTTTCTCTGGCAAGTCTAGTGGGCTCGGCAGCAGGCTCGGTGGGCTTAACGGCAAGTTCTGCCATCACCTTGGGCCCCTTAGGCATAGCCCCCTCTTCCAAGTCGATGATGGGTGCGGCTGCCACCTCGGGCCCCGAGGCAGAAGTCTGCGGAAGTTGAGGCTCGGCTAAAGCTTGCGGGGACCCAACGCGCGCCTTCTTTGCCACGCGTTTCTTCCTCTTCATCTGGTGGAAGAGCTTCTGGTTGTCTATTTTCTCCGCCTCCATGAGACCTGTAGTGAAACACGACATCAGCAACCTGAAGCAAATATATGAACAGAAAACCAAAGTGGGGAAAACCTACCCAAACTCAAGCTCGCTCGGATGAGCTTCTCCTCTGAAGTGAAGTCTTTATAATGCAACCCGAGCTGAGCCAGTGACTGGAGCTCCTTCTTAGTCTTCGTCTAGGATGACACCAGGATCTTGAACGGCTATCCTCCAATCGGTGGGGAAGGGCCACCCCGTACTGCTCTGGACTACGAAGTAGTCCCGCTTCCAAGCTGGGACTTTGCTCGGGAGCTTGTGCATGAGTTTGAAACCCGGGCGGGGGGACAGGTAATAGAACCGCCTATGCCCGAGGAGAGCGCCCGAAGCGCTCTTCTTTATAGCCAAATTTGTACTGAGAACATCTAAATCTATAGAGAGGGAACAATCAAAGCAAAGAGAAATGGACCCCACCACATTCCGTATGAAGTTCGGGTGGAGTTGGTCCAAGGTGATGTTAAAGTGTACCAACACCTCAACAATCAAAGGGTGAAGGGGAAGTTTGAGCCCGGCTATCAGTTGTTCCCTGAAGATCACGATCTCGTTGGGACCGTGCTCCCCATGGGAAGTTGCCCGTGGGAAGACTATATGAGTACTCGTTAGGGAGGCGGAACCTCTGTATGAGGTCTTGAAGCCTCTCCGAAGTCATTATGGAAGGCCCGAACTGATCTAGTTCCCGACCTTGGTGGGAGGTGGACGCCAGATGACCCAAAGCCACCCGTACTTCGGATGGCTGGGCAATAGAGGAGACACCCCGAGCCGAGGTACCTACATCGGGCTTGTTGATAAGACTGTCTACACTAGATGACATATCGAACTAAAAGAAAGAAACAATTTAGCGCGTTTTTGACATCCGCAAAGTTCAAGTCACGTGAAGTCCGCGCGTAATCTAGACGCGACTCGAATCTTTTTTCGGTCGAACCGAGTGCTAGACCGGTACAGTTGGACGGAGCACGCAACAAAGTGGCATAAATACCGACGCCAAATCCACCCGGTGCGTCATGACCTCCCTGCGCTGGGTCACCGCCGCCAGCGTAAGGAGTGGGGGGCAATTGATGGAGGGTGATTTGGCCCGACCTCGTAGCACAGGTACACGTGGGCATGACCTTGCTCAAACAGTGACTCAGCATGACAGCGCAACGAGCGTGAGCACAACTCGGAGGGAAAGTTCCACCGAGTTCAGCACGACAACTCGGCAGGTAAACTACTCGCCGAAAGCCGCCTTGCTCGCACCTCCTCCCCGGGGTTAAGGCGCTTCGGGGGGTCCCGATTTCGGGGCACCCTGACCCCTTTTTGAGACCCGAGCTCCTCCCAATGGACCTTGGGTCACTCCCAAGCTAGAACACACCGATTCTTCTCCGGACGCCCTGAGGCACAAACACCTCGGGGCGGCTAGCTCGGCATACCACAGGAGGGCTTCCTGCCCGACCGCCGTACCCGACAAATTTGTGGACAGCAAGCATGTCCCCCTCGCCGTGCCTGCCACCTTTAGAAAGGCGTCCCGCACCTGACAGACACGTACCCTGCAACGTTCCGCACGTGCCACCTCAGCCCTGCCTGTAACGGCTGTGGCAGACTGACAGTGGCGGTTATACCTGCCCTGTCAGAGGTCAGAAGGCCTGAAGCAACGGAATTCAGTTATAAGGGGCTTATTCTCAAGGAACAAGGTATCTTCAATCACTGGCACAACCTGCACTCTTAGCCTTCGTTTTCCTTCAGCTTCTTGCACACAATACTAACTTAAGCATCGGAGCGTTCCCGTCGGGAAACCCCTCGGGAGTTCTTCCTTTTCTCTCTCGTCTCAGGTACCTCTCAGGAGCCACGCAAGCGCCAGTTAGGAGTGATCGGATTGTGCTACATCACAATCTTTTAATGGATAGATCTTTCCCCAACCAAATGAGAAAAGACGAAAACATAGGCTGATAGGCTTCTAAACAGTTGACAGCCCACGCGAAAAAATGCATCAAATGAGGTCTAAGTCTAAATCTTTTTAGGAAGATCTTCCAACAGCCCAAATGGCCAAAAGATATACTCAACTTTTGGGATATTGTCTTTAAAGATCAACACCGTTATCCTGGTCTACCATGGTCTATTGGGTTGTTGCATGAAAGATTTTAGGCATGGATCGAATGATGGGAAGCTTAAAATTTTTAATTGCTTTGGACTTCTGGATGCTTTGTGGGGTGTAGTCTTTTCCAAGTTCCCGTCTTTCATGACCAAATAGAAAAGACCAAATTTTAACTTCTAAGCTTTAAAAAGCCTAAAAGGAGTCTGAATCTACTTCCCCCCCAGAATGCTCCCCTTGTATGTTATCATTCATGGAGAGATCCTGATACATGATGGAAAGACCATGCATAAAAAGCTTGCCAAATGTCCCCTAAGAAATTAGGATGTCTTCTTCTGGTTAGGCATAGTAATCTCCTTGGTTGCTAGTTGTCAGTTGCGGGTTACAGGTTGCAGGTTGCCAAATATCGATCAAATCTCTTGGAATAAGACGTTATGGAGAATAAAAGGTTAGCTGATGGAATACAGAGAAAATAAGATGCTAGTGAACATGTCGTAGATTGTCGGTTGCACGATGTTGAAGTTTCCTGTAACAGTAAGCTGTGGAGAATGGAACGGAGAAAACGAGACTATTTAGGATTCTTGGGAAAGGAAAACATTAATTAATTTTAGGTTAAAAAATTAATTGGAATAATGAGTGAGTTCCGATGGGATGGACATAATGTCCGTCCTATTACATAATTTTTTTTTTTTTTTGATAGTTAAAGCAAAATATATTAGAGAACAGAAATAGATACAAAAGAGTATGAGGAAGAAAAGAGGGATAATGGGGAAGAGAGATGTTCGTGCACTGTATTTTTACACCATTTTGCAAGTTCATGTGCAGGAACATTATATAAACAATTAATATCTACAAATTTTAAGCTATTGAAGCAAGAAAATAAGTTGAAAAGTTTCTGACAGCAGTCCAAAAAGTGCCTAGCGATGTCTCCTCTTCTGTTAAGAGCACTGATAATTGATCGAGAATCAGATAAAATAACTGGATTGGATCTGTTCATTTGGCGAGCTACCCGGAGTCCTTGATTTATGGCAAAAAGTTATGTGTCCAAAATTTATAGCGTGAACAGGAACGTGGGTAGGAAGCAGTGGGCAGGAGATCGGGCCTCTGGTAAATCACCCGATAACAAACTACGAGTGTGCCTATTCGCCCCCTTCTTTCCCACTTTATGGGAGTTCGGATTCGGATCCACTTGCCCAACACATCACACCTTTTGCCGTGAGGTGAGACCACCACGAATCCTGACAAACCCTCCTGATACTTCCATCTAGGTCAACATCTATTCTCGATCAACTTGCTTTTAATATATTATATATAAATCTATATTATATATACCTCTCCGTCTGCCACTCTCCAATAATCCGTCTAGAAAATGCTACACAGATGCATGTCGCACCATTAGTGCCACAGGAACGACAGAATGATAATATTCATTAGATCCTATCCAGAGCGCTAGAAGTTTCTTTCACCACGAAGGATCATATACATTCATCACCCCCAGTCCCCACCATCGAGATTCGAGAGCATTCCAATACAATTCCTTTCGTTTCCTTTTTCTTCTTGGGCTTTCTCCCATTTACATTACCCAACCAAAACAACCCACGAAGGGATGATTTGGATCAATGCCCAAAAGGAGTGGGGGCCCACAATAAAGAACAAAGTATATATTATAATTTATAAAGAAAAAAAATAGAAACAAAACAAGAAGCTTCTTGATTCATCCATTCTACTTCTACCTTGGGTTCTTTTAGGTTTTACTCCCTGACCCCGAGGTTACAACTTAGAATAGATAGATTACAACTTGAAGTAGAAGACGCAGGATGATGAACCACGTGATTTGTGCACATGACACGTGTCCAGTCATCATTCTTTTCTCTCTCTCTTCCACTGAAATTGCTCGATTCTTTACACCGGTCAGCTTCAATTGCATACCCTCTCTGGTTAGATTGGGATTTTGAGCCACGAATGGTTCTGATTCTCCGACTTCTGCTGATCCCACGGCTCTGCTTCAGGACCAGGTGGCTGCAGCTGTTGCTGCTGCTGCTGCTGCTGCTCTTCCTGTTCCTCCTCCTCCTCACATCCTCTTGCTCTTTTAACGCCGATGGGAACACCAAATAACCGTGGACTGATCTCCTCTTCAGTCTTCACTCGGCTCTGCCCCACCAAAGTGTCGGCATCAGAATCTTCCGAAATACGCTTCACCGGCAAGAGATCGAGCGGCGGCTTCTCTGCCAAGAAGCTACAGTTTTCTTGCTGACTATTGGCGTACTTCGTCATCAAAACGAGGATACTGTTGCAAAGGTTCTTCAACTGGGTTAGTTCGTGCTTCAGGTGCATATTCTCTTTCCTAAGTCGTTCGTTCTCATCGAGAAGCTCCGCCGCGCTGTTGCAGCTTGTTGCTCTACACGCCGTAGCGGGAACGTTCGAAGGTGGCGAGGTGGAGGTGACGACTTGCTCGTCGCTCGAATTCGTCGGGGATCCCGCCCGCACGACCGGGAATGCTGTTGTGGTAACGGCAGCCGCTGTGACGGCCGGTGATATTTTACGGCGGTGAATGTCGCAGAGAAGCTTTTTTTCTCCTCTGCGGAAACAGTCATTCGCGAATTCCCATCGATCAGGAACAATCTTTCGGAAGCCCTGCATTGTTAACAAATTTAATAAACAAAGGGGTTATATTCCTACCCGTTGAAAATGAAGGAAAAAAACAAATTTTTAGACATCGAAAATCGAAAAGCGATCAAATCTACAATCTTTCTTTCTTCTTATAAATAAAACTAAGAAAGGATACTCACGTATGTATTAAGCTGTCTAACGAAGCTTGAAAAATTGTTGTGCTTGAAATATTTCGGTAGCAGATCTCTGGCGAACTCAGCTGGTCGCCAGACGATGAAAGTGGAACCATCCTCATTCCATGAAATCACGTCGTCAATAGAAGGATCATCCACGAGCTGGTATGTTTTCGTCAGAAAAGGCGTCGGCAGAGACCTCTGCCCATCACCAGCAGTTGATTCACCCATCTGTTCGACCGGCGGTGGAGCCATGGTCTAAAAAAAAAGAAAAATTATAAAAAAAAAAAAAACAAAAAATCTAAGATCAAAGGAGAAACCAGGAATGCCAAGAGAAAAAAAAAATACGGACAAAGGGATTTCGGTGGGGTGGTGGAGAGGGGGAAGAGAGAGAGAGGAGAGGGAGATGAGCTCTGTTGTTTCTAGAAGCTTCGTCGTGTATTAAATTATAGGGGGAGGGATAATAAGCGGCAGAATGAAAAGGAAGGAAAAGGGGCGCCCACATCCCACCACCAGGATTACAGAAGAGAAGGCACAAGAAGGTCCTCTTTCGTCTTTTCCAGAAGCTTCTCTTGGTGTTTCGTTTACCCGGTTCTTTCCTCCACGTGTCGGTAAGTTCGTGGAGGCCTTCAACTACTGGAGATAAGGTTACCGTATCCACTTGTGAAACCAGTCATGTATTGAAGCAAGACAACACGTGTCAAGGGTCCGGTTTCTTCGACCCCTAACCTAAAAGAAACTCTCGAGAGGTTCTCTCCAGTTTCGGCCCCTCTGTCTATTTTCTTCCATTCTAGTTTCTAAATCTCTCTCACCTCACGTCTCTCACATCACACGTAATTTTGTATGGTCAAGTGTTGACCATTAAAATACAAGGGTCCGGGTCGACCCTGAACACAACAAAACCCAGCCCAAGCCAAGAAATTTTCTGGCTGGGCTGGGCCGGGCCGCTTGGGTGAGCTAAAGGGATCACTCCTTTCTCAGTCGATAAAGGGAAAAAAGACAGCTGGGTACCGCGAATCTCACGTAGAAAATGATTGGCGACATATCTGGTGCATCGATGACATCTTATCAACACAATAATGTACATTAAAGTTATGTTTGCTCTGAAGGAAAAAAATAGGGAAATTTATATAAAGCTTGTAAAGGATTTTCTACTTGTCTCTTCAAACCAAACTTAACATAAGAAGAAAATGAAACATTGTGACGTAGTTCCGTTGTAGTCTAGTTGGTTAGGATACTCGGCTCTCACCCGAAAGACCCATTTTCGAGTCCCGGCAACGGAATAAGCAAATCCTTTTTAAAGAATTTTCATACCAACGAGAATGAAAAAAGTTCTTTGCCCTTGTTGAATTCTCCCAAGCTGTGTTTGGTTTGAAAGAAATACATCCTAAAATCTTCATAAAAACTAATAACTTGATTTTGTTCTTCTTATTTCGTTCATAATTATCAAAGTGTCCCTATAATGTATTTTACAACTTTAAAAAGAAAACATAAAATAATTTGTGTGGTCTCATGCCATTTAAAACCATACTTCTGATGTGAGGGAAAATCTATAATGCAAAAAAAATATGGTATGAAAAGAGTTTTTATCAATCAAAACCCATCCATAAATTTTAAATGATCTGCATCGGACATTTCTCGGATATCAAATCTTATTCATATTATAGTTGAACCCACATATAAAATCAATATAAAATGAAAGTGGTACGAAGTGTACAACTGTCAATGAATGCAATTAAGACAGAAAGGCTCAGTTTAGAAGAAATATAAATACAAATTTATAGAGTAAAACCTTGTATTTTATTTAAATTTATAGTTTTTATAGTCTTTCCAAACTGAGCCAAAAGTGCAAATTTTATATAAGGTATGAATGCAAACTATAGTTACAAACAAATGGATATAAATATATCTTAACTGAGTACTTAGAAAATTAAGTTATATCTGACTCAGATTTAAACTGCAAACCAACAGAACCTTAGGAACTCAGTCTTATATAATAAATAGTAATCAGAATGCTGCCCATGCCCATCCAAATGACCCAAATACATTTTGCATGGGCAAATGTGACATAAAAGGTTCAATTTCTACTTTTACTCAAATTAGTAAATTAAGTTTTCATTAATACATGTAACTATAAGATAAATCTTGGCAAAAAAAAAAAGCAAATTTCGTTCCAAGTAGATGTTGCATTAGCCTTTTATAGGCATTTGTATGCTTGGCTAGAACCACTATTTTCAAAATCGGACGGTCGGATCGGAAAAATCGGGAACCGGTCTATTTTCCTTCAAAATCGTTTTTTCTCCCAAAATCGTTGATTTTAGTCAGTAAATTGTTGAACCGGCCAGTTAACAGTTCGAACGGTTTTGACTATTTTTTAATTTTTTAATTTTTTTAAATTTTTTATTTTTTTGTCAGAATGGGCCAGTCGTTCGGATCGAACGATCGGACCGTTCGAACCGGTAACCTGACCCCTGACCGATTCGTCACCGGTTCATTTTTAAAAACCATGGCTAGAACCCATGTAGCAAAGACAAACTCATTGAAGCATAGTGGAGAGATGGATTTATTCCCTTCAAAGTAATGACCCTGCTTCAAATATTTCTACTTGTACATTGGTGCATGGTTTTCAAAACTGGCCCGGACCAGATGGTCAGACCAGAAAAACCGGAAATCAGTCAGGTGATCGGTTTCATTTTCCCTAGAACCATTATTTTTCCAAAAAACCATTGATTTGATCAGCAAACCATTGACCTGGGTGGTTGAACCATTCAAACTGTTTAATGGTTTGATCGGTTTTTATTTTTTTGTTATAACAAGTTGTCCGTTCGATTCGTACAATCAGATTGTTTGACCCGAGAACTAGACCCTTGACCAGTTCGTTGTCCGATTCAGTTTTAAAAATCCTTGCATTAGTGTTTTCAACTCACAATTGAATCAAATAGTTGGACCAATTAACCTATCACCTAGTCAGGTTTTTGAATCTGTTTCACCCTAAGCCACTTTTCTGCAAAAGTTATTGATGTTGTTCGATTTATAGTTTTAAAAGAGGGTTTTGGAAATGACATTTTTTTTTGAACTAAACAATGCAAAAAAGTTGTTCTGCAAAAGAAGTTGTTCTGTTGATGGTTCATTTTCAGAACCATGACATGTGAGCACTGACTTTTTGATTCATGTTTACATGTACTTTGCATTATCTAGTTCTGTTCATACTGTCAGTCATCAAAGAGAGGCATTATGACCAGAAACATATTGTTGTGTGTGACACATCATGTAACCACCATGTCATACGTGCATCAGCAAACCATGTTTCCTAGTTAAAAAAAAAAAAAAAAAAACAGAAAAAAAAAAGAAAAAGTTATAGAAGGGTGAGTTGAAAAAGGCCATTTTATTGGTTTTGGAACCACAGTTCTCGGGTTTAGAACTAGAGTTGAAAAATAAACTTGGTTAATGATCCAATGGTTGAGCCAAATTGAAGTATTGAGTTGTTAGACCAAATCAATTAGGTCATGGGTTATAAATTAATTTTCTTTATTTTTTATTAAAAAGTAATTTTTATTTATCAATTTATTTTTGTTTAAATGATAAAGAGGTGTCTAACGTTTTTACAAAATCTCTGTATTATCTTTTTTTTTTAATTTTTGTCATTTAATTATAATATCATGAATTGATCCATTTGATCCAAACAATTAAACCACAAATTCATCACTTATTTGTGGTTTATTTTAAAACAAATTGGTTTTATTCTATTAAAATCATGGGGAATAGTGTTAATTTTAATGGTGAACTGAAAATAAGAGTTAATATCTTAAGTACACAGAGAATTGTTCTTTTCCAAAAGTGCATTTTTAATGAAAAAGTAAAATACTATTTTTTCCATCATTTATTTTGCAATTCTAAGCAAAAAAATCATAATTCTAATTAGGAGCTATCGTCACTTTTTATTTTAGGATCATATAGCTGTTTATTTCTCACTTTTTCTTTGTTTGGTTGAACATTTTCAATATATCTCAACTTTCAAATACGTTAAAGCTGCATTTGTTATTCCTTATTTTAAGGGTTTATATCCTTTTTGTGATTAAAAATTCAGTGTTCATAGGCATATTTTCACTGCAAAAAGAGGTAAGTCCTTAAAATAAGGAATCTCAAGTGTAGCCTAAGACTATGTTTAATTTAAAAGAAAAGGTAGGGAAAGCAAGGGAAAAGGTAGGCTAATCTAATTAGCAAATTTAAAAAGAGAGATGATTTAATAAAAAAAATAAAGATATTCCATTCATTCATACATTTAATAATAGGGAAAATTCCCAATTAGTACCCTATATTTTGTGTTTAGTGCCACTTTTGTGCCCTAACTTTAAAAGCAACAATTCAGTGCCAAATTTTCAAAACGTGCCAATCTAGTACTTGTTGTTAACCAACTGTTAAGTGGTATTTGAAAACATGCCAATCCAAATTTTCAAAACGTGCTAATTCAGTGCCAAATTTTCAAAACATGCCAATCCAGTAATTGAGTGTCAACTATCGAAAAGTTGACAAAAAGTGAACAATCCCAAATCCTTTTCTCTTCTATTCAAAAAAGTTGAGGTCACCAAATACCCACTGAGATGTAACCCCAATTTTATTGAATAGAAAAGTTAAGGATTTGGGATTATTCATTTCTTGTCAATGTTTGAGTGGTTGATAAAGAAAATTAGATGACAGTCAAAAAGTATTTGCACCATTTCAAATGTCACTTATCAATTGATTAATGATAATTGCTAAATTAGCATGTTTTGAAAATTTAGATATTAAATTATCACATTTTAAAATCCGGGACGAAAATGATACTTGGCTCAAAATATAGGATACTAATCGAAAATTTTCTCTTAATAATAATAAAAAATAAAAATTAACTCTTTTCCCAGTTTTGCATGCCTCCGTGGCGTGGGCGTATTGGAATGAGAGAAGTGAAACCTTGGAAGAGTATTTAATGACGTGCTCTATCTCTATGTTTAAAAATTTCTCAGTATTTCTTCCTTGTCATTTGTCAATCATGTAACATGATGGATGGAAAAACGTGCAAGTTAAAACTTGTGGAAACAAACTAAAGAGCAAAAGTGGGAGGTGGAAATGGAATTGTGTCTGACGTTATGGGCTGCTATTATTATTTTATAATATATCCATTCTCAGATAGCTTACACGGGTTTCATAATTAAAGACAAAGGTATGGACTATAGACATACATGCGCTGTGCGATCAGTGTAAACACAAATTAAAGATGAATTATAACGTTGAGCATGTATTACACTTCTGAGTTCTGATTGCCATCGTGGTCCCACCAAAAAAAA
Source organism: Nelumbo nucifera (assembly GCF_055504915.1). NCBI lineage: Eukaryota > Viridiplantae > Streptophyta > Magnoliopsida > Proteales > Nelumbonaceae > Nelumbo > Nelumbo nucifera. The sequence continues at coordinate 187,606,016 of NC_142649.1, read as the reverse complement.
AATCAACATCAAACAAATTCTTCCCGTATACAGCTGCCGACCGTGGATTCAGGTTAGAAGGGAGGGAAGAAATATCATCCCTTTTTGGCTCGACCCCTTTTACCCTTTTTATTTTCTTTCTATTTTTTTTTTTCTAATTTTCATCATGCATTCCCAATTGTCGTTGTTCTATTTCGCCAGTGTTTCTAATAGGGTTTTTAAAACCGACCCAGTGACCGAATCGGTCAGGGGTCCAGTTACCGGGTCAAATAGTTCGATTGTTCGAATCGAATGCTTGGCCCGTTTTAATAAAAATTAAAAATTAAAAAACGATCAAAATCGTTTAAACGGTTCAAACAATTAATCACTTGATTTGGCGGTTCACTGACCAAAATCAATGGTTTTGAGAAAATTTTTTTTTTTTAAAAAAATAGAACCAATCACCTGACCAATTCCCAGTTTTTCCAGTCTGACTGTCCGGTCCAATCCTATGTTGAAAACCATGATTTCTAACTTATCGTTTATCCAACTTGTTCAACCGTGTCATTCATTCTACATCTCGTTTTCATAAAATCCATGTTTTGGTTAAAAACTGTTGATCTGGTCAAAAATCATTCAATTCACGTGATTGATTTGTTTGACCAGGTCGCGGGTTACATATTCAATGTATGTATATATAAACTTTTAGACGTTATAATTAACTTTATGTTCTTTTGTTTGATTGGATCTTTCTTTTTGATTTTGGGTAATTGTTTGAAATATGTGCATTGTCCACTTTTTTTCTAAAGAAATTCTTTTTTAGCCTTAAATTACAATTTTTAATTTTTTTATAAATAAAAAAATTAAACATTAATATAAATTAAATATAAAACAATGCATATTTTATATGTAAAATATATAATTATACATAGCTTATTGATAAAATAAGTGTTTATACCAACAGCCTATGCTGTTGAAGCTGTTGAGAACATTCTTGGAAATGCCATGTTACCGTGACAGTGGGATAAAATAGTAATTTCCCTTATTTCTTTTTTACCAAAAAGATGGACATGGCATGAATGGATGAATGTGTTCAGCCCAAAAACACTCTTGATGAAGGGTGATTTGACCCGACCTCATAAGTAGGTGATACATGCACGCGACTCGACATGAATGACAACTCGATATGAGCAGATCGACACGTGGACATGACACGACGTAGAAGACAACTCAGCAAGTATCAGCTCGCCTCTGAACGAGCTCGGGTACAATAATGTCCCGAGCTGAAGGTACTTCGGGTCGAGTCCATCCCAGTTCGCGGACCGAAGAAACCAAGTCCACGACAACAGACCCAAGCAAATAAGCCACCTCAGAGACAACTCACCTTGGGCAGAATCACCTCGGCACGGCACCAGCAGCTCGACGCAAGTAGCTCGCTATAGGGTCCGTTATCAAGCAACCCTGAGTCCCGCAAGAAGCTTCCTGTCTGACAACCATACCTGTCAACCCTGAAAGCTGCACCCACGTCCCTTGCCTGGTGGCGCAACACCTGCCAACTCTAAGGACTGCACTCATTGTCTCTCGCCTGGCGGCGTCATGCCTGTCAACCCCGGAGGTTGTCCCCTGCCTGGCGGGACTGTACCACACAACGGTCGCATTAGCCCACTTACTCCCCAGTCCTGACGATAACGGCCAATCGCTCTGAAGCGCTACCTGACAACATATCGCCGCGACAGAGGTTTGGGATCAGCCCCTCAGAACCTGCTGGAAAGTTAGTATATAAAGACTCCAACCCCCCGGGGGCCAAGGTATCGCATATTCACCACTCTCTAGCTTTCTCATCTTCTTGCAAACTTATTCTCTTCTAACTCGCAACTGAGTACTAACTTAAGCATCAGAGTGTTCCCACCGGGTGAGCAACCCCGAGTTCCTTCATTTCTCTTCACCCAGGTATCTCTTTTCCGACGCTAGCTAGAAGCTCAGTCACTTTCAGCTAGGAGTGGCCGGATTGTGCATCGTCAATTGGCGCCGTCTATGGGAACGTTTCAAAAAGCTTTCTCTACCAAACTTTCACCAGCATTAATGGAATCTTTAGGCAACGCCGGGAAGAACAACGGAACGAACACTTCTGGGGGGCGCCTTCAGGCCCTCGCCGTGCGCATCGGCCAGTTTACGGTACCTCTCAGCACCTTCGGGGTCCCCACACTGGACATACCCCAGGTCGTCGAGGCGGTGAACACCCCATTCCCTCATGTGGAAAACCACCTTCACTAAACCCTCCATGGTTCCCCCCGCCGTGGGGCAAAACCAGTTGGGTGACCTAGTGCAGTGTGCGTGGGCTATTCAGGCCCAAATGCAGCAAGTCCAGCAGCTTCAACACTACCAGCAGCAAGTCCTGTGTCATTTTTACCAGCAGCAGTTCCCAACGCTCTAGCAAAGCCGATAACCAGCCCAACTGCGGTGCCCAATAACGCCGCAGAACCAGTAGCCGCTCAACCGCTACCGAAACAACCGTCCTCACCAAGGAGAAACCTCCCAAGCCTCATCCCATAGCTGGAGGGAGCCAGTAGCTCCCACCACCTCGCAGCTACAAGGCAGATCGGAAAGTGCTCACCCCACACCGTCCCAGCGCGTGCAACCGGAAGCCTCATTGACGGGCAACCGATTCGAAGTCTTGGTCGCGAGCTTTGAACAAGACCCTTCAGTCCGCGGAAGCTAGTACTAGCCTGATTCTCACCAAGCCAAGACCTGACCCGATAGCACTGAAGCAAGCAGTACCAACACAGATTCCGCCAGGAAGCAACAAAGGCGGCGCCCCAAGGCTCGCTGCGCGATAATCCCTGAACAGCTCGCGGAGCCTAGTCAACCCGAGCAACCCAAAGGTAAGACGGTAGCAAGCCTGGGAGTTGCGAGGACCACCCCTCTTCTCTCAGTGTCATCTCCCCTCTCTCCTAATCTTCTGGTAGCTCCCATTCCAAAAGACTTTAAGGTACCTCCTCTAGACAAGTACGATGGGTCGTTTGACCCGAGTGACCATGTAGACTCCTTCCAGTCCCAGATGCAGCTCGTCAGGGCCAGTGAAGCCTGCATGTGTGTCACCTTCTCCACAACCTTCAGAGGAGTAGCACGCATGTGGTATAGAAACCTCCCATCTGGGGCAATCCAAAGCTGGGCGCAGTTCGTACGAGCATTCACCTCGCACTTCGTTACCAGCAAAAAATTTTCGAGGTCGTAGGAAAGCCTTCTCGGCATAGTCCAAACAGAGGGAGAGTCCATCTGGAACTACATCAAGCACTTCAATGACACCTGCCTCTTGATCCCGAACTTGGACCCCACGGTGAGACTCGTTGCAGCAAAGAGAGGAGTCACCCATCGGGAGTTCAAGTGGCATGTGGCGATGAACAATCCCAAGGACATCACCGCTTTCCTCAAGCTCGCTGACCGATTCATCGAGACCGAAGAGGAAATGAACCAAAAGGTTGGAGCCCCAACAGAGAAGAGGAGGAGGGACGATGATAAGGCGCACCACAGAAGCGATAACAGGAAGAAGAGCAAGTCCCCGACCAGGGTTGACAGCAGGTCGAGATGGCACCCCCAAACTTCTCCAGAGGAAAGGACGAACTACACCCCCTCAACGCGAGGCGAGGGGAAATTTTAATGATAATTAAAGACGCTCCGTTTGTAAGGTGGCCACCTCGGATGAAGGGGGACCCCGCCACTAGGAACAAGAATTTGTATTGTCATTTCCATAAGGATCACGGTCACAGTATCGAGAATTTGTACAAAAAAGCGGTAAAAATCAGGCAAATTGACAAGGGGAGCAGAGGAGAGATGCTCCCGAGTCTAGTAAGAGGCAGAATGAGCAGGGACCACCACCCAAAGAAAGGCCTGTCCGCAGAGTGATCAACACGATCACCAGCGGATCCATCATCGTGGGCTGCACCTCGACAGTTGGTAAGACCTCGGACCGCGAACTAGAGCGTGAAGGGCAGAATCCGCCAAAGCGTCCATGGCCTGCGGACCCCATATCCTTTACTGAGGATGATGCACGAGGAGTCCAATATCCCCACGATGACGCATTAATCATCAGGATGAAGATCAACGATTTTGAAGTCAGACGCGTCTTGGTGGATTTAGGAAGATCGGCCGACATCTTGTTCAAGAGCACCTTCAACAAGTTGCAGCTTAGGGAGAGTGACCTCCAACCCGCAAGTACCCCTCTACCGCGGCAGAAATGCCCGGCATAGACTCAAGAGTGATAACTCACAAGTTAAACAATGATCCCCTAGTCAGGTCCATTAGACAAAATAAATGCAACCTCGCCCCAAAATTCTAGAGGATAGTCGACGAGGAGGTCAAGAAACTTCTTGCAATCGACTTCATTAGAGAGGTCCATTACCCGAGCTGGGTGGCTAACCCCATTCTGGTAAAAAAGGCCAACAGTAAATGGCGCATGTGCATCGACTATACCGACCTGAATCGGGCCTACCCAAAGGACTATTTTCCACTCCCCAAGATTGATCGTCTAGTGGATGCAACCTCAGGGCATGAGTTGCTGAGTTTCCTGGACGCGTACTCGGGCTACAACCAAATCAAGATGGACCCCGCCGATGAAGAAAAAACGGCTTTCATAACCAAACTGGGCATGTATTGCTATAAGGTCATGACCTTTGGTTTGAAAAATGCCGGGTGACCTACCAAAGACTAGTGAATCAGATTTTTGAGTCGTTGATCAGTGACAAAGTTGAATGCTATGTAGACGACATGGTCGTCAAAACCCAATTTTCAGACTGTTTAATAAGTGACTTGCAATGTGTATTTGAAATCCTATGCAAGTACAACATGAAGCTAAATCCTAACAAATGTCTCTTTGGTGTCACCTCGGGAAAATTCCTGGGTTACATAGTTAGCCGACATGACATCGAAGCTAACCCTGAAAAAATAAAGGCTATCTTGGACATGAAGCCCCCTCGCAAGCTGAAAGAAGTTCAGAGGTTGAATGGTCGCATGGCCACCCTAAGCCACTTCATGTCCAAATCGGCAGACCGTTGCCTACCCTTTTTCAAGGCAATTAAGAAAAGCAAAGACTTCGAATGGGCTGAAGAATGCTAATTCGCCTTCGATGAACTAAAGAAGTACCTAACCAGCATCCCGGTTTTAACTCGACCCGAGGAGGGTGATGTTTTAAAGTTGTACCTTTCTGCGAGCGATGAGGTGGTCAGCTCGGTACTGATAAAGGAAGTGGACCAGGTCCAACGACCCATCTACTACGTGAGCAAAGTTTTGCAGGGAGCCGAAACTAGGTACCCGGAGATCGAGAAGTTGGCGTATGCGCTGATCACGGCGGCTTGGAAGCTTTGACCATACTTTTAAGCCCACACAGTCATCGTTCTTGCCAACCAACCCCTGAGACAGGTCCTGCTCAAGCCGGAGGTATCCGGAAGACTGACGAAGTGGGCTATAGAACTTAGCGAGCACAACATCAGGTACAAGCCCCGAACAGCAATCAAGGTCCAAGCCTTGGCCGACTTCGTGACAGAATGCACCTTCAACACTACGGCCTCCGAATCAATGAATATCGAGTACGTAGGGGAAGCCTCAACCAGCGCGGAACTAGTCCCAATTAGAATGAAGTCAACCTGGGACGAAGAGCCCTGGATCCTTCACGTAGACGATTCATCGAACCAACAAGGAAACGGAGCCGGAGTAATCCTATACGGGCCAGGCGGAGCAAAACTAGAGTACGCACTCCGGTTTGAGTTTATAGCATCCAACAACGAAGAGGAATACGAAGCACTGATAGTCGGGCTCATGCTAGCAAGCAAAGTACAAGTGAAGCACCTCGTCATCTGCAGCAACTCCCAGCTCGTGGTCAACCAGGTAATTGACGATTACGAAGCTCGCGACCCCACCATGGCCGCCTATCTGGCCAAGGCTAGGGAAACTCTACGCGGCTTCCAATCGTACTTTATCAAACAAATCCCAAGATTTGAGAACGTTGAGGCCGACGCATTATCCCGGTTAGCCAGCACAAGCAGTAACTCCATGAGGACCGTGTTTATGGAGAACCTGCCTCGGCCAACCATTCTCGAGGGGGCAAAGGAGGTAGCTCCTGTCGCGCAATCAGAGCCGAGCTGGATTGACCCACTCGCGAGCTACCTGCTGCACGGGACCCTCCCTGCAAATCGCAACGCAGCTAAAAGGGTGGAGCGACAGGCAGCCAAGTACGTCATGATAGGCGGACGGCTATATCGAAAATCCTACACGCTCCCCTAGTTGCACTGCTTACGACCCTCAGAGGTCGAGCTCGTTCTCCGCGACACTCATGAAGGGCTGTGCGGCGGACACTTGGGGGGCAGGGCCCTCGCCCAGAAAGCGTTACGACAGGGATATTACTAGCCCACAATGAAAGCAGATGCACTCGACCTGGTAAAAATATGTGATAAATGCCAAGGACACGCCAACATCCATCATCAACCCGCTGCCGACCTGAAGTACCTCACCAGCCCATGGCCCTTCGCACAATGGGGAATAGACATTCTTGGACCATTCCCACCAGCAACAGGACAGAGGAGGTTCCTAGTGGTAGTAGTGGATTACTTTACAAAATGGGTAGAGGTAGAACCCCTAGCGACAATCACAGATAGAACAATGCAAAACTTCTTATGGAAGAACATAGTATGCTGCTTCGGACTACCCCGAGTACTCATCTCCGACAATGGCAAGCAGTTCGAATATATCATGTTTCAAGACTGGTGCGCCGAGATGGGGATACAACAGAACTTTACCTCAGTGGCACACCCCCAAGCAAATGGGTAAGCAGAAGTCACGAATAGAGCCATACTCCACGGACTAAAAGCCCGCTTAGCCCGAGCTAAAGGACTATGGGTAGACGAGTTGCCCACCATACTATGAGCCTATCGAACTACTGTCAAGACCGCCATAGGCGAAACCCTCTTTAACCTTACCTACGGCATGAAGGCAGTACTTCCAGCCAAAATCGAGGTGCCTACGTTATGCTTGGAAGCATACAATAGAAAAGCGAACGACGGTGAGCTTCGCACCAACCTCGACCTGATAGAAGAGGTACGAGACCTCGCGTACATCCAAACAGCAACTTACCAGCAAAAAGTAGCCCGATACTATAACAACCGGGTCAGGAAGCGGCACTTCCGTGTCGGCAACCTAGTCCTTCGAAAAATAATGGTGCCTGAGCCCGGTGTAGGTAAGCTCAGACCGAACTGAGAAGGTCCCTACCGAGTAAAATGGGTGCTCGGGGAAGGTACGTACGAGATCTAAACGTCAGAAGGGAAGCAAGTACCTCAGGCTTGGAACACTAGTAATCTAAGGCAATACTACCTGTGACTGATGAACCAAGGGACGGACTGAGAGTCGCTCCCAGAAAGCCTAGGAGTGGACGAGCCGCCCCCAAAGTCCAAGAATTGACGAACTCGTCACTATACAAGTCCCAATCGCCTCTATGACATGGGCACCCAAGTCCCAGTCGCCTTTACGACATGGGCAAAGCTTAGGAGTGGACTCCAAGTCACTCCCAGAGCCTAAGAGCCAACGTACCGAACTGATAAAGACCTCGACACCGTATAAGTCCCAGTTTTCTCTACAACATGAGCCAAGCTTAGGAGTAGACTCCAAGTCGCTCCTAGAGCCTAAGGGCCAAGCTGTCGAACTAATAAATACCTCGGCTCCGTATAAACCCCAGTCGCCTCTACGGCATGGGCAAAGCTGAGTGGACACGGAGTCACTCTCCGAGCCAAGGGATACAACACCGAGCTAACGAAGACCAATGCATAAGACTTTGTTGTCTCGCTAACTAGAACCGAAAGTGTAGACAGCTCGGGCATGAACCCTACGATATCTACACCACCCCGGCAACGATCACAGTCCGGGTCCATTAGGGGATCAACGCTCAAATGAATGACTTGTACGCGGATAACTCAAGGCAAGAAACTTGAAGAAATTTCGCTAAGGTTACCCTTACTCGTTACCAAGCTCAGTAGCCTAATAACTCAGGGTAGCCCACGCAATTCGGGACAACGATCCCTACTGCGGTTACCCTCACTCATTGCTAGCTCGGTAGCTTGACATCTCGGGTAACCGATACTTGTGTCAAATCAAGAAAAAGATCTCTGAGCAAAAAGTATTTCATTAAAAAGATCTATTTTACAAGAAAATCGGGCTCAATAACCCGGGAGAGTACATGCACAATTCAAAAAGAAAAGAACAAGAACATCATATGGAGGGATCCACCATTTCCACCTCGTCGTCGCCCTCCTCTTCTGATGAGTCGGGCTCCTCATTCGCTGCGTCTACTGCCTTCGGTGCCAGGCCCTTCATAGTAATAGCCCCGAGGTCAAGGTTAGGAAACTCCCACCAAACCAGGTGTCTGCAGAGCTTGAACCCAGAATGGTAAGAGCTCGTCCCATACTCGACCTGGAGATCGCGGAATTCTGAGGACTCCTTGAAGTGATCCCCAGCCTCATCCCTCTCTTCCGACCAAACCTCCTCAACGGCGATGTCAAAGGCCCGAGCTCGCTCCTAGTGAAGGGATGAGAGATCCATCGTATGGACGCCCAAAGATTGTGGAATAAGGGGGCGAATTTCAAAAATTTTTCTCTCCCTTCAATTGGGAATCGCATTCCCTATTTAGAAAATCATATTTTCAATGATCATTCTTGAACCATAAACTGAACCAGATCTGAACCAAAAGGAGTAGGAGAGGATTATACCTGATACGGAGAAACAGTATCCCCCAATGAAAGTGTTCACGTCCAAGGAAAGATCCAAAGACTGCTCCCATTGAAGATGATGCAGTGCAGGATGGAGTAGAATCAGCAGTGTTCTTCTCCAAGAACTCTGTCTTTCGCAAGAAACAACAAGATGGCACGTGAGCACAGCTTCCTATCAATTCTTCCTCCAAGAACCAATGTTAAGATCAAATCTTGACTTCTCCCACAACTAGAGATCAAACTGGCAAACAGAGCGGCAAGAATAAGGAGGCAGCAAGAAAGAATTCTGCAGGGTTGCTTAATTCTTTCTTCTGTGATTTTCAGCTCTGAAGAGGATCTGATTATCTGTCTTCTAAACGCTGCCGCCCCCTCCTTCTTTTGTTAACCTAAAAGATCAGCTCCTAATCCAATTAGGAGTTGCTTATCCAAATCATATTTGGATCAGCCCTCTCTTTAGGTGATAAGGATAAACCCTTATCTTATCTGCAGATTAGATTAGCATTTTCCTAATCTCATTAGGAAGTTTCGAGATCTAAATCACATTCAGATCTGGACTCTTTGAGTGGATAGGGTCAAGACCCTATCCTATCTGCTAATCCATTTCAGAATTCGCCCCATAATTAACTAATTAAATAGCCCAGTTCAAAATGGGCTTTAGGCCCATTAAGCTTATGTGCTCACTTAACCTTCCTAACTGCTGCCCAGTTGGTCTTCCTTGTATGGCGTGGGACCCAAGCATTGATCTACACATCAGCCACATGGGTTCAGCCCAGCCTTTGTTACAAAGCCTGGCCGAATACACTGTTATGGACAGTGCACCCCCTAAAACCAATCAAATGGGCTCTATGGGCCCAACACTCACCCTAAGTGGTCCCTGGGCCAAACCACCTTGTAACACCCAGGGACTGTGGGCAGATGCAAGATTAGCCCATCAGGTATTATCCTCAATGGTCTTACACTTAACCTCTCAGCCCATAATGATCATACACTGCCCAACAAGAGAGGACATCTCCCTCGGCTGCAAGGAACAGTGTTGCATTCTCTACTTATATGGATCCCAGGAATTAAAACTTTCTTGCAAACATTTTAGAAACTATAATATATATACTTTTATATCTCATATAAAATATACTTTGCAAAACAAATCTCAATGGTTGAAATCGGCTGCCGGCAGTCTTGGTTTCCATCAGCGAGAGTGCATCCCCGATCATTACCTTTGTCCGACAAAGAGGCTGATCCTGTCACTATGATCACCCACTCAGATGAATTCTCAGACTGTCCCAACATACCCAGGTTTTGACCCCCGCTAAGGATTTCACTGATTGGTACATCAAAGACAACCCAATCCGACACCTAATGCAGTATCATAATCGAGTCTAGGGGTCAGGTGTAACTTTCCAGTTTTGTCCATCAATCTCCAAGGTCCATGGCAATACTGGAAATCTGGTCCAGTTCAAAGATTCAATCAATCCTACACTGTATGTGCCTAGGGTCTCATCCTGGTAACTGAGATAGGCCACCCTAACCGACTTGGTGGCACCACAGTGTCAACCTTATCAGGATAGGTCTCCCCAGACCGACCCACTGGCTATGAACATTCTAAACTAACACGAGTCTCATTAAGTGTCCAGTTTAAGGGTATTACACGGAAACATACCAAAGGAACATGAATCAAATATGCACTTTTATTCATTTACAATAAACTCATAAAGTACATCATACTGATTGAAGCTAAGGGCATACAAAACTGTCTAACAGCTCCCACTTGCACTTAGGTCCAATCAGGTACAAGCCGAAGTCCCATGCTTTCCACGTGTTTCTCAAACACTTTCTGTGATAGTGGCTTTGTCAATGGGTTTGCTACATTTTCTGCTGACGCTACCTTCTGAATCAGGACGTCCCCTCTACCAACAATCTCCCGTAGTACGTGGTACTTGCTCTCGATGTGCTTCGACTTCGAGTGGGCTCGTGGCTCCTTAGCCTGAGCAATGGCTCCATTGTTGTGTGACAACAATGGGATGGGTGATGTGCTGGACGGAACTACTCCCAACTCATGAACGAACTTCTTTATCCAGACGACTTCTTTGGCAGTCTCACTTGCAGCAATGTGCTCGGCCTCGGTCGTGGAGTCTGCAGTGGACCCCTGTTTGCTACTTTTCCAGCAAATAGCACACGATTTTATCGTGAAAACATATCCAGATGTAGACTTTCTATCATCTGGATCCGACTGGAAATCGACATCTGTATACCCTTGGATCTATAGTGAGCTACCATCAAATACTAGACAAAACTCTTTTGTCCTTCGAAGGTACTTAAGTATGTTTTTCACAGCAGTCCAGTGCTCCTGCCCTAGGTTGGCCTGAAATCTGCTTACTCTCACTGCCTGAGCAATGTCAGGACGAGTGCATAGCATGGCATACATGATGCTCCCTACGGTAGAGGCATAGGGAACGTCTTTTATGCCATCAATCTCCTCAGAAGTCTTGGGAGACATCTTCTTGGAGAGAGTGACTCCGTGCCTGAAAAGAACATTTCCTCTTTTGGAGTTTTCCATGCTGTATCTTTTGATTATTTTGTCAATGTAAGCAGATTGGGATAATCCTATTATCCGCTTCGATCTATCTCTATAGAGTCGAAGACCCAGTATATAGGAGGCTTCTCCAAGATCTTTCATGGAGAATTGCTGTGAAAGCCATACTTTCACTGTAGTTAACATTCCTACATCATTCCCAATGAGTAGAATGTCATCTACATACAAACCCAAGAAGGTAACCTTATCTCCATTGTACTTCCTGTAGACACAGGGTTCATCCGGATTCTGCTCGAAGTCAAACGATTTGACAGCAGAGTCAAAACGGATGTTCCAACTTCTAGAAGATTGCTTAAGTCCATAAATGGATCTGTTAAGTTTACATACCATGTTTTCCTGACCTGCAGCAATGAAGCCTTGTGGCTGCTGCTTATAGATATCTTCAGTAAGATATCCATTCAGGAATGCAGTTTTGACATCCATCTGCCAAATCTCATAATCATGGTATGCTGCTACAGCTAGCAGGATCCTAATGGATTTAAGCATGGCCACAGGCGAAAATGTTTCCTCATAATCGATGCCCTCTTTCTGAGTGTATCCTTTCGCCACCAGACGAGCTTTGAAGGTCTCAACCCTACCATCGGGGCCCTTCTTCCTCTTGTAAATCCATTTGCAACCGATTGCTTTTACCCCGGAGGGTGGATCTACCAGAGTCCAGACTCCATTGGTCTCCATTGAGTCCATCTCTGCTCTCATGGCCTCCACCCACTTCTGGGAATCTATGTCCAACATAGTTTCCGCGTAAGTCACGGGATCCTCCTCACTAGTCAAGGTTTCTACTAGGTAACTATCCTGGTCATAACCACAATGGACTGGTGGCCTGGATACCCGAGTGGATCTTCTAGGTTGGTCACTACTTGGAACTTGTGGGACATCTCCCACTGCTCCTGTTCTCCCACTGCAGAACACTTTCTGCTCACTTGGGTCATAGAATAGGTAACCTATAGAGCCTTTTGGGTAGCCTACAAATAGGCAACGACTGGTCTTGGATTCCAACTTGTCTACACTCATTCTTTTAACGTGTGCTGGACAACCCCAAATCTTCAAGTGTTTGACACTTGGTTTCTTTCCGGTCCAAAGTTCATATTGAGTATTCGGAACCGATTTGGTTAGAACCCGATTCAGCAAGTAAATCGCAGTCTCTAATGCGTAACCCCAAAAGGATGTGGGTAACTCTGAGTGTATGAGAAGCGACCGGACCATATCCAATAAGGTCCTATTCCTCCTCTTTGAGACACCGTTAAGTTGGTGTGTAGCAGGAGGAGCTAATTGTGATACTATCCCATTGTCCTTTAAGTAGTCCATGAATTCGTCAGAGAGATACTCGCCACCTCGATCTGATCGAAGGGCTTTAATTTCTCTCCCTAACTGTTTCTCGACCTCTTGTCTGAACTCTTTGAACTTTTCAAAGGATTCAGACTTGTGTCTCATTAGGTACACGTAATCATATCGTGAAAAATCATCTGTGAAGGTGATGAAATACACGTGATGATTCCGTGTCCAAACACTCAGGGGACGACATACATCAGTATGTATTAGGTCAAGTGTGCATGTATATCTTTCAGGCTTACCGTTAAATGGCCGTTTCGCCATCTTGCCTTGTAGGCAAGGCTCAGAGGTGGGAAGATCTTCTACAGTTAGAAAATCCAAAGGACCATCCTTTACCAACCTTGTGATTCGGTCAACACCGATGTGGCCAAGTCAATAATGCCATAGACACGTGGGATTAACTGTATCACAGGCTTTCTTCTTGGGGATTTCAGCCGACGTAGTTTCGGTTATGTTAGTTTCTAGAGAAGGATGTAAAACATAGAGACCGTTCTCCAGTTCGCCATATGCGATAAATCTGTTATTTCTTTTAATAATAATCATATTACTAAAGAAGACAGAATAACCATTTGCACATAGTTTTGAGACAGAAATCAAATTTCTCCTTAAATTCTGTACATAAAGACAATTTTTCAGTACAATTGTTCCTTCTCTAAAAAGTAACTCCATGGTTCCTATGGCCGCGGCTGCAACAATTGCAGTAGTCCCCAAGTAGAGTGTGACTTTTCCTTCACTCAACCTTCTGCTTATCTTGAACCCCTACAGTGAGTTACACGCATGAGTTGAAGCCCCGAAGTCAATACACCAGGACGCAGAAGCTACCAATAAATTGGTTTATATAACACAAGTTTTGAAATTACCTTTCTTGGATTCTAGGTAGGCAGGACAGTTCCTTTTCCAGTGGCCGGTCTTCTTACAAAAATGACAGGCATCTGATGCCTTGTCCTTCCTCTGTTTCTTGGGTTTGGCAGCCTTTTTCTGGGGCTTTCTCTTTGCCTTCCTTTTCTTGCCCGATTTGCCAGTTTCAACAAGCATGGCAATGGGCTCATCCTTTTTAATCAATTCTTCGGCCCTCTGCAACATGTTGTTGAGTTTCTGCAAGCTGACGTTCAGCTTGTTCATGTTGTAGTTCATGATGAGTGGATTAAAGGATGGAGGCAGAGAGTTGAGAATAGCATCAATCTGTGTTACCAGATCCAACCCGGATCCAAGAGCCTCCAGTTCGTTGATATAGCCCATCATCCGAAGACAATGATCGTGAACTTGTTGGCCCTTGGACATCTGCGCGGTCATGAACTGTTTCAAGACCTTCTGTCGAGTAGAATGATTTTACTCTTCGTACATTGTCTTCAGACTGTCCAATACGTCCTTAGCAAGTTCGATCTGATCGAACTGCCTCTGAATTGGATTGTCTAAAGAGGCAATAATATAGCAGCGGGCAAGGGAGTTTTTCTCCTCCCATTCTTGGTATTCTCTTCTCCGGGCCTCGAAAGCCCTATCTCCTGGACGATCCGGGGCAGGATTCTTGGCTACCTTATCCAACTTTTCAGAGGTTAAAACCAACATAAGGTTCCTGTACCAGTCGGCATAGTTTGGGCCCTTCAACTTGTTGTCATCAAGCAATTTTGCAAATGATCCATTTGCCATTTTCTGATAAAAGAGCAAACATCAGTCCACAACCTAATTTGATTCATGTTCATTTCATAGATATGGATTTTAATCTACGTTCCATTTCCATTTATTCATCTCTGAGATTTCCCTCCTTTCTCAGTGACGGAGACTACGGGTTGTCTCTGGAAATGTGGGAAATCACATAGGGTGCATGGAGCCAACTGTTTCAGCTGCATAACCCCACCACCTTTTTGTGAAGGATCATATCCACTCATCATATGAGTTTTCCCTTTGGCCTCTGTCAGACAAGGTTCAAAGCCGTTTTCAGGTAAACCTTTATGTCCAGTGAGTGCTTACCCATCATATTCGTGAATGCCAAGGTACCGTGAGAGAGTTCCCCATTTTCTGGTGAAGCCCCTCCCACATTGGTCTATGACGCCCCATTTTTTGGTTAAGCCCCTCCCACATTGGTCCAACAACAAATGGATAGCCCATTTTCTGGTGCGTTTCCTCATTACTGAAGGACCCGTCCTCATGTTAATGATGGAAGGCCTTTAGAGAGTTCATCGTATGAATCTCCCTATCACATGCACTCATATTAGTTGGAGGGAATAGTTAATTATGCCCTAGTTTGATCTAGGTCAAACCAAAGTGGCTCCAATTGACTTCTATAAAGTCAGATTTCGGTGGGCCTAAATCGGTTAGGGTTCCGCACGTAACCTCTTGATGAGGTGTGGGGCCCACCACTGAGGGAGGTCATCCAATGACCAAAAGGGACACCATGGCAATGATGTGCATTCAGCCATGGTGTGCGCAAGAGCCACTATCGATTGAGCATGGGCCAAGCACTTATGGCCCATGTGCGTAGCACATCACACATCCATACATCTCATGCAGGGATAAATTGATCCAATCAATTAATCATCTGTAAGGCCCATTTGAAGCCCATTTTAAATTCATAATATTAACCATTAATATTATCTAGGTATATGGGTCGTATGGTTCAACCCATATAGCTTTATGTGTTAAGTGGGCTTTTAGCAGTTTTAACCTTTTAAAACTGGACCTTTACAGGTTGGGCCGAATTAACCATTTAATTAAATATCAATCCTCAGGCCCATTAGTGGGAAAATTAGGGCTGACTTTCAGCCTTGATTAAACCCTAGATTCGGTCCAAACAGTTTGAACCAATCTTGGTTTGAATGGGTCTAGGGTTTGATTTTTAATTAAATCTTTAATTCAAGAAAATAATCTGAAATTAAATACTGATAAAAGAAAAATCAAGAATCAGTCAAACAGGGCTGTTCGCACTATCCATCCTGCAAAACAGTGGTTAGATCACAGTTTGCAGTTTCATAAATTGCAAATCGCAGATTGTAATTCTCCCATCTACGAAATCTCCTTCTCTACGAAATCTCCTTTTCTATGCCGCCATCTTCGATCCAAAAATAAAATAAATAGAAATCCTATTTTCTATTAATAATTACATAAGATCGAATACCTATACATTCAGTCTAAAAAAAAAAATTATTTTACAGACCAAATGTAATAAAGCAATCCAAAACTGCAAAATCGCAGGTTCCCTGCGCAAATCAAGATTTCGATCTCCTCTTGTAAGAACAGCCCATAAATCAAGAAAATCATAAAGAAAAGTTCTAAATAATAATCAGATTTATATAATATTAATTTCAGATTATTCGCTCATTAATTTTGGGAACAAATTTCCCAAAACCCATATCTACGCAAATTGGGTAGAACGCCTTCTACCTATTTGCGCAGGTTCAGATCTGAAAAAAATTGGTTCAAGATTTGAACCATGGCTCTGATACCACTGAAGGGATGAGAGATCCATCGTATGGACGCCCAAAGATTGCAGAATAAGGGGGCGAATTTCAAAAATTTTTCTCTCCCTTCAACTGGGAATCGTATTCCCTATTTAGAAAATCATATTTTCAATGATCTTTCTTGAACCATAAACTGAACCAGATCTGAACCAAAAGGAGTAGGAGAGGATTATGCCTGATACGGAGAAATAGTATCCCCCAACGAAAGTGTTCACACCCAGGGAAGGATCCAAAGACTGCTCCCACTGAAGATGACGCAGTGTAGGATGGAGCAGAATCAGCAGTGTTTTTCTCCAAGAACTCCGTCCTTTGCAAGAAACAACAGGATGGCACGTGAGCACAGATTCCTATCAATTCTTCCTCCAAGAACCGATGTCAAGATCAAATCTTGACTTCTCCCACAACTAGAGATTGAACTAGCAAACAGAGTGGCAAGAACAAGGAGGCGGCAAGAAAGAATTTTGCAGGGTTGCTTAATTCTTTCTTCTGTGATTTTCAGCTCTAAAGAGGATCTGATTATCTGTCTTCTAAAGTCTGTCGCCCCCTCCTTCTTTTGTTAACCAAAAAGATTAGCTCCTAATCCAATTAGGAGCTGCTTATCCAAATCATATTTGGATCAACCCTCTCTTTAGGTGATAAGGATAAACCCTTATCTTATGTGCATATTAGATTAGCTTTCTCCTAACACCATTAGGAGTTTCTAGATCTGAATCACATTCAGATCTGGACTCTCTGAGTGGATAGGGTCAAGACCCTATCCTATCTGCTAATCCATCTCAGGATTCGCCCCATAATTAACTAATTAAATAGCCCAGTTCGAACTGGGCTTTAGGCCCATTAAGCTTATGTGCTCACTTAACCTTCCTAACTGTTGCCCAGTTGGTCTTCCTTGTATGGTGTGGGACCCAAGCATTGATCTACACATCAGCCACATGGGTTCGGCCCAGCATTTGTTACAAGGCCTGGCCGAATACACTGTTATGGACAGTGCACCCCCTAAAACCCATCAAATGGGCTCTATGGGCCCAACACTTACCCTAAGTGGTCCCTGGGCCAAGCCACCTTGTAACACCCAGGGACTGTGGGCAGATGCAAGATTAGCCCATCAGGTATTATCCTCAATGGTCTTACACTTAACCTCTCAGCCCATAATGATCATACATTGCCCGACAAGAGAGGACATCTCCCTCGGCTGCAAGGAACAGTGTTGCACTCTCTACTTATATGGATCCCGGGAATTAAAACCTTCTTGCAAACATTTTAGAAACCATAATATATATACTTTTATATCTCATATAAAATATACTTTGCAAAACAAATCTCAACGGTTGAAATTGGCTGCCAGCAGTCTTGGTTTCCATCAGCGAGAGTGCATCCCCGATCATTACCTTTGTCCGACAAAGGGGCTGATCCTATCGCTATGATCACCCACTCAGATGAATTCTCAGACTGTCCCAACATACCCAGGTTTTGACCCCCGCTAAGGATCTCACTGATTGGTACATCAAAGACAGCCCAATCCGACACCTAGTGCAGTATCATAATCGAGTCTAGGGGCGGGTGTAACTTTCCATTTTTGCCCATCAATCTCCAAGGTCCAGAGCAATACTAGAAATCAGGTCCAGTTCAAAGATTCAATCAATCCTACACTGTATGTGCCTAGGGTCTCATCCTGGCAGCTCAGACAGGCCACCCCAACCGAGTTGGTGGCACCACAGTATCAACCTTATTAGGATAGGTCTCCCTAGACCGACCCACTGGCTGTGAACATTCTAAACTAACACGAGTCTCAATAAGTGTCCAGTTTAAGGGTATTACACGGAAACATACCAAGGGAACATGAATCAAATATGCACTTTTATTCATTTACAATAAACTCATATGCACTTTGATCCAGGATCATCTTCTTTTGGATTTCATTTCGCTTCTTCGCCCGAAGTACTTCACCCCGAGCTGAGCGTAGCTCATGATGGAGTTGTCGTGCCTCCACCTTGGCGTCCCGAGCCCGACTAGACTGTATCGCGGACTGACACGCCAGCGCGTGAAGGGCAGAGTTCGCCTGCCAAAAGAAGAATCGAGGTAAAATAATGACAAAAGAACGAAGTACTTACGATCTTGCAGTGAGTGGAGGCCATCCCCAGAAGCCGCCTCGGGATGACATTGGCCCATCGTGCAACCTCATCCTGGAAGACTATGTCCCGGCACTTTCGCACCGCGAGCACGTGGTTCGTGATGCTCTGCTCATCTGTAGCAGGAAAGAACTCTGATTCGGCAGCAGGTTCCTCTAGAGGTAGCTTGGGTTCGTCCTCCGATCCTTGGGAATAAACCTCCTCCTCACCATCCTCTAGAATTTCCCCCTCGGGGACCGCGGGTTGTGCCTCCTCGGTGGGGATCTCGGTAGGATTTGGCTCTGCGACCTGGGCCTCGGATGCCCTAGACACAGAAGCTTCATCCAGACGCAGCCTCTTCGCCGCCCTCTTCTTCTCCCTTTGGGAATTCATCAGGAGGCTTCGTGTGTCGACCTCTAGCATTGTAGCTGCAAAGGGCAAAAATAGGATTAGCATGAGCTATGAAAACCTCAAAGGAGAAAACCCAAAGTGACCTACCAGGACTCAAACCGGTCTACACGAGCTTATCTTCGGTAAGGTACTCCGCGCAGATAAGGCCAACCTCTGTCCAGGACTTAAGCGCCTCCCTTGTCTTCAGGTCTAGCCTAACACCAGGGTCCTGAATTGCAGCCCTCTAGTGAGTGGGGAAGGGCCACCCCTCGGGATTACGGACCACGAAGTAGTCTTGTTTCCAAGCCAGGATCTTATTAGGTAGCCTGTGAAGGAGCTTGTAGCCCGGGCAGGGGGACAAGTAGTAAGACCGCCTGTGCGCAGGGGCACCGTGGGAAGCATTCATTATAAACAAAATTGAGGAAAAAATTTCAAGGGTAGGGGGGAGACCGTACTCGTGGAAAAGGGAGATAGTCCCTACCACATTTCGAACAGAGTTCGGGTGCAGTTGGTCTACAGTAACACCGAAAAGCTTAAGGACCTCAACAATTAACAGGTGTAAAGGAAGATGAAGACCAGCTGCGAGCTGTTCTTCGAAGATCACGATCCCATTATTATCATGCTCCCAAGGGAAGTTACCCGAAGAGAGACAATAGGAAAGCCCCCTCGGGAGTTTGTACCGAAGTACTAGAGTCCGAAGCTTGTCCAAAGTCATGGAGGAAGGGCCGAAGTTGTCTGGCTCCCGACCTCGATGAAAAGTGGATGCCAAGTTACCAGAGGCCTCCCGAGCTTCTGGGGGAGACTGACCCTCAGGAAGACCATGGGCCTCCCCTGAGCTCAAAGTAGCCTCGTCTCGACTACTGACCCGGGCCAAGGTACCCACCTCGGCCTCATCTAAAAGGCTATCAAAACTAGAAGACATAACTACAACCAAACTGAAACGAAAAGCAGAGAAAGACTCACCAAAAAGGATGACTGGACTGAAGAAGCGACGCGAGCAGGGAAGACCCGAGCTGACAGAGCAAGAGCGCGACCTCAAAAACTGAAGGCAAGTCAATTTGGTGTGAAAAATGAGTCTCGGAACCCCCTATTTATAGCCACTGTATCGAATAAGAAAGGATCCAAATCAAAGCAATCTAACGGCTCTCAAGAAAATCGGCTGCACGACCCTCGAGACCAAAAATAGTTTAGCGCGTTTTTTGGCGTCCGCGGGACTTATAGTTCGTGTGATGTCTGCGTGTAAGCTGCACGTGATCTGATGGGGCAGCCTAAACTCCGAGCCAAATCCACTCGTCACATCATGAACTCCTCGCACTAGGTTAGGACCCCTAGCTCGGGGAGTGGGGGGTAATTGATGAAGGGTGATTTGGTCCGACCTCATAAGTAGGTGACACGTGTACGTGACTCGAAATGAGCAGATCGACACGTGGACATGACACGACGTAGAAGACAACTCAGCAAGTATCAACTCGCCTCTGAATGTGCTTAGGTACAATAACGTCTCGAGCTGAAGGTACTTCGGGTCAAGTCCATCCCAATTTGTGGACCGAAGAAACCAGGTTCACAACAACAGACCTAGGCAAATAAGCCACCTTGGAGACAACTCACCTCGGGCAGAATCACCTCGGCACGCCACCAGCAGCTCGACGCAAGTAGCTCGCTATAGGGTCCGTTATCAAGCAACCCTGAGTTCCGCGAGCAGCTTCCTGCCTGACAACCATAGCTGTCAACCCTGAAAGCTGGACCCACGTCCCTTGCCTGGCGGCGCAGCACCTGACAATTCTGAGTACTACAGTCATTGTCTCTCACCTGGCGGCGCCGTGCCTGCCAACCCCGGAGGTTGTCCCCTGCCTGGCGGGACCGTACCACACAATGGTCGCATTATCCCACCTACTCCCCAGTCCTGACAATAACAGCCAACCACTCCGAAGCGTTACTTGACAACAGATCGCCGCGGCAGAGATTTAGGATCAGCCCCTCAGAACCTGCCGGAATGTTTGTATATAAAGACTCCAACCCCCCAGGGGCCAAGGTATCGCATATTCACCACTCTTTAGCTTTCTCATCTTCTTGCAAACTTATTCTCCTCCAGCTCGCAACTGAGTACTAACTTAAGCATTGCAGTGTTCCCGCCGGGTGAGCAACCCCGGGTTCCTTCATTTCTCTTCTTGCAAGTATCTCTTGCCTGACGCCAGCTAGAAGCTCAGTCACTTTCAACTAGGAGTGGCCGGATTGTGCATCATCAACTCTCAACAGCATAGATTGTTGGCCCCAACAACTAAAGTTATCTTGACTCAAACACGTGTGTGTGTGATGATATGGTATTTGATCCATTCAATCCAGATGGTCGAACCGGTGACCAGCAAGCCAAGTTTAAAAATGTTTCGTTCTCTAAGTTGGTTTTTAAAAATTGACTAAAACCAAAAAATCAAAATCAAATTAAGTCTTTGATATATTGATATGTAGTCTCCACTTTGAATTAGATGAAATGAGATCTTGATGGGGCCATAACAATGCATCTAAGGTTATGATTCTTGGATTAACCCTACTATCTATACGACACTATCATATCAAAAGTGAACCCTTGCATGTACTATATTAGTGCTACGTTGTCAACGTGTTTGGATCCACGTGTTTCTTGTGAAAACTGAAGACAAAAAGCAATAAGTAGGTTTTAAAAAACAAGAAAAAGAAATGAACAAGTTTAACAAAAAAGAAAACAGAAATTAATAGGCTTCGCTAAAAAAGAAAAAGAAATGAGAGGGTGTGTGGGCTTAAGGTGGACGACTCTAACGACGGCAATTTCATAGAAATTTTCAGTATTTGATCCATCCCAAGCGTAATAGGATCTGTTTTCCAAAATTTTATAGGGTTTGGGTTTTGACTTTAGGGTGCCTATACCTAATGTTAGGGGTGAGCAAAAAAAATCGAAAAATCAAACCGATTAAAAAAACCGACCGAAACCGAACTGAAAAATCGGTTAACTAAACCGATCGCTTTGGTGTTTTTAAAAAACCAAAGGTACCGAATTGATTTCGGTTAATCAATATAGAAAACCGGTGGTTAACTAAACTGATCGGTATACATATATTTCTATATATTTTATATATATTTATGTATATTATATATATTTTGTATATATTTTTATATTTTTTATATATTATAAATTAATAAATATACATTATATATAAATATATATTTATAATATGATATATTATTTATTAATTAAAATATAATATTTTATATATATTTATAATTTTTTATTATGTATATTTTTATAATATATAATATAAAATTTAAAAAACCAAAAAACCGACAAACCGAACCGACGGTTAACCGAACGGTCAACCTGTTAACCAACTATTTTCGATTTGGTTTCAGTTACCAGTTTTCTAAAAACCGATAGTACCGGTTCGGTCCAAGAAAAAGCCCCATGGTTCAGTTAACCGAACCGTGGGCACCCTTATTATCATAGTAGTTATAACCAATCAAGTTGTATTTATCAAAATTC